>NW_027192527.1:807026-939002 GCF_041956765.1 Thermoascus crustaceus | reverse complement strand
CCCCCCCCCCCTCCCCTCTCTCTCTCTGTGTATCATTTGACACCATGGAATGAATGGAGGTGAGCTAACAAAAACCCCCAGGAAGAACATCGACATCCACACCACCATCCCCTCCCGCGGCACCAAATTCCTCCAACAGCTCTACCGCGAGAACCTGGCTCCGATCTTCGCCTCGTGGGGCTCGTACGGCCCGGATTTCGAGTGGATGGAGCGCACCGTCCTCTACGGCCTGTTCCTGTCGGACCACGAGATCCTGTCCGCCGTCGAGACAGAGCTCGTCTCGCTCCCCGCGATCATGTGTCAGGGGTGGCCAGCGCCAACGATCTGGCACCTGCGTGGGTTCAGGAGACTGGGAGTCTCCGAGGGGGATGTGGAGTTGGTGCAGAGGGGCATCGAGGCCGTCGCGACGTGGGCGGGGAGGTCGGTTGAGGGGTGGCCGAGGGTGAAGGATGTGCCGGCTGTGATTGAGGATTAGATGGATGGATCTGAATCTTTTTCGTTTTTGGTTTTTCGGCACAGATTTTTTTGCTATTTGATGACTATATAGACGGATTGATCTCGTTTCGATAGATATAGATACATACACCCATGCACATGGATGAAGAGCCATTCAAATTTTTGGGCCCTGTTTCATTCGTACAAGATAGGGGTTCTCCTCTCCCCCCATAATTCTTCCTGTTTTCTAGTTCCCGACATTCATGAGGAAGAGTTCACTGATGTAGTGAACATAGGACAGTCAGCCTTGGTGTCCAACCGTGTCCCAATGGCCTTCAGGATGCGACCATATTTTTCGCCCGAAGAACACTGACATGAAGTCGTGTAGGGACCAAGGGCTTAAGGCACGGAGACCGGCCCTCCAGTCCGATAAAAGAACTATTGTAGATGATTGATGAACCGACTAGCGCCACTGAATACCGAAGATCTTCAGTGGACCGCCCTTTCCACTTCCCGCCTTATCAGTAGCGTGTTCGAGGACAACGCGAGGATGGCCTGGTTGACGTCAGAATCGATCAACATATACATAACCCGGACGCGATTCTGGCTTACCTCTGACATCCAGCGCAAGGAACTGGTACTCGAACTCGTGATCGTTCGACGGCTTGATCATATGCACGTTCACGGTTCCGTCATTAAGGGGACCCGAAACCTGGGAACGGTCAGCATCAGAATGGATTTTTTCCTTCCGACCGAGTGGGAATTATGCTCACATGGAAGTGCATCTTCAAGTGATCCCGTCCTAACCGGTCCTTTTCGATGGTCGTCCTTGCAGCACGTCAGTCTCCGTCTATCCTCCGTCTAATCAGGTATGTAGATGAGTGGTCCCATACGCAACAGGTCTGTTCCGGGCCCATTTATTCCACGTGGTTTCACCATAGGCTCTGATTTCATTTCCATCACCAAGCAGCGCGGTGCATCGCGGATCCCCCCTGATGCGGTCGACTGCCTTGTTGAACTGCCGGGTCTTGCTGTCCGGGGAGAAAACGTCTAGGTAGAGGAACGTAAAGACGCCGCCCTGTTATTCTCCGACAGTTAGCAAATAGGCCAACATAAAATCCTAAAGAATAGCGCAGTCCAACCGTCATGACAGCCCCAATCACCACGATCATAAAGTTGAACGACTGCTGCGTCGCCCGCGCGACCTTTTCTTTCCCCGTCAGCTCCGACCACCGCAATCTTCCATCGTCCGACATGACCGTGATCTGCTTCCTTGTCGGGCCCGACGCGGAGCCCTCTCCACGACCGAAGCTACTCTGTGTCGCATAGGCGCGGGAAACATTTTCGATCACGCGGGGACCGCCGGGGGTGGCGGTGCGGAGGAGGGCGGAGATCTGCTTCGAGGGCCGGGCAAGGGAGAAGGAGGAGGGACTAAGCTGAAGGTATCGATTCATTGTTGTTGAAGCTGGGCATAGCCAGGGTCGCCGTCATCGGTGCCGCACGGTTCGACCGTTTTTTTCTGGAAGAGCTTAAAGTGGGCGGCGCTGCTATTATCAGATCGCAACGCGGTCGAGCCAAGCTCGCGCCATGAAAGACGTCGGTGGAGACGGGCGGCGTTCTTCCCAGGCTCACGTGACGGGTTTTTGTATGCCGATGGCTTATACAAATCCCATCAAGTGATAAGACTGTTTATCTCAAATTGTCTGGTAGTCTTTGCGGAGCACATTTCGATAATAGACTTATTGTTTCTTTTACAACGGTCCAGAAATAACCTATGTATCCAGGTTGAATTCTAGGAAGAATAGATCGGTATGCAAGGGAACTACCGGATGATTACCCGTCACTAGAAAGCAACTGTGACTGTTCCAGCTGAAGCAGACGCATGTAGAGCTCTGAACGCATGCACTTCACAGCCAAGGAACTAACCAGATCGTACGTTCAGAAGGATAAGCATAGATAATAGATATGCCCCGACTTGATCCTGCTCGCGCCCCCGAAGTGGATACACTATTCCCAGAACGGCAAGCGCTAAAATAAGAGTACAAATTACCGCTCTGGGCCGCTGCAAAACCCGGTTAGGCCAGGCGACGGTCTCGAGCGCGGCGGCGCCCTCGTCTCTCCGACTCACCACGTTCATCTTCCGGTCTTGTGCAAGCATCCCCCCGTGCTCGAGTTCGCCCCCGAACCCTCCCTTCCAGACACTCGTTCTTTGCACCTTTCTTCCTATTTTCATTCACGATGAGTGCCTCCAAGGCGCAGTCCCAGAAAATCTTCGAGAAACTCAAAACGAAACCCGCCAACAAGGTGCGCCAACCCCCTGCCTGATCTGTAAAGTCCGCGTGGTAAAGTCGCGAACTGACCTCTCTGCAGATATGCTTTGACTGCGGCTCCAAGAACCCGACCTGGTCGTCGGTCCCTTTCGGTATCTACCTGTGCCTCGACTGCTCTGCAAACCACCGGAACCTGGGTGTCCACATTTCCTTTGTCCGCTCCACCAATCTTGACCGTACGGCTGCATCCTCCCGGAATAGGTATGGCTTGCAGAGTATACTGATCAGCTTTTGCAGAATGGCAATGGGAACAACTCCGGATTATGAAGGTCGGCGGAAATGAATCGGCCACGAAATACTTCCAGTCGCACGGGGGTTCCGCCGCCCTCGCGAGCAAGGATGTGAAGGTTAAATACACGTCGCCCGCGGCGGTCAAGTATAAGGAAGAGCTGAAGAGAAGAGCTGCTCTGGATGCGAAAGAGTGGGTGTAATTTTCATCTTTATGGGAATGCGATTTACTGAGAGTCTGAAAAAAAGATATCCCGAAGAGGTTGTCATAACGGACGTCCCCGCGGGCGCTTCCCCCGACGGATCCTCCACGCCCGCCGCTGATGAGGACGACTTCTTCTCCTCCTGGGACAAGCCCTCGATCAAGCGACCCAGCAACCCTCCCTCGCGCACAAGCACCCCTCCTGTCGTCAGCCGGACCGGATCCCCATTCCTCAACGCCGGTGCGAACGGTAATGGCGCACGGCCAAAGTCGCCCCTTTCAGCATCAGACAAAGATAGCACTAGTTCCACACCTGCTCCGACCGCGGTCCGAACTGGATCTGTTGTTCGAAAAGGTCCTTCTGCTGGTGGCGCAAAGAAGGGCAGCGTCCTGGGTGCCAAGAAGACACAGAAACTCGGGGCCAAGAAGGTCGTGGCTGGAGATGCCATCGATTTCGAGGAGGCAGAGAGGAAGGCCAAGGAAGAGGCAGAGCGTATAGAGAAGCTCGGCTACGACCCGGAGGCCGAGCGGGCTGAAGCTGAGGAAAAGGCAAAGGCGGCGGCCAGCAGTACCTCCCAGGCTACGAAGATCGCGTCTCCCACGCCGATTAGTCCCAGCAGAGGAAGCTTCGGGGCCACCAGCAAGACCCACCAACGAAGCCCAAGCGAGATCGAGCGTCTTGGAATGGGAATTGGACGGTTAGGCTTCGGACAGACCAGCGCCAAGCCAGTTCCAAAGAAGCCAGGTTTCGGCGCTGTTGGTCCTGCCAAATCTGCCGTTGATGGTGCGTCTACAATACCTTCGCAACCATAGGCTACCAAGACTAACATTGAATTTAGAAGAGGAGTTGGAACAGACAAAGTCGAGATTCGGTAACCAGAAGGGTATCTCTTCCGACGAATTCTTCGGACGAGATAAGTTCGACCCAGCAGCCCAAGCAGAGGCCAAAGCTCGTCTCCAGAACTTCGAGGGTGCAACCGCCATCTCCAGCAACGCCTACTTCGGCCGGCCCGAGGACGACCTTCCAGCTCCGGATGACGGTTACGGCGATCTGGAGAACGCAGCGAAGGACTTGATCCGGCGTTTCGGTATCACTGCCGGCGATGATCTCGAGAATCTGACCCATATTCTGGGTGAAGGTGCAAGTAGGTTGCAAGGCGAGTAACCTGTTCAAAGTTTAATTTGGATGGGGCCCTTTGTCGGTGGGACACCATGCTGACACTTTTTACTGCAGGCGCTATCCGCAACTACCTCAACAGCTAGATTGTCTGCATGCTATGACAGGTTATGTGGGCACGAAGCTCATATGAGCAGATGGTAAAAAAAAAAACTTATGTGCTTCTATGCATGACTTATCCATCATTCGTCATTCGATCCGGATACTTTTTCCCACCCCTTTCTTGTCTTCTTCTATTTACCCCCCTAAATGTCCCCATGTTTCGCCCTAGCATCGTAAAGCATGCGATATCGAGTCTGATTCCAGGGCAGAAATGGTTACTCGTACCCCGTGCGATTTAGCGATCTCCCATGCCGAGGGTGGTTAGTGTAGTGTTTTGTTCTGTTTTCTATCCGCTTGTCTTGTCTGTGTTTGCTTGTAGCTAGAGAGGGATGGATGTTTTATTTATTTTGCTGTTTCAACACTGGATATTCTATTCTATTCTACCTTTTTTTCTTTCTTCAGGAATCCCCCTTGTTTTATGTAGTTTTCATTTTATTTTAAAAAAATGAAAATTCATCAAAAATTTCACTTTTATTCCAATTTCGACCAATGGCACTGATGAATGGTTGGATGGTTTGAGATCCTCATGGGATCCTTTTTTTCTTCTGCAGAACATACGTTTGCTAGCGCTTTGGATGACTGAACGAACTCCAGGACTTTATCCTATTGGAAGTTAAAAAAAAGAGGTTTACTGATCGTGTACGTTTCGGAATTAACAGGTTTCTTTTTGAAGAAATAACGGACTTTTTGCTCCTTCTACAGGTTCCATCTATTTTTATGGATCGAGACTATTCAATGCACTAGGGCTGATGATGTCTGCTCTATACAGTAGGGTAAATCCCACACTTGCTGAAGGGTTTTTTCTTCACTAAACCCTGTACATCGCATCCGCCATCTTGACGACCTGACTCATCTCCGCGACGTCATGGACACGCGCGATGTCTGCGCCCCCCGCGACGCTCGCAGTGACGGCGGCAGCGGTTCCCCAGACGCGCTCGCTGGCCTTCTCGACCCCCGTGATCCGCCCGACGAACCCCTTCCGGCTCGTCCCCACGAGCCAGGGGAAGTTGTCCAGGCCCTCGACGTCCGTCTTGAGTCTGTGCATCTCCCTGAGCAACGTGAGGTTCTGGGCCTGCGTCTTGGCGAATCCGATGCCGGGGTCGAGGATTATTCGCCAGCGACGGACGCCGGCGGCCTCAGCGGCGCGGACTCGCTCCAGGAGCTCTGACCCCACGCCCTGGATCACGCCCTTCGGGTAGTCGGTCAGTTTCGTCATCGTCGACGGATCTCCCCGCATGTGCATCAGGATGACCGATTTGCCTGTCCGCGCCATCGTCGGGAGCATCTCCGGGTCGAGCGTCCCCGCGGAGACGTCGTTGATGATGTCCGCGCCTGCGGCGCAAGCCTCGGCCGCGACACGCGCGCGGTAGGTGTCGATGCTGATTGCGACGTTGGCGGCTTCGGGGATGGAGGTGCGGATGTGTCTGATAGCGGGGATGACGCGGGATAGTTCCTCCTCCTCGGTGACGGGGGCGGAGTTGGGACGTGTGCTCTCGCCGCCGATGTCGATGATGGTTGCCCCTGAGGCGATGAAGTGGCGGACGGTGGAGGTCAGTCTGGCGAAGTCGGTTGGGGAGTGCAGGCCGCCGTCAGAGAATGAGTCTGGGGTCATGTTCAGGATGGCCATGACGTGGGTGCGGCGCTTGGGTTCGGAGGGCTTCAGTGGCGGGAAGAAGGGGGATATCGGAGTGGTCACTACGGGTTTTGTCTTTGGTGGAGGCAGGGAGTTGAGGTAGGAGAGATACGTCAGGTTTGCACCTGGTAGGGGCGAGCGCTCATGGGGAATCAGTCTGGAAGAAGTCAGATTAGTTGAGTTGCCAAAGCGAGCTCGAGGGGGGTGGGCATACTGGCAGAGCGGTCGGAGCACAAAATCCCGTTCCAGCATCAGCTTGTGCGGAATGTTGAGCCGCTCGTGGGATACAATTTCCCGGTCATATAGGAGAATGTCGAGATCGATGGAACGCGGTCCCTTCTCAATTGTCTTCCGTCTCCCCAAGCTGTTCTCAATAGATTTAAGGGTATCCAACAACTGAATTGGTTCAAGAACTGTCTCAACCTGAGAAACACTTTAGAAAAAAGTTCGATTCGTAGAGGAGGGTGAGACGTTAGACAAACCTCGCAGGCACCATTTATGAAAGGTTCCTGGTCAAGGACATACATAGGGGCGGTTTCAAAGAGGGAGCTTGTCCTCTTTATCTTGATACCTGCCCTCTCCATCTCAAGGCATGCCTTCTCGACCATTTCAATGCGGTCACCAACGTTGCTTCCAAGGGCGATAAACGCCCGATGAGAGAGGGTACCGTTTGTAGAGTGCATCTCTGCATTGGATGAATTTGCGTTCAGACAAAGCCTGGAACTAGAGAACCTTCTGACACCTGCAGCTCTCTCACATCTAATAATGGGGAACACTTTAGGATGATGTATGCCATCTCTAACGCATGAGGTAACCGGTGATTGGCAAGACCGACTGCTCTGAGAGATGAAACCTATTCGACATTTAGTCTATGCCAGCTACAATAAGAAGCCCAGTCAATTGACGTCACAATAAAGATACAGCATTATGGGGAAAGTCCGAGCTCTCTTGTCGGTAGCCTTAATTAAAGCAGATTGAAATTGTCTGATATAGATGTTGTGTTGGCAGATCCAAGGGGCCACCTACTCAGGTCAATTGCCGAGAACGGTCTACTATTAACCGGTTAGAGCATGTACATCCACTTGACGGCAAGATAGGAATGGCTCTTCTCGAGGGACCTGCCTCTTACTCGAAGTTCTATAAAATCTCCTAGAGAGAAATCGGCAGGGACGTGGTGGATGAACAGAAAACTCAGAGCGGACGTGCTGCAACACACGAGCTCGTGAGAGCGGGTGACTGGACATACAGCCTAGGTAACGAGATGGATCTGCCCTGCTCAACCGACAGCCGGCTGTACTCCCGGTCATCTTGGAGATCAACGCGACATCGCGATCTCGATCTGTGGCGGAGATGCGTCACGGGCCGCGCCTCCGCCCCGGCGTCAACGAGTCACATGACCTGCTGCGGCTGGCTCTGTCCGAGTCACGCGCTCTGGCGGCAAGACGCGGACCGAAAGCACGGAGAGGTACACGCAGGTACCACGGTCGCCGAGGGCGCAAGCAGCAGAAAAGAGGTACCCACAGGTACCGAGGCCGGCAAGAGGCCTGGCTCGGACCATCAAACGTCCACCGCCCTACCAAGATACCGAGGCTCATGGCTGTCGCTTAACACCGACATGTCCTTAAACGTGAATTCCTCCTCCTTCCCTTCTCTTCTCCTTAATCTCACCCTCTCTTTCTCTTTTCCCTGTGTCTCTTCTTCCTCTTGATATCTCTCACCAGAACTTCTAGTTCAGCAGCGAGCATCCCGCATCAGCCATGGCTTCTCCTCGTGAGTCTCCCTAGAGCCAAGAATCATGTGTAGCTCAGCTCTTCCCCACATGCTGGAGCAAACATTGTCCAACAGTTGCTGATTCCTGAGGCTACAGAGCAGCTCCGTACCCCGGTCACTGATCTCTTGAAGATCAACCACCCCATCCTGCTGGCAGGTATGAACGTTGCTGCAGGCCCCAAGCTCGCTGCTGCCGTGACGAATGCAGGCGGTTTGGGTGTCATTGGTGGAGTCGGCTACACCCCTGAGATGCTCAGGGAGCAGATTGCGGAACTGAAGAGCTTCCTTAATGACAAGAATGCCCCATTTGGTGTCGACCTACTGCTGCCCCAGGTCGGCGGAAGTGCTCGGAAGACTAAGTGAGACGCCCTTGATTCATGCCTGCGATGTGCCGGGAGTACACAATGCTAATGGATTACCCTGATCAGCTATGACTACACCAAGGGAAAACTTAATGAGCTTATTGACATCATCATTGAAAGCGGCGCAAAGCTCTTCGTTTGCGCTGTGGGAGTCCCTCCCAAGCCAGTCGTCGAGAAGCTGCACGCCGCTGGTGTTCTCTACATGAACATGATCGGCCACCCTAAGCATGTCCAGAAGGCGCTTGATGCCGGTGCGGACATCATTTGCGCACAGGGAGGCGAAGGTGGTGGACACACTGGTGATGTTCCGACTACGATCCTTATCCCAACCGTGGCCAAGCTCGTCCAGGGCCGCAAGAGCCCGATGACTGGCCAGCCCGTGCAGGTCATTGCTGCTGGTGGTCTGTTCAACGGCCAGTCTGTTGCTGCCGCTCTCATGCTTGGTGCATCTGCTGTGTGGATTGGTACCCGCTTCATCTTGTCGGACGAGGCTGGCGCGCCCCATGCTCACCAGGAGGCTGTGCGGACGGCTGGCTTTGATGACAATGTTCGAACCATCATTTTCACTGTAAGACCACCCTTCTCGTCCTTCTCATGGCTCAATTATCCTATTCTGTATACTGATAAATATATAGGGTCGTCCTCTTCGGGTCCGAAACAACCCCTACATCCAAAACTGGGAAGAGAACCGCCAGGAGGAGATCAAGGAGCTCACCTCTAAGGGCATCATCCCCGTCGAGCATGACTTCGAGAACCTGAGCGATGACGTTGATGATGAGACTCTGGACAACGCCCGTCCGTTCCTGATGGGCAAGGTTGCCGCTGTGGTCAATGAGAAGAAGCCCGCGAAGGCAATCGTCGATGAACTCGTCACGGACGCTGTTGCCTGGTTGAAGAAGGGTAACAAGATGATTGCCAAGCTGTAGATTACCCTTGGATACCCTCTTTTTGCTAACGTATAATATTTTTCTATTTTGCTTTTTTGGATGGGCGCCTCACGTCTTGGTTGAGAGCATTTTGTCCTTGCTATGGGCCTGAGGAAGATGCGTTCTTTTGAAATCACAGTTGTTGACAAAAGACAAAGTGACTTGCATGGTCTTGTAAATTGCATTCATGATGCCTCTGAGCCATGTGCTCGTACTGCGTGTAGGTTCCTTCTACGTAACACCGTCAATAGTCTAGGGTAGGATTCAGCTTCGGGTGGGCGAGGTGACGGTCAAATGCTGGTTGAGCCCTATGTTGAACTCTTAAAATTCAATAAAAAAAATAAAAAAAAAAAAAAAATAAAAAAAAAATAAAAATAAATTGTCGCATGGGACCTTGTTCTTAGCGTACAGTACAAGCTGAGGAAGGACAGCCGGGGCTGCAGATAGGATAGAGTAAAGGTATCCGGGTAGACGGACTAATGCAAGAAATTCTGCAAGACTTGACTGCTGCTCCGGCTGCATCTTCTCTTGCGCACGGCCAAACTGTGAACAGTGCTCGTTTGGAGGGATACCTAGCGTCAGGATTATCAAAGATAGCCGCATCAACAGCAGCTCCGTGAATCTCTTTTCTTCCCCTAGCTAAAAAATTTTCACTTAAAATAGAATACCCTAGTCTGGCTGCGAGATTCAGCATTTACTTAGTCTCGAGCCATGTCTGGCGTTGTAGTGGACCAAGCCTGCTCCACATCATACCGGTAGGAGTAGAACTTCATGTTTCTAAATCGATATTCCACATGGGGAAGGCGATTTGCCGGCAACTGTGGAATTGCCCCTGCCCAGACGCTAGACATGAGGAGAAGCTGGAACAGACGGAGGATCTCGGGGAGCCCCAGATATCCCACAACACGCTAGTTTACTGGGCCGTCGATGTCGGGGAACGGAAAGGTTAAATAATATCACTATCAAAACGTCAATTGTACATATTAGGTAGGTGGTGGCTATGTTACGTATATGGCTATTTTCAACAGTTGGCTGAGCATCACCACCAGCGACCAAACCCCACCTCCACCCAGTGTCCGGGCTATCAGACTGCGTGAAGAATCGAATCGAGACAAATCTACAGATTTAGATTGCAGCAGGTCGGTGCCTACATCTCAAGGATCGAACAGCATATAGGCCAGCAGCGATAAGACACGGGACGAAGCATAGTATCGGGCTTGAAAATTTTACCGTCCCATCCTTTTTCGCATTTCGGCGTCGGCCGCCTCCCCTCGACGTCTCACCATGATATCACCAGCACATTGTCAGACAAGGACGCATCTTGAACACTGAGATTAGGTACTGGGGAATAGTCATATCTTCGTGCTCAGCTTATCACGCACACGGAGCGGGTCGTGTCGCCGTTGTTCGATTCGACAAAGGGAGCGATCGCTGCGGCCAAAGCGCGCTGGTGCGGCAGGCTGAAGGCCTACCAGCGAGATATGCAGATAAGCCTGCGCGATCTTGGCTCTTCTGTACTGCGGTTGGGGCTTTTCTGGAAATGCTTGAACCTGCCACGCGACAGCGCACGGCGCTCGATTCCCGTTAGGGCTACCATACCGCGGCGCCGTGATGGATCCAGGCCACAGACAGCAGATCGCGGGAAGAAATTTATCGCTCCTCTCCACACACTTCCTCTTTCCCGTCCTAATGCCCACGCGACATTATGAAGAGCTCTGTCTGGGACTGCCCCCCGCCGCCGTGACCATCATCTTTTCAGACATCCATCCCCGCTTCCCCAGTCCAGCACAGGGCCAGTAGAGACCCGTCAAGGACGCCGCCATGGGTCAGAATCTCGAGCCGGACCTCGAAAAGGCCCCCGGCGTGGGCAGTGCTCCGTGCAATGTTCCGTACGAAGAGAGTACCGGTGCTGTTCCCGGGGAGACTTTTGTGTATGGCGATTCGCTGTACGCGAAGATCCAGCGAATCGCTGGCAAGTTAAGGATTGAGCAGCGAGGCATTGAGCGCGTGCCAGAGAATGAGAGGACGGACACCTCGTACCTGAACATCGGTAGCATGGTGTGTCTTTAGTTTCATTGACTTATCTTTTTTCTCCCCGTCCTGTCAATCCGTCCTGTCAATCATGGTGTCGCAAAAGAGCGCCTTGCGCTGACCACCTACACAGTGGCTGGCGGCGAACATGGTGGTCAGTTCCTTCGCCATAGGGGTGCTCGGGAAGTCGGTTTTCTACCTCGGTTTTGTGGACGCCATCCTTGTCGTCCTCTTCTTCAACCTCCTGGGGGTTATGACCGTCTGCTACTTCTCTTGTTTTGGCCCCGTCTTCGGCTTGCGACAGATGGTGCTCTCGAGATTCTGGTTCGGTTGGTGGGGAGTGAAGCTCAGTGAGTATTGGTCCAATGTCATGCAGTGAAAAGCCAACTTGCTAATATATCTACGCAGTTGCCATTTTCAATATTCTGGCCTGCATTGGCTGGTCGTCAGTCAATGTCATTGTTGGCGCACAGCTCATCAATGCTGTGAACAGTAACGTCCCCGGATTTGCTGGTATAATTATCATTGCAGTCTGCACGTTCCTTGTCACACTTTTCGGATATAAGGTTGTTCATGCGTACGAGTACTGGAGTTGGATTCCAACATTCATCATCTTCATGATCATCCTCGGTGTCTTTGCGCACTCCGGGGACTTTGTTAATATCCCTATGGGCGTTGGCACTTCGGAATTGGGAGGCATTCTTTCCTTTGGTTCGACCGTGTATGGTTTCGCGACCGGCTGGACCAGTTATGCTGCAGACTATACTGTCTACCAACCGTCCAGCCAGAGCCGTCGCAAGGTTTTCCTGTCGACCTGGATCGGACTCATCGTTCCCCTTCTCTTTACCGAAATGCTGGGAGTGGCTGTCATGACAGCAACTAGCCTCAACGACGGAAACAACGCCTACCAGGCCGGCTACAATGCTGCAGGAACTGGAGGTCTGCTAGGCGCCGTTCTATTCCCCCGACTGGGCGGATTCGGCAAGTTCTGCGTCGTCATCCTCGCACTCTCCATCGTCGCCAATAACTGCCCGAATATCTACTCGGTCGCTCTGACCCTCCAAGTCCTGGGCCGCTGGACCCAGCGCGTGCCCCGGTTCATCTGGACGTTCCTGGGCACGTGCGTGTACGTCGCCATTTCCATCCCCGGCTACGCGAACTTCGAGGCCGTCCTCGAGAACTTCATGAACTTCATCGGCTACTGGCTCGCCATCTACGAGGGCATCGCCCTGACCGACCACTTCGTCTTCAAGCGCGGCTTCGCCGGCTATCGGCCGGAGATCTACGACCAGCCCAAAAGACTTCCCCCGGGGATCGCGGCCGTTCTCGCCTTCTGCTGCGGGATCGCGGGCATGGTCACGGGCATGAGCCAGAAGTGGTGGGTCGGACCGATCGCGCTGCACGCGGGTGAAGCGCCGTTTGGCGGTGACGTTGGCTTCGAGTTGGGGTTTGCTTTTGCGGCGGTCGGGTATCTGATTCTGAGGCCGATAGAACTCAGGATTTTTAAGCGGTAGTTTTACGTACCTCGCGAACTGTGTTGGTTTCTTTGGTTTGGGACTCTTTTTGCGTTTTCGAACGGCATGATTGTATATAGTCAGAAATTTACCTAGGCATATATATATGTATTAGGTATTTTGCATTTCATTTTGTCAGTATGGAAATGACACAAGAACCATGTATACGCATCCGATATATACAGTACATAGCTTTTGATACCACGCGCATCCGATTCAGTCGTGTCCAAATACCGTCGCCGAAACGGAGTTAACTAAATTTCATCAGAACGTACTAGTAAAGTGTAGCAAGGTTCGTATAAAGTTTTAAACCTTTTCCTTCTTTCCCCCCTTATTTCTATTTAAAGGGACAACCAACCCAATCTACTCCCATTGAGAAAAGAAGCCTTCCTTGAAGATCTTGATTACCTATCTTCTCCCTCCCTCCTCCTCCTTCTCTGTCTATGTGTCTATCGAATTGAGAGTGTAATCTCAACAAAAGAAGACCGTGTAGTTCGAGTAAGTAAGGAGGGATTATGCAGGTCGTAGGTAGGAAGAGCCATCCACTTAGGGATTGGGTCCGTGATATGGAGTAGATTATTTTATTTTCTTTGTTTGAAGGCTAGCTAGCTAAGAGGTAAATACGCAGGTAGGGTACATACTCTCATTGGTGTACATCACGTAGGGAACGGGATGGTAGGGGCAGGTAACCCGTCATCGGGTGTATGTGTGGATTCCTTGTGTAGGGACAGTGATTAAGGTGTGATGGTGTTGGGCAAGTTCTATTCGATAACTTGAGAAAAACTGAAGACCAAAGGAAAGAAAGGAAAAGAAACATGAGTACATGAGTTGAATGGCGACATTTTGCTATTCTGGCTTTTTTTCTTTGCTGGAAAGTAGAGCACATTTGGTGCCAGAGGGGGGACGAAGGATGAAGGGGCAGGGGTTGAAAGGGGAAGGGGATTATTGAATAAGTGAAGGGGACAGGACTGGGAAAGCAAGACTAAGAAAAGGACAAAAAATTGGGTGCTAGTAGAAGAAGGCTTAGACCTTCTATTTGCTCCTGTGGCCAGAACAGAGCGCAGGAAAAAAACAGCGGTAGGTAATTTTTTATTTTTTTTTATTTTTTATTTTTTTTTATTTTTTATTTTTTTTTATTTTTTATTTTTATTTTTTTTTTTCTATAATGAGATCTGTCATGATTGACACAACCACGAGCTACGTGATAGGAGATCTCCAAGAATAATAGAAAATATGGCAACAGAGACTGGAGTTGGACAAAGCATTGTGATTGCAGTGGACTTTGGAATCACCTTTTCAGGTGTTGCCTGGGCTCAAACAGCTAATGTAAGTTAAATATCTCTCATGATTAAATGCCTTGAAGAAAAATGGTAAAACTCCCAGCCGGATGCTCACTACGTCATCAATCAATGACCCGATAGTTCCTCTAGTTCCTCGAGTGGCATGACAAGCGAGAAGGTCCCAACTGAAGTCGCCTATGAATATCATCAGTCAGGTCCGAAATGCCTACGGGGCTTTCAGATCCTCGACAACATGCCAGAACATCAATGGATCAAACTTGGCCTTGATCCAAGCCAGAAATATGGAATCAGTTTGCGCTTATCTTTTGCTCAGAGTGACTGCAGAAATATCCCTCCTCCGTACCACGCATCACCTGAGAACCTTGTCACCGATCATCTCAGGAAACTACGTGAACACACAGTAGGGATCCTGAAGACGAAGCTTGGAAGCTCCTTTGACACTATGAAGCTGGAGTATGTGATTACGGTCCCTGCTGTTTTGGTCTGATAAAGCAAAAGCAACGACGCTCTCTTGCGCAGAAATGGCGGGTCTTGGGGAAATGTCGAAGATTCGCACAATTTCTGAACCTGAAGCCGCAGCCATCCATGCTTTGCAGTCCAAAAGCCCGCATGGATTGAAAGTTGGTGATACCATTGTTCTTTGTGACGCAGGTGGTGGGACCGTTGATATCATCACATTCCCCATTCTTCAGCTTGTTCCAGCTCTATGTCTTAAAGAGGAGGCACCCGGAACCGGCTCCCTTTGCGGGAGTACATGTCTCAATAGGCGATTTGAAAAATTTTTAGAAGAACGATTTTCATCCAATGCTGATGGGGTAGAGACACACTCGATGAGGCTCTACATCGGTTTGAGACTTGCACAAAAAGAACATTTGGAGGCGATCAAAAAGATGACTTTATGATCCAGTTCCTGGTATAGCCGACAACCCAGAGTTGGGAGTACGTCGAGGTAGACTGAAAATATCTGGAAAGGAAATGGTGGAAATATTTCATCCTATACTCTTGGAGGTGCTGAAACTCGTGAAAGGTCAGATTCAAGCATCTAAGAAAAAGGTCAAGGCCGTCCTTTTTGTCCGTGGATTTGGTCAGAGTCCTTGTCTCCGCAACTATCTCCAAGCTGAGATTCCGCCTGGGATTGAGGTCATCCAGGTTGTTAATGGCTGGACGGCAGTGGTCAGAGGTGCTTTAACGAAGGCTCTGGCGGATACTGCTCCCTCACCCCCAAGATTTCTATTGACGCTCGAGTGGCTAGGAAGCATTATGGTATCATTTGCACGGTCCAATTTGACCCCGAGGTCCACGATGAGAACCAAAAGTGGGTATCTAAGCTTTCGGTTTGATACAGTACCACTAATAATGCCGAGGTATTGGGACTATTTTGATGGAGAGTATGTGATCGATGTTATGCACTGGTTTATCAACAAGGTAATGAGACAGGCACAATTATCAGAAATGCTTTGCACTAGATGTCATACTAAGGGAGACGAAATCAAAGAAGCGGAGCCTATAAAGACAGACTGGGTGGGACGGTCGCCCGTCGCGGACAGCGCCTTAAATTTATTCCGCGTGTCCCTTTACAAACTCGATGCAGACGGTGTATTTCAACAGGAGTGAGTAGCACGCTTCTTCGATCAAAGACGAGAATTCTCATTTGACATACTTTTTTAGATATCAAGAAGTATCTTTACCTGGAACCCAACTTGGATGATATCCCCTTATCTCATATTCCAATTCGCCGTGGACAGGACAATAGACGGTACTACAATGGGGTTACGAGATACATGCCACATACTATTCGGCACACTGCGAGTATACACTTTGGTACGAGGGAAAGAATTATGGCGCTGTCAAGGCCAATTACGCCTAAGGATCCCTCCACCAGCTCCATCACTCATGCAAACCGCCAATAGACTTCTTATCCGATACATGCATTGCACATGTACGAGATTCATGCAAATTGCCTGAAGAGAAGTTGTCTCTTCGCGATCTGAAGTAGCCCTTCTATTATTTATGTCTACAGGGACCTCAGGGCCTTAAGCAGTAGTGTGGCTTAATCATCTCTAATTATACCTTAGCCCCGATCTTGAATAATAATTTAGTATAAAAATTGGTAGCTTACACGTTCGACTGCTGGACTTCATGGAATAAAAGACAGAAAACAAGTGAGTCGGTTCGAGACTTGACAAGATGAACACGTTCTGATCGTCTGGACTACGTAAAAAAAAAAATTCTCCGACGATCATAACGATGCTACGGACTGAGTTAATAAAGCAGTAAACTTAGGTACAAATAGTACTAAGGGCAATATCGAGGACAGAACAAAGGTTTTTAGCACTCTCAGCTAAAATTAAGAACATGAAACAAAAATTGAAAAGAGAGAGAAGAGCATATGTTATCCGTGAGTAGATAGATGCTTAGCTCTGCACTTCGATCCACTTCAAGTTTCAAGGTTTACTCTCAGGTTGTCCGATTTGGGAATGACAAAGGTCCGGGCTGCTTCGCACATGGGACTGATATCGTCACGTGACATTATCCGGCCCCGACTCAAGCCACAAATCGACACCTGCGCCACTTTCCCTCGCCGCATCAAATAAATCCACAACGGATTCGCCTCCCTCGGAAATCGAGAAATTCAGAACCGCTCGAGAGACAACCATATCATCCAAGATGTCCAAACTAGCAAAGTGAGTATTTTTTCCCTGTTCGCGCCGGAGTCTGAATTATTGTGTCTAACAGATTTCGCATTTTAGCCGCGCCGACTGGGCCGACGACGAGGAGTTCGATGACCCCTCCGCCCTCCCCGCGCAGCAAGTCACCACCAACAAAGATGGCACAAAGACCGTCGTTTCCTACCGCTTCAACGATGAAGGCAAGAAGGTCAAGGTCACCCGTCGGATCCGAACCACTGTCGTCAAGGAACACGTAAACCCTCAGGTCGCAGAGCGGAGGACATGGGCGAAATTCGGTCTCGAGAAGGGCCATGCTCCCGGTCCGTCGTTCGACACCACCTCCGTGGGCGAGAACATCGTCTTCCGACCAAGCGTGAACTGGAAGGCTCAGGCCAAGGAAGCTGAGAAGGCCGGTGGTGAGAAGGGTGGCATCAAGGATCAGCTCAAGGACAAGAAGGTCAAGTGTCGTATTTGCAGCGGCGAGCACTTCACTGCTCGTTGCCCGTTCAAGGACACCATGGCGCCGGTCGACGAGCCGGCCGGAGGCGCTGGATTGGATGGCGACGACGAAGACAGACCAGTTCCTGGAGCTCTCGGCGGTGGAGGTGCGAGCTACGTTCCTCCTCACCTGCGGAACCGCGGTGCTGTTACTGGCGAGAGAATGGGTGGCAAGTACGAGAGAGACGATCTGGCTACATTGAGAGTTACAAACGTGAGTTACTCGTCTTTCCAGAATATCTCTCATTTTAAGGACTATAGGCTGACAATTTCGAACAGGTGAGCGAGCTTGCAGAGGAGCAGGAGCTCCGCGATTTGTTCGAACGATTTGGTCGCGTTACCAGGGTCTTTTTGGCCAGGGACAGAGATACCCAGAAGGCCAAGGGATTTGCCTTCATCAGCTTCGCAGACCGCGCCGACGCCGCGCGTGCTTGCGAGAAGATGGATGGATGTAAGTTATTGAAGAAAACACAAAACCCGCATTGGATCATATGCTAACTCATTTTTTTCCAGTCGGTTACCGCCATCTTATCCTTCGCGTCGAGTTCGCGAAGAGGACTTCTTAAGTTCATGTCTTCTTTCACGAGGCTTTGACCTTTCATTAGGTGGACTTATTCATGGCTAAAGACCTTTCTATTTTATACTTGTATGAACTGTTTGATAATGATGATTTGCTGAAGGGACCAGAGTCGCATGTTGCTTCGCTTCAGTGAGGGCTGCATAGAAAAATGGAATATTTAAAAATGGTATTCCCAGCATTTTACCTCAAGCAGGTCCCTTGGGGATTCAAGGCCTCTTAAGGGGGGTGCTCATCCATAGCACCGGAGCCCTTTTAAGCAGCCCCTTCATGGGTTGGATAGCTGAATTCTAGTTCTTGAGATACCAAAATGAACTATGTTGACCGGTTCTTTTAAAAATCGTCTCGGCCAACAGGATTCCGAAATGGACCGTGGAATCGAAATCCACAAAAATGACACTATTCTCTGAAAATATTAGCGTTTTGTTTTATTATATAGTCTTCAAGTATTAGTGATATTCGACCGTGTGCGACGCACGAAACACAGATTGCTCCTTGCCTAGACACTCGCACCTAGATATGAACATCTTCGAGACATATACCTAGCGCGAGTATCTTCTGGATGCTATAATACTGTCTGTCAAGGCTTGGAATGTAACCATTTTGACAGAACCAAGTCTGCAGGGAATCTCATCCGGGACCCAATGTGATATGACCCTCGCTCTCTATACGGTAACTATCGAATCGTTATTTTGCCATGTGGATGTAGTAAGCCCCCTGTATTTGAAACCTATAAATGTCTACGACACTCTGAAACCTCGAGGTACCATAACCATTACGGAGAGTAGTTGTATTATTATCGTTAGCGATAATCTACACATTCCGTGTACTACTATATTGATGGTGTATGGAAGGAGGGTTGGGAAAGTGACCGAGAAATATATATATATGATTGTTTAGATTTATACCGGAGATATTATAGCGACTCGTATTTATTCATCGGTCTGGTTGATATTGTTCCATTAGGATCAGCTCGACACGTCTAAATCAGTAGTGTTCAGGGTATTGTGGAAGCAAGTAGAATGGGTCTGACCAGTGTTTCCGGATCATCATCTATCTCGGATGTCCTCTAGAGATTATTATCTACAGTACCTAAATAATTAAATAGAAGGTATATTATCTTCCTAGAGGCTCTGGGAGGCTCTTGAGTGGCCCCATATATACCTTCTACTATATTCCCAGGTGTCTACTGCGCGGTATCATTTTATAAGGATTTAACGCTCTAAGACCCGATCCATCAAGGTGTCATCGGATAAAAAGTTAATATACCTGACGACTGAAGCTATGTATTCGATCCTTCTCAGTGTTCATTTGAACATGACCCATATGGTAAGCATGGATTTTACTGTAGGTAGGAAGGAAAATCACGCACGGGCGAAGCACTGTTTACTTGCATGGTTAGGTGATGGCACGAGACCTCAACGAAGGGATACTGCAGGTAGTCTCTACATAATCTTACATCATATAGACTAAGTCATACACTAGGCGTCTGCCGCATCTGCGCCTGTTGAAATGTGCAGAGGCTTGAGAGTAATGGGTGGCAATGACACTGTAATATCCATATACAGGGATGGTGCACTCCCCCAGACCCCGTCATCCAAATCGCTCTGGGTATGATCCCGAAACAGCCACCAAAATGATCCGAAAATGGCTGCAAAAGGACGATCTTCCCGTGTTGGGTGCTTTGGCCTAGCGCAGCTCCAACGATGATTCGGGAATACGGCGAATATTGCGCGTCATCCTTCCGGGCCTATCGCAGTTTTGGGAAGTTGGTTTGTTTTATCGCTCATTCATGGGAGGCCTTTGCTTTGCTCCAGGCTTCTCGGTTCATTTCCTGCGCTCTAGTTCATACGTATTCGTAGGATTGGTCTGGAGGTGCAGGTCTGAGGAGCCATTCAATTTGGGTATGCGACGAAAGGGCTGGAACACAAGCCGGTTGCACGAAGTCTAACGCTCCATCTGACACACTCGGGACTCCTGTACCAGGGATAGACTAAGACAATGGCAGAATGCAGCTTTGAGGGACTAGAAGAAGCGGGGCTAGAAGAAGCGTTTATAAGACATGATCATCCCGTTACGTTTCTGGAATGGCTTACCACACCTCTCCGTGAGGAGGTGTATGGTGAGAGTATCCTGCCGCTTCATCCCGCTATCAAACCAATAAGATGGAGCGCTCATCGACTAGGAAAAGGGTTGTTAGACAATAACTATCTTAACAGGGGGTGTGATACTGTGAAGCTATAATGTGATGTACAGTAGAGCGTCGGCGTATCCAACCTGACCGATCAAGAACAAGTCAAGGCAGAATTAACAGAACACGTACCTGAAATTCTTATCTCAGGAATAGAGTCTATGATCGACTATGAAGTTCGCTTTCAGATTACGTGTAGGACATGCAGAACGGACGCTCTTGCATAATCACCAGTTTGAGGACAAGAATCAATCATAATGGTAAGAACCCCTGGCCAAAGCGCCGTTCACTTTTCGTCGCACTGAATTGTTGAAGAACCTTGGTTGGATACCAGCAGCATCGGGTAATCTGAGGAATTTTCGAGACGCCTGTTCAGTAAAGGGGCGACATTTTGTTGGCTGAGTCATTATAGACAGAATCACCTGGCAAGAGTAATTCGTGGGAATTTGGGCCCAGGATATCCGATTCGATAGAGACCACCGCAGTGAACCTCCATGTCGCCGTCGTTCTAGAAACGCTCTTGCAGATTTGAGTTGACAAGGGGCAACCTAACCTGCGGTCGAGAAAGTTGACGCGAGGCCCCCAATTTGCCAAAGGCTCTGCAAAACGTTACTCAATGGAGCTTCCCTTCACAGGGTCCGGCAGAGGTATGCAACTCTTGATTGGAAAGTTTAGTGAGAACAGTTCTCATTATGAGCTAAACCAAGTGGAGCCACATGCGGGAGTCTCAATGTAACAGAAGCTTCGACATTGGATTCCTACTGGTGGAGTTCTAACAGGAGCCTTCAAGATCTCCAACGGCTATCATCCCGTGTTCGGCTTGTCGCCTGTACCAGGAGGCAACATTTTCAAAAAGCCAGGCTGCTACTGTCAATGCGAGCTATCAAAAACCGAGCAGACTGATCCATTGACGCCACTTATAGTATTGGGGAAATCGGCGCAAAGTAGGTAGCCAATAATTTCCGCAGCTGGGAGTTGACTGCGGCAACTTTATGCTGTCATCTGTGGCCGACTGTAGGTGGCATAGATGACGGAAGGGATTTGCAGATCTGCAGACATATCGTTAGGTCGATAACTGTGAAGCGGGATCAAGATGGGATGGTCAGACACCACGTTTGTCAAACCAAGAATTGAATCAGCGTCACCTAGGAAGGGTAATCTGCTCATCCTGATATGTGACCCATGCGAGGAATCCCGTAGAGCGTGCCTTCCTGGGTTAAAACGAAGCGGGAAGCTACCATAGCCACGCGAGCCCGAAATATCGTCAGCGGATAGATGCATCATCGAGCGCTTCGGGAGTTGAAACCCCTGGGTCCTAAGGCCTTGAGCGGTTGAACTGCCGTAACACAGTTGCCATCCACAAAAAGGTATCTACCGCGGACAGACCCTGAGGAGGAATCATCGAAACCGTCGAGCCGTGAAGTAATTATCAGCAACACCAAAATGGCAGATACAGCCGAAAGCACCTGCTCCATGAAACTTTAGGTAGCCACCCTATGCTAAGTGGCATGATATTGACACCACCAGCGCCAAGGTGAGATGAGCGATGCAGCTCTCCGTGTAGATTGGAGGGTCCGAACAGCATCTTCTTCATCATGCGGAAATCATTCTTCCACAGGACAGTGTAGGAGGAAGGGTGTACCCGTCACTTTCAACTCCCCATTTGCAAGGGAATCCAGTCCTATAACTTCAGTGCATCGGGAAGGACGGTGCACAG
The DNA here is from genome assembly GCF_041956765.1 of Thermoascus crustaceus. Lineage (NCBI taxonomy): Eukaryota > Fungi > Ascomycota > Eurotiomycetes > Eurotiales > Thermoascaceae > Thermoascus > Thermoascus crustaceus. Next base: position 917,339 of record NW_027192527.1, on the reverse strand, counting down.
CAAGCTTAGTCCGGGCTCCAAATCAGCCGACGGAGATAAAATGCATTGCGGCAGAGTAGCGTTCCAGAGCAAAATGGCCGAGGCAGCCATGTGCTTCCGCTGGCTGTTTTCAAAAGATTCACGGTGCAAAAGCCAAGTTGCATCCAGATCGAGCTCTGTAGGGTGCCGATCCGCAGTTAATGGCATATGGATGCTGAGGTTGAGTAGACAAAGACGGCCTATACTCGAATGAGCGGGTCTGTGCACGTGCCGCCTCGCCGTCCGCGCAGTACAGCATCTCGAACCCAGAACTTCACTCCATCTGCTCACCATGTCTCTGTTCCTTTCCCCCTCTATCAGTAGCCTCTTCTTCCGCCAGCATCGCCTCTGTGGCCCCTGCCCACTGGCCCTACACCACAGTCCAACAGCTTGCTCCATTCAAAGACCTTCCACCCTTGTGCTGGTCAGTACGCGCCACACCCCGCCGCATATGCATGACATCCCTCCCCTGCGGGCGTTGCTTCCGCTCCTAGCTACTGATCCTAACTAGCCCTGCCTGCTATCTGCCAATTACTTTCCGGAAGGACCGTCTCCAGTGTTGTGCATCTCGCTCTCGAGACAACTAGCCATCCGGAGCATGCAGGACCCGCCGTCCTTCCATCTTCAAGCCACGAGATGGGTTACTCCAGGAGGCAGCATGGGTCCTGGCCTCTAGTCCGTTGGCTGAGGATGATTCTCTTCACGGGATCAAGATACCCTCTTTGTGCTTTGTTTACAAATAGCCGCTGGCGCCTGGGCCTGAAGCTCACTTATGTCATCGAGCCCTCACCTCACCCTGGGGCGCTCCAGGCTGCATCTGTGGGGCAGGCCAATGGGGGCCATTTGATCACAGTCCCGAAACTGGCTTGCTATAGCCAAATTGGCCTATTGCTGCTGAGTTCCTCCAAGCTCCGGCTCTGTCGGTGAGCACCTGGCCACTAGGCTGCCGCTCAGTTTCAGCCGTTGATCGCCCGATCTGCCCCTGCCGGGATGGGATGGATACATGCGAGGCCGAGCTTAAGCCGCTTGTGCTATTAGGGAATTTCCTCAAGCTACTAAACTTGATGGTTCATCAGTTGGTTTGGGACCTCGGGTCTGTCCTTGCTCAGTTATTAGCGTGGGCCTTGAATCATATTGGTTGGCCGCCATCGTCGTAGCTATACATAGACGCACCGACAGTCTCCGCTCATGCCATTGGACACCTGACGGTGACTGCAGCCCTGGAGATGATCCTCGCCAACTGACTTTAGCGCCATCTTATTCTGCCTTTTGCCACATCTGAACGTTTATTACCCTAAAATAGCTAACGTATCGGCAGTATACAGTCAACCTGCTCAGGGAGAATTCGTGTTAAGCTACAACGGTGTCAATTTGTATTGAATTGGAGACTTTCTTCTGGTCTCTTTATTTCTTGGATCCCCTGTGATTGTCTTTAGATCAGGGAATGGACACGGGAACCATCGGCATTACGTTCATGAAGCCTCTAACGGCCTTGAAGCCATTAAATAAACGGTTGATGCAGCCTGCTTCTTGAAGTCGACAGAGAAGCTTGTGACCTTTTCCTGTCTGGGATGAGGGATGGTTACTTGCAGTTTTCTCATGGCTGATCGGGGGGCTAATGGTCCTCTGCCAATTGATTGTTCGATCTCCGGTGCTGCGGCCTGCCATTGTAGTGTCCTTCGTACGGCAAAGCTTCTTACATCTGACTTGATCCACATGAATCCTGGCAGAAGAGAGAGAACGGGCTACTCGAATCGACCTCGATACCTCCGGGGATCGAGGCTCGTGCACAGCCAGGTACCTTTTCCGCTCGACCTGCAGATAGCTTCGCCGCAAGTTGTGCGTACCAGAACTATTGGGCGTGAGGCCGGCCTGGACATTGGAGGCAAGGCTGTCCCGAACGTGGTCATGCAGAGGAAATGGCAGTATGCTCAGCTTCTGAGAGACAAATATCAACCCAGCTAGTCCCTCGTTCGTCGATCTAGAGATACCCGCCTAAGCTTCCCGCTCTAGCCCATTTTCACCTCACCAGCACTATCTGTTACCGATTTGGATTGTTGTCATCAACCACAAGCTGCCGCTACTATTACTGGATGAAATAAGCCTTGGAGGCTTTTCCTGTCCAAGGTCCCGGTAGTGGACTTGTCCAGCTGTGAAACGAGGGAAATACCTCCCCAGAAGGTGGTGGAGTAGGTTGTCGGACGGCAGATGAGCAAGTGAGATTCGTTGCTTCTATTAAAGCATCTTTTGCCGCCCATCATCGCTAGGTTTCTTCGTTACTATTTCATTTCTGAAATCCTGCCGAGCAGGCTTATTTGAGTAAGTAATACTCTCGTTTCTGCCTTTGCTTTTCGTCCTGTCTCCCTAAGATCCATTCAGAATCCGGTTATCGGAACAGTCCCAGCCGTCGATCTTACAGGCACCCTATTTGGCTGATTCGCTACTTGCGGGTATCATGAAGGTTGAGCTGAAGGCACTTTTCGTCTGGCCAACCACATACTGCGACGCATCTTGTGTCGTGCCTGCTCCTAGCAAGCAAGCTGCATTTTGCAATAATCACGTCCATACTCCACTCACTGAGAACTCCGTCACTATTCTCCATAGGAAACCTCCAGCTCCTTGTCCACACTTTCTATTCTTTGTCCTTTCTTCTCTGAAAAAGAATGTTCTACTCCACACCTTGGTTTCCGAATTGAAAACTGCACCAGATTGTTTCCATTTACCACTGTAGGGAAAGTCGGCTTTTGGAACTTTGCAGCGATCCTTTGGCCACTTTGCATTGGGAGGTCCAGGACTCCGAACCTGCCATCCTTCCTTGCTGTTACTAATTCCCGTATCAGAATAACAACTAACAAGCGTTTCTGTTTCTTTTAGGTTGTTTGCTGCGTCTGAGCACTTTCGAAATATTATCTCGTCAAGGAACAACAATATCTTCTTTTCCAGTAAAAGACAACGGTTATTGATCTTTCCGGACTGTGAAGTCCGTGAGTTCTATGAACAAGCCTTCCCATCAGCTGTCGTCACTAACTTTTCGCCACTGCTTGGCTTCTGTTGAGAATCCAGTTTTCTTTTGGGAATCACCATTCGCGCTCGCTTTGTTAGGCTGACTCGAAGCCGAGGCAACCAATCGAGCGCAGCATCTTCCTGCTGGCCGGCAAGGGAATCGTACCGCCTTACAAATGAATCATAGTAAGCTTCTTCTTTTATTCTGCGACCTCTGCGGGAGTTAGGGCTTGAGCGAACAGCAACTACACGAACAAACGATTGAGATTACAATGGCCGTCTTGCCTCTCTTACTCCAATTTTTTATCTCCCCTGCCTAACCCCTGCCTTCCGTCGGTGCGAGATTTGGCATAGGTGTACGCTTGTGCGACAAGGGTATACCCGAGCTTATCCTTCTTTAGAGAAATATTGTTTTTCATTTGTTCACTTTACTCGGAATCACCTGCTGAATGTCGGACCTTTGCTCCCTTTGTTCAGTCCAAAGCATGTGCACTTCGATTGTTTATCTCGACGAGGTTCTAACGAGGATCGGTTCCAGCCGCACTTTTGCAGAGTTCGTTCCAGATAGACTGTCCACCGTCTTCTGACAGTGACTACATCGGTCCACAGCGGGTGTTTTCAGGATCGGGCGCCTTCCCGACCGAGGAGGACGAGCAGCATCGTAGGGTCGGCTGCCTTGGCCACTCTTTGGCGCCGCCGGTCTCAGTGCCTGTCACCAACGGTTTTAGGTACAGCGCACAGCATGACGTGCCGTAAGTGGTTCTTTTAATCCTGACTGCCCTTGCCGCTCCACTCCGTTCACTTCACGGCCACTCGTCTTTTGATCTCTTTCTCGTCTGGCCAGCCTGGATGACCGTCCATTGCTCCGCTGTTGACTATATCGTCTTGCTGGCGTGTGCCGAGCATTCCTTGCCTGGAGCTGCCATAAAAGCGCTCGGCCAGACCCGTTATCCTGGTCACAAGACTATCTTGAAATACATATTATCTAGTGATGCACTAACCTTTGTTTCATTCCCCGTTGCCTTCAATCCCACAATACCTCTGGTGTTTCTGGTTTTCTGATAATTTACATTGGTTAGCTGACGCTGAAATGCTTATCCAGTTTCTCGGCCTCGCCTGGGCTTCTGATGAGTCCTGTTGATTCTTGTAGTGGTTCGTCCTCGACCAGCCCCATCTCAGCCTCCTCACTCGCGTATGCTTCTCTTGCCAACGTGTTCCCGGGCAATGTGACTGCCGCAGAAGGCTTTCCTCCTACATCAGCTTCCGCTTATTCTCATTCGGCAGAATACCAGTGGAATGAAAGGATGTCGGACTTCAGATCATCCCATCGGGTACCTGCACTGTAAGTAAGCTCGTATTGCCTGCTCAAATCTTGACTGATTACCGACAAGGGTATCTCCTACGCTATGTAGTCAACCACCTTCGGGTCCGTCACCATCATTGCAACAACAACAAGGCACGGCGGTTCCTGCGAGCTCTACTTTTGTTGGGAGGGGGGATAGCTACTCGGCATATACACTCAATAGGAGCTCATTCCCATCACCCCACTCGAGCCTCAGTGAACTGTCGCGATACTCCCAATATACGACTACACCTCGAGCGCTCGAAAATCCAGTCGATCGTTCTCCGAACTCAATGTATAGCCGCGCTGGAAACATGTTGCTTGAGCCTACACAGCGGTCTACGCAAACGACAGCGGACGCTCCTCCCTTCTATGAAACGGATATCCTCCATTCTATCGTTACAAAAAACCAGACGATCAAACCAGAAATCCAAGCAAAAATACACAAGGGTTTTTTCCAAGTTGATGAAAAATGGACATGCTATCGCCGAAATTACTTCTCAGTCTCCTGCTCTTTTTTATTGCGTCCGTGGACTGCAAACGTGCCACTATATGTCCAGCTTCCGAACCATACCACTGAGCATATCAGATCCTTTTCCATGTCGATCTCAGCAATTGTGAACGCGCAGGAAGGCGAAATCCGGGAATTAGTCCAACACACACCGAAGCGTGACAAGCAATCTGAAAAGAGACCAGGGAAGATCACATTACAGCCGCAGCATCCGCCGTCTCTGGTCCTCAACCACGGTTCAGCCGCCTCAAGCAGTAATCTCGCTTTTGGGGCGCCCACACATTCAGCAGGCATGACAATGGACTTCACTTCCTCCTACACGAATGCGCCACAGACGCCGCAGCCCCCGACTCAGCACACATTCGAGCGTATACAGTTTCAAAAGGCCACCGCAAATAATGGGAAGCGGCGAGCCCAGCAGCAATATTACAACCTCGTCGTCGAACTATACGCGGAGATCACAAGCCCAGTCGGCAGCGATCCCGACACTCAGTGGATTAAGATCGCTAGAAGGCTCTCGCATCCCATGGTCGTACGTGGCCGATCACCGGGACACTACAAGGACGGAAGGCGTGACAGCTCCACAAGCATGGGCCCCGACGGCGGAACTGGCAGTTCTGGGGATGGTAGCGGAGGCACCGTACTTCCGCCGGGCCTTGGGCAAGCGACACGTTCTCATTTGTCTCTGATGTCTTACGATCCTTCCCAAAGGGGCGGTTCTCATTATGGCAGGAATGACTATCGTCAAATGACATCTACTGACCACTCGCCACTGAGCGATAGTCCGCTTATGTCTTCATCGTCATCCTCCGCGTTTGAGTTTACTATCTTGAATGACACAATGGATCCTATGGAAGCTATGAAAAATGCATCCAACGTCGACACCTATCACGATCCAGCCTTTACGATGACATCTGCCGATTGCAGGAAACCCGAAAGCCATTTTCGCAATCAACTACCGATCTTTGATTACGACTCTTCATCCAGGGACCATGAAGAACATGAGAACACCTTTGGTGAGTCTTTTGATTCCCTGATTTCTCTTCTGCAGAAGGATCAGGAAGATTCTTCGCAGTATTTGAAGCGGTCCGCTAGGCTCATGACCCACCATAATCGCCAGCCTAGTACTACAGGATATGATAGCGGTCATTCCTCCCGACAACACGACACTTCTTCCTATGGCCGTTTCGATCCCATACAGGGATCGCAGAGTCTGTGTACTTGACAAGTCCGGTTTACTCCAGCCGAGCCTCATCCGCGCACCGGAAAAGGAAATTTGCCTTCACCAAGTTGTGAATTTCTTTCCTGTATGCTCTTTTTTTAATGCTTCTATGCTTTCGCTTTATCTCCTCTCGTCTGGTGGGGCCAAAAAATCTGCGGGCGAAACGGCTATTTTTCAGGTGACGTTGTCTTCTTCCATTGCTCTGCTTATTCGAGGTAGCGGCCAGGTCAAAAGTTTCTTACGATCTCTACGCTCTTATCCTTGTTAAACCTGTTATACTTGTTTACCGCTTTGGCCCCACATGGGGTCGTAAGAAGATTGAGAGGCGGGGGGGCAGTGGCTGGGGTATTTGTCTGGACGGCGTATGATGAGGGAGGGTGCTTTCTTTACAAAAAAAGAATAAGGTGACTTCTGCCGTTTCTTTCTAGTCCGTTTCCCCATGGAGCTAGTGGATCGGTCAAAGTTCATGGGGCACGATACTAGTTTACTCGAGTCCATATATCCCTTCTCAGCTCCTACCTAGTCACCACGGAGCCTGATAAGGGACTAAAAGATGAAACAGAATGAGTCATTAGAATCCAGGCATTCTAAACGATTCCATAGGCTTGCTTCCTAGATTGACCATTTCCAGCAGTGGCATGTCGCAGCCTAAGGATTCTTTTGAAGGGATCTAATTGCGCAGATTAGTTCCGAGTTCCTGAAGGATTCCCCTGTTGACATAAGCTCCTGTCGCGTGTTACATTGAAACGGTCTCTCGACCCACGTGACCCTTAAGCTCCGACCCAATTACGGCGAGAATATTGGCATGACCCGCGCGAGACAAAGAAAGCACAATTACAAATCTCGCGATAATGCGGTGGTTATGCCTGGTGGAATACTTTTCATTGGCCCACAAGCAATAATACGGAGGCTGGAGTATAGAGGATCTACATGAGGGAGGGGACAACAAAGCACAGTTTCCCCAATTCCCCGGAAAGATACCTACTACTCGCTCGATCGAGAAATGCCTCAAGAGACGCGACTTCTGAAAAAAAAAACGAGATTGTGGTTAATTTCACCAATCGCGGATGAGCCGAAGCGAGCCTGAAAGAGATATAAGAGTCGTCATGTGCTCGTTTTCCAGGTTCCGGCCGAAAAGACTAGCAAGCTGCTGCAGCAGCCCTTTCGGGTAGGACATAGTTGTCATGAAAGGAATGAGATTCCGGCAGCACGACGCACGTGTCTTCCCGTATGCGAAGCAAGGCCAACTACAGCGAGACAATAGGGCACGGATCTATAGTCGTCGGGGGGCTAAGGTTAGGAAACTGGATGCGGAGAGCAAGGGAAAAGCCCCAGGCATGCATGACAGGCCAGGACACGTCCAGCGCTCGGTAAGTTCCGACCGTTTAACAATCCTAGGCCGTGTGCCTTCTGCAAGGCCAACTTGTTCGGGTTACTCCTGAAAGTCCCCGCTTCCTCGAATAATCGGGGCTGTTCCATGGGGTCCGTTGCCAACCATCCAAGGGTCAGTGCAGCAAATCGGCTTTCTGGAAAGAGTGCGTGAGGCGTCCCGAGCTTTCACTGTGTGTTGGTCATCTCCCGCAAGGCCTATCGAAGCCGACGGCCTGTGATGAAAGGCAAAAAAAGACCATGATAGACCGAGGTCTCCCGGGACGATGGAGTTACACAAGGGCAAAAACAGTCGAAGGCAAAGAAAGGCTCGTCGAAGCATATGCTGGCACTGGGCAGCTTCGCGTAAAGTATACCTGGGTAGCTTGGGCTGCATATGGTTGAAGGCAGCGAGCAGCGAGCACCGCACGGTTGTTCAAACAACCCGGTGACGCAAGCAAGATGCGCAGCACAGTCCATATATCGTTCACGACCGTTGTTGCATCCGATCCGAGCTTCGAAGGGGATGTCTCACGGCGGCAGATCACAGCGACAACAGGGATAAGCGCATATCAATATGCACGCCCGACGGACGGTAGCCAAGATCCTTCCTATAGAGCTCTGTCGAATCACTGCACTCAGCAGGCCGACGCCTGGGTTGTGAGATTGCGCCCGCTGCAGGCCAAAATAAGGGATCCCCGGACAACCCTCCATCACTGGAGGTCCATCTCCAGGCAGGAGGATGCAAGTTGCATCACCACGAAAATCATTTTATCGTATATGCATCATAGCTTGACTGCTGCTGCGGCAGGCTGCGGTTGACCAGATAACCTTTCCAACGCTCGGCCCATTTTCCCATCAGGCCCCGTAACCTATGATGTTTGAATCTCTTTCCAGAACTTAAGCTCCGCCACAGACACCCTCTTTTTTGACTTGGTTAACACTGCATGGATCCGTTTTTGCTATAAATATGCATCGAAAGTTGTTCTGTTCCACGACGGCGGGTCGCCCTGAGCTTTGTGTCTCACCGGAGAAAAAAAAGCTCTAGCTCGCTGGCTTGCACTTGCATCCCGCAATCCAAGCCACTCACTGACTCGCTTCCCCCTCTTCGATCCCCTTCCTACCTGCTTCACGTCAAGCGTCCTTTTCCTTCATTCATCGTCTTGGTGCCTTGTCCTCGCTTCAAAATTCCCTTGAAAATCCCACTCCATGCCCAGACCTAAACATAGACCTAGACCCAGACCTAGGTAGCTAGAGAACGCTACCTAACTATCCCACCTCAGAGCCTTCACAAGAATACACAGCCCCCCTTACTGTTCAATAGACTCAGATCTGCTTGCCTTGCCTTGCGATATTTGTTGGTTTCGGTTTCTCATCCGAGCCGTTCGATTTACTCAATCCAGCTCAGCTTCTCTGTCCTTGTTCCCTATCCACGCTGGAGATGCGGACGGTCAGCTTCCGCTCCAGTTCCTCCTGCTCCTGCTTCGTTGGCACCATTCCCAGAGCATCTTCGACATGAGGTGACGTCCATATCCCGATCCCGGCCCAGGTCATGAGGCCCAGGCCGAAGAGGAGCCGGGTTTTGGGGGACAGAGCGCGGTAGGAGCTGTAGACAATACATGGCGGGGTTCAGTTAGGTTTCATGTTACTTCCGTACGTATGTAAGATGATACCGTGCTGGGGGGGACGTGGATTACTTACCTCCAGAGTGACATTGGATCCAAGCAAACAAGCGGCCGGTGCGGCAACGATGAAAAAACGAAGGTGGTAGTTGTTATGGGCGGGAGTTGGATGTTGGAGAAGGTAATTCTTGGCGCGAGTTCAGCTGCCCGTGGGGATCTACAGGATAGCTTTCCCCGCTTGGAACAGTACCGAGTTCATCCTAATGCGGAAGACTCCCGTACTGCCCGCATTCTCATCCTCTCCCATCTTGTCTCCTTATGGTCGTTGACTTTAGAATTTGTTACCCAGTAGTGAAATACTTTCTTCACAGGCATATTGGAAAGTGTCTTAATTCTCGCAGAATTGAGTACTTATTCCCATGTTTATTTTCCATCGTCCTGGTCCTGATCCACAATAGTCCTTGTCCTATTTTTCACCATCTGTCCACACCATGCACATTATTGTCTAGTATTACCCTATCTGGTGCCCAGGCGCTACTTCCAGCTCATGTATGTACATGGAATGTACATACTATCTTATTCTCCACTGATGTCCAAACTACCAGAGGCTACCTGGAGTTGTAAAAACAGGTAGTATATTCCGCACTACCATTAACTACCTTATATTCTACACATGCCGCGCAGGGGGATGGATTGAACAATTGAATCCCAGAATGTCTCCCCTTTTTTTCTGAATCACAATGAGAACAATTGCAGCATCAGAAGCAGAACACTGTACATTTCTATGTTATGTTGCCTTCCCTACCTGCCTACCTACCTAAACTGATAGTAGGTATCTTAGTATTGTACCTACACAATCTTCTTCACAAAATATCCTCTGTTTCATTTTTTAATTAAGAGAAGACTCAAAAAAAATGTATCTACCTAAACTATTTCTTACAATACCTTATATCCTGACAATAACACTAACACTAGATAGGTACCTTCCTCTTTCTCTCTCACACCCAAACATCAACTCGCAGCAAGTGATCATCCATCTTCATTTCACAAAAGCTGTTCCCCCCTAGAATTTACATATCAACAAATTTGTTCTCTTTGTTCTCGTGGAATCGATCATTAGAAGGGCTGAAGACCCTCAAAGAGAAAGAGATGAACAAGCATACATGAATATTACAGTCAGACAGTCAAGTCCGCCTTCGATGGGCAACAGACAGGTAGATGACAGGTAGATACCTAACTTACCCTAACTTACCCTAACTTACCCTAACTTACCCTAACTTACCTACTTACCTAGCTCAACCTGACCTAACCTATCTAGGGAGATATACACACATTGTCACATACATCCCACACTATGATATACAATACAAGCTTTCGCAGTTGATAATGACGTGATAATGATAGGTCAGAAGTTAATTTTTTCATTCTGAAGAAGGAGCGGGTTTGGGTATCGGGATAGCCAAGCCTTAGTATGCAGTAGAAAGGATATCATTATTAGGCTTTTTCTTATTTACATGGACATCTCCCCTGTAGGAAAATATAGTACCGGCACAAGACACACGTCTTGGTTAATCTACGCGGTACTCAGATTCTATTAGAAAACCGAGGTCTACATTCCCACAGAAGGACGAATGATTATAGATTCACATTATTTGCCTGCTCGCGACATACTCATCTACGCATTAATAGAAGCGCAGTAACAGAAAGGACTCGCCGGAAGAAAAGAGAGCTGACTGTTAATTATGAATTCAAACATGGAATCAAGCCAGAAGTAAATACTAGGACGACAAACATAGTCATGAGTTCATCGTCAGATCGAGCAAGAGTGATCGAGCATTCTTGCATCAACCCATTTTTCATATCCTCCTCGTGACGTCCGTGGAAGACGCAGAACCATAGCAGCCAAGAAACTTTTTAGGCTGATACATGGACATAATCTGCGGTTAAAAAGAGTTTCATCTGCAATATTTGCGGTGCAGCAAATACATTCGAAAAGCTGGTAGCTTCCGGCTTAGGCCTTACCATACGCACGGTCGATATCCTTCTTGAAGTGGGAGACAATCTTCTTGCGCTGGAGTTTCTGTGCGGCAGTCGTGAAGCCCTATCCGAGAAAATGGTTAGTCACAAAAATCAAATAAAAAGATGAGATTTACGCTAGAATTACTCACGTTCTGCGGGTTCCACTCCTCGTCAGACATGACAACACCATCAACGATCTCAATGCCCCGGAGACCACCAGCCTTGCCGGCCTGCTGGAGTTCCTTCAGAACAATCGACTTGAGATCCTCATTGTGGACAAGGTTCTCGAGGCTGTCGTCCTTGATTCCATTCTCCCGAGCAAGCTTATGAAGCTGCGCTTCCACGGGGACGATGATAGCAACTGGTTTGTTCTGATCCTCCGCTGCGTAGACACAGATGTTTGCAACGACGGGGGAAGAGCGGTAGACCGATTCAAGCTTCTCAAGAGCGATGTATTCGCCATTGAGCGTCTTGACCAGGTTCTTCTTGCGGTCGATAATCTTGAGATGTCCGAACTTGTCGAACTCTCCAATATCACCCGTCATGAACCAGCCGTCCTCGCTGAACGCGCTCTTCGTCTCCTCTTCATTTTGCCAGTAGGCGCTAGTGACGCTGGCACCACGGATATAGATCTCACCCTGCGGAGGGTCATTCTTCGTGAAATAACCTGCGTCTGCAAAGTCGACCAGCTTGACCTCTATCGAAGCAGGTATATCACCCAGAGCATCCGGGTTCCACGCCATCGGGTCGTTCAGGGCACCCATAGCGGAAGTCTCAGTCAATCCATAACCGCTGATCATAGGAGCAATAGCGTAGGACAGGAACTTCTGGGTGTCCTTAGAGATGGGGCCACCACCGTTCATCATGATTCGGAGTCGACCACCAGTGGCCTCCTTGAGCTTCCTGAACACCACAGCATCAAGGATATCAGCACCAACATAGGCACCGGGGAGACCGGAAGACAACAGGAAGCTTTTTGCGGACATTGCACCCCAGAACATGCTCTTGACCAAGATGTTGTTCTTGTTCAGCTGGTTCAGGACGCCCTTTTTCACGGTTTCCCAGACGGCTGGGACACCAACGAGAATGGTTGGTCTAAACTCACGGATATCGCCCTTGCAGTTACGGACCGAGTTCTCAGAGAGGGTCTTGGGGTTGCCGTAGCCCATGGTACCACCCCAGAACAGACACAGGTTCTCAAACATGAACTCGAGGATGTGAGCCTGGGGAAGGTAGGTAAGCAGACCATCCGCAGGGCTGATGTATTCTCCCACGATCCTGTTCACGCCGGCAGCTACGAAGAACGTCAGCAACAGCGCACACAGAGAAGCGATACTCTCGACTTACTGGCCGCAATGACATTCTTCTGAGTCAATGGCACTCCCTTGGGCGGACCGGTGGTTCCGGAGGTGTACATAATGCAGCACAGATCCTCCGGAGTGGGAGGAACCGGGTCGACCGGGTTCTCTTCACCGAGCTTCCTCAGCTCCTCAATGCTGAGGACGGTAAGGTAGTCAAAGTTGGCCCTCAGGTTGTCGAGGTCCTCCTTCTTGGCTTCGATGTCCGTGTTGTAGATGACATATTTGATGGATTGGGCGTCCTTCAGGACGTGTGCGAGGGACGGGATCAGGTTGGGGTCAAGGAAGATCGCAGTGCTCTCTGTCTGGACCAGAGAGTGCCTCAGTCCCTCTTCACCTAGGGTGTCGTACGCGGTGACGATGACAATGGATTGAGAGGCAGCTCCTATTCAATCCATCAGCTCGCATCCAATTACCAGAAGGGCCAGGGCAAACCAACCGTGTGACATGGCCAGCCAATGCGCACTGTACAGGTCAAGTCAGCCTTCGAATTCACCACTACATAGGTCTTACATCTCGTGCTGCGTACCTCGTCGCGCCATAGAGATGGATCCTGCTGTCCTTCTCGAGCCCGAGCTTCCTCAACCCACAGCCCAGCTGGAGGGCGAGCTGCTCGTACTCGATGAAGCTCTTGTAGGTGTAGCCGCTCAGTTCGAAGTAGGTCCATTTCCGGTCGACCTGCTGCTCGACGCCATCGATGACCTTCTTGACCTTCTTGTTCTCGACGTGGGTGCGGATCAGGCGACGGGTTCCGACGGCCTTGGCGTTCCCGAACTTGAGCGCTCCGCGTCTGAGGATATCGTACGTCGTCGCGACGTCGGGAGCGGGTCGCTCGATCAGCTGGTCCTTGGCCGCAGGATGCCGACGGGGGACGGTCTCTCCTTCGACGGGAGTATAGCCCGAAGCCTCCACGCTGAATGGAGGCTTCTTGACCATGCGAGGGTAGAGGACGCCGTCCTTGGACATGTTGACGGAGCCGGTACGGGTTATCTTCTAAATGCTAGGGAAAAGGCCAAGTAGGGCGGGGAGGACAGGTAGCTTCTAGGTCTGTAACTTTTGGGGGATGTGTTGATCAGCAGTTGCCGGAGCAGGAACGGGCAGTGCAACAACAAGGCGAGAGCATACGACAGGGAGATGACGACGACCAAAGATCGTCGGACAGAGAGAGACTTGAGAGATTACTGAGCACAAAGGGGGCTCTTGAAGAGATCCAGCTGGGCCAGACGGTGCTCGCAGAGAGGTCCAGAGGAAGTCACAGCGGAGGGAGGAGACCAGGACCCAAACAGAAGCTAGGCCAAGTTAAAGGTATGAAGTCAGCGGGAGTTCAGCAGCGCACGACCCGACTGTGGCTGGAGGCACCGCGCGCCAAAAGCTGCACAAAAAAAAACCTACGATGCCGGTTAAACTAAGAAGACGCAGAGATGAGAGCAACAGCTGGCATGCTGCAGACACCTCTTATGGGCCTCTCCAGCCATCATCCCGGCTGCTGTTTTGTTTCAACTCGCGTGCAGCGCCTGGGAGCTTTCCTGCGCCGCCCGCGGCTATTGGGCAGCAGCTCCGCTAAGCCAGCTACGCCCCAGACCCCCATAGAAGCATCACCGGCCGCGACCTCGACCAGCCATGCCGCCGCCGCTGAAATCGTTCCAGGGACCATTGATCTCTGGAGCACATAAAACATGCAGTCGATACTTATTAGCCTGCAATATTTTATTTACTATTATATAGCAGCTAAGAAGAGAAAAGCACAAGTAGCCATGCCAGATCGTATCCGAACTCGTGCTTCTCGTAAGCAATAGTTAAAACCGTTTCGGTTTTGTTGGGGCCAAGGCCCAACATACGAAACCTTCCTCTCGTTGCCAACCGGCACCATCGTCTGATCTTTTTAACAACCTGAGGCCCGTTCGCTGTGTCTACACAGTGCGCATCTGCGGAGTACCTAACTAAACTTTTTTTCTGCCTGCTAGGCAAGAAACTCTTGGAATTCCGAAATCAAATCATACTGTAAGCACTGCCAACCCCCCAACCGGAAAAATTCAAAAAACCAAAATTTCCCTTCCCCCGGTCTGTCCAAGGCAAGACCCTTGCCCGGTCAGTGATGCAGTCCCCCGCGAGGCGCTTTATCTATGCGTTTTTTCTTTGCTGTGACTGTGACGGCTTTGTTTTACATGCATAGCGGTAGCTCGACGTTTGCGTCCTATCTGCGCTCTCTCCTTTATTCCTATTCATATATTGACTTAATGCAGAGTTTATTGAATATCAGATCCGGAAGTATACACTGTAGAAAGAAAGAAACCATGAACGTGACCGAGAGACCCTGCGCTGCCTGGCTGGATGTCAACGTTACACGATAAGGCTGGGATAATGATGAAGTTTGACGAGTTCCTCGCGGCCATTGGCCACGAGGTCGAAGATGTCGAGGAGGGTATGTATGATCAAGAAATCTGAAAACTAAAAAATTTTTTTTCATCTTATCTACCCCTCATCTATCCATAAACTTCATGCCAACAGTTCCGTTACCTAGGTACGTAGAACCCTATGAACGAGAATAAAAAAAAGAAAATGTAGAAAACTAAAACCTACTTCATATGATGGAAATATATAGAATCCTTCCTCCTCTTCTCCCAAGAAATCCCCTCCAGAAACCTAGGCTTCGTCGACTCGCGCGCCTCCACGCTCGACGTGTCCATCGGCGAACAGGATTTCACCATTCACCAATCTCCAACGCTACTGTCATCCTCCCGTGCGGGGGGAACCACCGGTGCAGGTACGATCATCCGGTTTTTTTTTCTTTTTTTCACTTAACCACATGTCCTCCACACTAGGTTGTCATATCTTTTGGCACCCCGTCCTGTTCAAGCCATTTAGCTTGCCGCTTTTGCTATATTGCAATCTGGGCTGGCTTTGTCTAGGGTCTGTGGCCTATCATGATACCTTGGTACCCTCCAATAGCTCCAAAATCGCATGAGTATAAAATAGCAATCTGCCAAGACAGTAGGCAGCAGGGGAGGGGTGACGAAAGATATGGCAACCTAATTTAGTTTCCCAGTGCTTCCCCGCCATTGCCAATCCATCCTCGGTCCGTTCCCCGTACTCCACGGTTCATCTGTTCTGCCTGGGGAACTTGCGGTCCGAGCCCGGCCAGAAGGGATCTACTCGCGGAGCACATATGGATGGACACGGGAGCAATAGGCTGCATGGAAGGGTTGTGACCAGAGTCGACAGACTTGACAGCCAGACCTGCAATCTGGAGCAATTGGCCTCATTATTGACCTTCCCCTCCTCTCTCTCTATCTATACGAACAATCCCTTTTCTACATGCCAAACAAATTACTAACCACAAACTCTAACCCACGGCAGTCCTCTGGAAAATCACCCCCCTCTTCGCAGAATGGATCTCCTCAAAAACCACCACTAAAAACTCCAACCCTAACCCCTTCTGGACCTCATCCATCCTCACCCCCGCATCCACGGTCGTCGAGCTCGGATGTGGGATATCCGGTCTCGTCGCCTTGGCCCTGGCGCCGTCCGTAGGACACTACATCGCCACGGACCAGGAGTACGTGCATAAGTTGCTGAGGAAGAATCTGGACGAGAACGCTGAGGTGGCGTATCATCATTCTCGTCATGGCGGTCGTCAAGGGAAGAAGCAGCAGCAGCGCGGGGTGAAGCCATCGCCGCGCGGAAGACATGGCAGAAACGACCACGGCCAAGGTCACGGCGATGGCCACGACGACGGTGACAGACCGTACAACATCACATTCACAGCCCTCGACTGGGAGCTCGACGCTCCCGCGTCGCTGAAACAGACAGTCAGCGAGGTCAAGGCCCGGAACAAAGCAAAAGCAAGGCATCATCACCACGAAGCGGATAGAAAATCACCTGAATCTGAAGATGACGAGGAGGACGTCGGCTTCGACCTCCTCATCTCCTGCGACTGCATCTACAACGAGGCCCTCGTGGGCTCCTTCGTCCGCACCTGCGCTGACATCTGCCGTCTACGGCCTGCGTACGACCCGGCATCACCACCAGAGACGGAGACGCGGTGTAAACCGACAGTCTGCATCATCGCGCAGCAGCAGCGGTCGCCGGACGTCTTCGAGGCGTGGCTGCGTGAGGCGTTGACGGAGTTTCGGGTCTGGCGGGTGAGCGACGAGGTGCTGGGGGACAAGTTGAAGTTGGGGACGGGGTATTTGGCGCATCTGCTTGTGTTGAGGGAAGATGCTTCATGACTGGAGCATTTCATTCCAGGAGGGATGGGATGGAGAAAGAGATCCAGAAGAAAGAAAAAAAATTTTTTCCATGCAAATGTACCTCCTAACCTAGCCTCTAGCTAAGCCGTCTAGTGATGTCAGTTGTCATCCCTGCCAAGGAAGTGTGAGAGCAGAAATTATTATATGGGAACTTGGATTACGGCCTCCATTTCCATTTAGAACTGACTCCTCTCAATACCACTGCCAGGAAGGGAAAAGGAAATAATAAGCGGGAGAAAAATATCTTCAGAGAATACCGCCTCAGGCTAAGGAGTAACATAAAGATGATGAAAGACGTGAAAACAAGCATCAAGCATAAGGATTCAATGTAATGCAACCGACTCTAATAATTCATAGGGAAAAGAATTAGGCGGAAATAAGTGATGAGACAGCCGCGCCGATGACAAGAACACATCAAGAAAGCCACATACGACGTAATATGCTATGCAGTCAACAGACGTAATATCAGATTGACAATGCTCATGGAAGAAACAAGTGAAACGGAAATAAAAGCACAGAAGGCCACCCATAATATAGGCAAGGGGTATTAGAAAGAAGACCTGCAAATGGGACAATCACAAGTGAGAGGGAATAGGTCATGATGGACGACAGGAAAGAGGACAGACTCGTAGCGTTAAAAGAGCAAAGGAAATAGGTAGATCTACTCAATGGCAGCGGGTTCGTTTGAGTTTTTAGCATCGTCCTGTTTGCCCGACTCCTGCGATCCAGTGCGTTCCGACGTTCCATTCACGGAAGCTGTCTGAGATTCAACTTTCGATACCTCTGCAGGAGGAGTGGATTTCCGAGACTCAGGCTCAGGATTAGCGTCAATGATAGAGGAGATTGTCTGTTTGGTCGAGCCGTTCGTCCGTGGAGACCGTTCAGCGTTCACGGGACTTGGGGGCCCCTGTTGGGTGGCCTGAATGTTGCTGATTGGCTCTTCTTTCTTGATAGGGTATGGGCTCTCCTGATTTTCTTCATCCTCCGAGCCGGAAGAGTACTCCAGCTCTTGTTGATAACCTTCTGCTGAGCGGCTGTCTTCTGTGGAGGCGCGGTGGACATTGGTGCTGTGAGGAAGAGGAGCATTCGGGTCATATACAATGCCGCAAAGGTCCAAGGCCCGGGATTGGCTTCCAAGACTTCTGTCCTTGTGCTTTTTCGTGAGGTGGCACATGAAGCCGTGGAGTGTGAGGAAGTCAGACTTTCTGCACCCTGGCGCAGGGCAACTGAGATACACCAAGGCACCATCCGAGGGTCGCTTCCACAGAGCACGGCCAGAAGGATCATGGGCCGCTGGGCGTCCATGGCGCTCACCCCAAGCCTCCACATTCTTGATAGTGTACTTTTGCTTCTTTCTAACAGGACCACCAGCATTAGGGTCATGAATGACAGGAGGTGGTGGCGCCGGAAGAGGTTCTGGTGGGCTCTGTTGTTTGAAAAAAGCCAGAGTGGTAGCCGCGTTTGTCTCTGACAGACGACGAGGTGGTGTGGCACGAGGAGGAGAATCAATTGATGAGTTGTAAACGAGGCCCATGGATTCTCGCTTCAGTCTTTTTCTTTGCCTACGTAATTCCTACACAAAGGTTAGGTCATGCGTTTGAAAAAGGGTGCGAAGCTCTTACCTCTTCCTCAGCTTCAGCGCATTCAGTGACTCTACGAAACTCTTCGTCTTCGCGCTTGCGTATCGCGAGTTGCTGGCTACGGGCAGCCATACGAGCAGCATCTTCATGCTCCAACTGTCGCAAGCGGGCCTCGATCTGCTCCAGCTGCGTGGGAACTGGCGGGGGCCCATGAGGTCCGGGAGGCCCAGAAGGCGGTCCGTGTTCCATGACGGGGTAAGGGCGATATTGAGCTTGCATCATGGGATCTGGAGGAGGGGGTCCTGATGTGTTAGGGTTCATTGCGATTGGGTGGAAACGTGGCATGTTCATTGTAACATGACCATGAGATACACCATTAAGTCCATTGTCAGAGACAGATGGGCCGACGGACGCAGCAGCGGCCGTCATGACGGATGAGACTATGATTTTAGACATTTAGTGATTACCCTTGTACATATTTCCAGTGGCATTGAGAAAAAAAGAGCGAAGTAATAACTTGAAAGTGGTCTTGCAATGAGCATGCAGAGAAGAAACCAGACAACGACGACGACGAGATGTAGAAAAGAAATGACAAAATCACGCCATAACAAGGTGGTACGGGAGGTCTGACAAACAAAAGGCGCACTGATGACTTACTGTCAAGGATGTCCTTGGGACGTTGGATGCAGTTGGAGAAAATAGAAATCAAGCGTGACCGGACGTTGCTTGTGGACTCGACCCTTTCCAATGTATCTGAAATGAGCGCGCTCCCACGCAAGATTTCGAGTACGGACTGTGAAAGGCCACAGGCACCCCTTGGCAAGGAATAAATAGAAAAGAGGAGAGAAAGAAGAAGAAAGAGAAGAAACTTCAAGGGCCTAGTAAAAAAGACCAGATGTGTCCACTACTGATTCTCGTTTGACGTTGCGGCAACCTGAGGCCAACAGTCCATGGATGCGATCCGCACTGTCACCGCACTAGCTCCAGAGCCAAGTGTAGTTCTGGGGTCAGAAGAAAAATGCAGAGACTTTTTAGACTTGTCGGTGACTCGAAAGAAAAACGGCCGTACTTTTAAGAGGATCTGCTTTGTCACACGGGTACCCCCACCACTGATTAAAAAAAAAAGGAAAAAAATGAGCTATGCGTGCCCTTCCTTGGACTTGTTTTGAGCAGAAGTTCGTGATTGGCACCGGCAGCATGGAGTGATTATTGTGGCACCGATGAGACTATTATAAGGCGCGTAGATAGCTGCGAAGTCAATGTACAGCGTACGTGGTGCAGAAGTGGGTTGCATCAAACCCTCACTAGAGTCAACTACAAAACAAGATGGAACCACAGGAAGGGGCAGAGATGTGAGAAAATGACAAGCGGTGGGGACTCTGAATGGAATTCCTTGGAAAGCGCAGTGTGAGCGGCGAATGGGCGGGCGCAGCCGACATGGCAAGTCGGTTTGGCTATCCGAATCCAATTTATTATTGATTTTGGACGTCAGGAGCCGTCGCAACTCTCCAGTCTTGCCACGGTGTTAGCCAAGGGATACCATCTCCATCAGGAAAGTGAGCGAGACGCCCAACTGGCTCCGCGCGCCCCTCCGTGTTGACTTTCAAACTCAGTTCAGCCTACTGTGGGGATTGGCCGGAGCTGTGCGTTGCCGATAAAGAAATTATTAAAGCGACTGTCATAATATCATGCTTTTAATGGCCGCTGGTCTCTTTTCCCTGCCCGCCCGCAAAAGCGTATTGCGCCCGGATCGACGAATCCCGGGCCCAGCAATGGCTCAGAATCCTGTTTTGCATGCCGTATCACACCGTCCCTCCCCCCTCTGCTCTCTGTCTGATTTTGAAGCGATGGCGCTGTCTGCCAACACTTGCCCGTCCTGCCTATTCGCCTAACCGAGGAAGTTATCAACACAGTCTGTGGATGGCGGGCTTTTAGTATTCTATGGCGTATCGCCGCTCGCCGCTGATTCGCCCGCCCCGTCGTTAATCACATTCTACAACTAAAGTTAATCAGCAGGTATGACAAACTAGTGAATTGTGGGCAACGCCAGTGGGCAGCATAAAATTTTCTAATCAACGCACACGTCAGCGGGTACAGTAGTCGATCTGTGTTATGTATAGTGCAATTCCAGTATGCACCTGACTGACGCACAATTATTGACCCGTGCTTAACCCCTTTCAGCAACGACTCGCATGCAAGGCGCGCTTACTCACTTTACTTGTACGCAGTACAGTAGGGACTTATTTATTAGCAAAGCTTACTCCATCATTAGATCTGAGCCCAGGTTTGGTCGAGAGGAGAATTTTCCTATTTTCTATTATCACATGCCCCGTAGCCAGCCCACTTCTGTTGAGTGGTTCGTGACCGTAATGTGTCATTAGTTACATTGATAGACTGTTTCTGCACCCATCCGGTATATTCCTACTGCCCTGCAACATGAAGAGCGCTCACCCGAAGCCCCACGGGTTGACCATACCGGAAAAACAATATGAAGAAAAAGTTGAGAAGGTCGAAGCGCATAATAAAACACCGACACACCCAAGACAAGAGCGCCCAAAGGGGAACCAGTATGTGTACAGATCATGCGTGCGACATAACGAAGAATGGAGAAATCTCTTAAATCGTGAAAGATACATGACAAATACAAGGGGAGAAAAAAGGCTTTTCATTTTTTAAGACCCTGATAGATCCAATCAATGCATTTAAGCCTTCTTCTCGCCCTCACCACCCTGCTGGGCGGAGTCACCAGGCTGCTGCTGGCTGCTCTCCTGGCGAGCCTTGTGCATCTTGTCGAAGAGGGTCAGGCTAGCAGTCTGGAGCTCGTCGGTCTTCTGCTTAAGCTCCTCAGCAGTGGCGGTGCCCTCGCCAGACTGGCTCTTGGCGACGAACTCACGGAGGCTGGAGATCTTCTCGCGGATCTGGTCAGCCTCAGTCTTGTCCAGGCGGTCCTCGAACTCCTTAAGAGCCTTCTCGGTGTCATTCAGGACGCTGTCGGCACGGTTGGCAGCCTCGATGGCAGCCTTGCGCTCCTTGTCCTGAGCACCATACTTCTCAGCGTCGTCAACCATGGCCTGAATCTCAGCATCCGAGAGACCAGAGCCAGAAGCAATGGTGATGGACTGGTCCTTGCCAGTGGACTTGTCCTTGGCGTGGACGTGGACGATGGAGTCGGCGTCAATGTCGAAGGTAACCTCAATCTGAGGAACACCACGGTGAGCCGGGGGGATACCAACAAGCTGGAAGTTTCCAAGCAGCTTGTTGTCCCTGACAAGCTCACGCTCACCCTGGTAGACCTTGATCTCGACAGCCGTCTGGAAGTCAGCGGCGGTAGAGAAGGTCTGGGACTTCTTGGTAGGGATAGTGGTGTTGCGGTTGATCAGACGGGTGAAGACACCACCGAGGGTCTCAATACCGAGAGACAGAGGGGTGACATCAAGCAGCAGGACGTCTGTCACCTCACCGGCAAGGACGGCACCCTGGATGGCAGCACCAATGGCAACAGCCTCGTCGGGGTTAACAGATTTGGCCGGGTCGCGACCGAAGATGCTCTTGACCGACTCGCCGACCTTAGGCATACGGGTCATACCACCGACCAGGATAACATCCTGGATGTCCTTGGCCTGGAGGTTGGCGTCCTTAAGGGCCTTGCGGACGGGCTCGTAGGTGCGGTTGATAAGAGGCTCAACCAGACCCTCCAGCTGAGCACGGGTCATCTTAGAGTTGATGTGCTTAGCACCGGAGGCGTCAGCAGTGATGAAGGGCAGGTTGATTTCGGTCTGGAGCGAAGAAGAAAGCTCAATCTTGGCCTTCTCAGCAGCCTCACGGATACGCTGGATGGCCATGCGGTCGTTGGAGAGGTCAATGCCGGACTCCTTCTTGAATTGCTGGACGATGTGGCGGACAAGGCTAATGTCGAAGTCCTCACCACCCAGGTGAGTGTCACCGTTAGTGGACTTAACCTCGAAGACACCCTTCTGGATCTCGAGGATGGAGATATCGAAAGTACCACCACCAAGGTCGTACACAGCAATCACACGGTCGCTCTCCTTCTCAAGACCGTAGGCCAGAGCAGCAGCAGTGGGCTCGTTGACGACACGGAGGACATTGAGACCGGCAATCTGACCGGCGTCCTTGGTGGCCTGACGCTGAGAGTCGTTGAAGTAGGCAGGAACAGTAACGACACCGTTCTTGACAGGCTTGCTCAGGTAGTTCTCAGCGGTCTCCTTCATCTTCTGCAGGATGAAACCACCAATCTGGGCTGGCGAGTACTTCTGGCCGCGAGCCTCAACCCAGGCATCGCCGTTGGTGTGCTGAACAATCTTGTATGGGACCTCCTTCAGATCACGCTGAACCTCGGGGTCGGTGAACTTGCGTCCGATGAGACGCTTCGTGGCGAACAGAGTGTTCTCCGGGTTCACGACGGCCTGACGCTTGGCGGCAATACCAACTAGTCTCTCGCCATCCTGAGCGAATGCAACGACCGATGGCGTCGTTCGGGCACCTGTACAGAAGATGTTAGCGGATCGAATCAAGCATCTCCGAGATAATAGCATGCGATTGAACCCCGGAGTCTGCCGGCTTGGAAGCTAAAAATTTTTCACATACCTTCAGCGTTCTCAATGATCTTGGGAGACTTGCCCTCCATCACGGCGACGGCAGAGTTGGTGGTACCTGAAGTAGTGACATTATTAGCCAAAGTCCGGAAGCGGAGAAAATCTTTTCTTGTCACTTACCCAGATCGATACCGATGACATGACCCTTGACCTTCTCTTCACCACCCTCGGTCGAGTTCCATCTCCGGAAGGAAGTGCCAGGGACTCTAAAGGCAGGTGAACGAGCGAGGGTAGCAGTGCGCGGGAGCTGTGAAAGCAAAAAAAAAGTCAGCTTGCTTGCAACATGCGAAGAAAGGCTTCGCATCGGGAAGAACTTACCGCGCGGGAGATGCGGGAGGAGAGCATTGTGTGAGGATTAAAACGACTAATAGACAAACAAAAGAATCTCCTGCTGTGTCCAAATGAAGGAAAGAAGCAGGGAAGAGAAGGAGGTTGAGAGACGGGAGAGGGAGATGACGGATGTAGTTTGGAGTGAAAGATGGAGAGGAAGAAAGAGGGACGATGAAGTCAGTCAAAATTTCACTTAGCGCCGGCCCGTCGAACTCGGTGGAACAGTGTGCATGTGGTCGCTGTCGGCCGCCGTAGCAGCTTCTGCTGGCATGTCCGGTACGGTACGGTAAGGCCCTGGTATTCGCCGCCGCAAACACGCCGGACAGCTGGCTGCGTATCGCTGTATCGCTCTGTCAAATCGCCTCTCTCGGCGGCGTTCTGCCGTCATGGGCTGCTCACCAAGCCCGGCCGGCCTCACTTGACTATCTGGAGCAGTGCGACAGGCAGTCCCAAAGCAGCTATTCACTACTTTCATTATTAGCACCTTGACAACACACCCCATCTGCTACCCGTCTAGTTGTATCTTTCCTCATTTGCACACTTTATACTCACTTTTAATCATCCTAACAATGTTGCATCCGCGCTAAAGGCGCTGTTGACCATGACGTTTGACTCGGCACTCCTGTTAGTCCTACTCCGACCATCCTGCATGCTTTCGTGTTGTCCATCTGCTGACGCTTTGCTCCTGCTTGGGGATTTAGACATCGTCCTACTGACTCTCTGATCCTCCCTACAAAGCGACGCTTCTTTCCATTTAAGATTCCGAATTTGTCAGTATCTTCCCTTTCGTACGTCCTGCGCTACAGAGGTACTGACGCAAATCAATCGGCATATAGCCACCAACAACTTCGCCACTACATAAGTACCGCCGATCCAGACAGGATCTATGTCGCTGTCGATAGAGTCATATACGCGATTCACATCTCGTCGCAGAAACGTGAGAGTCTAGCGCTTATACCGTTTGAACCGAAGTGTCTTGCCGCTGGTCACGGATGGATCGGTGTTGGGGGATCTGATAATGGCGAATGCGCCTTCATCAGGATCGCTGACCGCAGCGAGCGTGTGCGCCATGACACATCGGGTCCCCGGAGGGCGGATGTGGACAGTGCTCTACCGATCGATCTTGAACCAGCTTCAAGGGATTCCTCGCCTTGGGCATCGAGCGAGGAGCTAGGTGGAGCGCGTAACCCGAGTCGAAGACAGCTGCCACAGCCGGAAGTTCAGCTCCAAAAGTTCGGGGGCAGCATCGTCAACTCTGTCACCATCCACCGCTTACCGGGCGATGGCGAGCGTTTGGCAGATGAGGACGCCGCAATTCTCAGGTACGAACTTGTCTGTTGGCTGCTGCCGCTCACGCCAGGTACTAACTGTTCCGATAGCAATAACGACCATACGGTTACGGTCTATTCATTGACCCGTTCAAAGGTCCTCAAGGTTATACATCATCGGACCTGCATGAACTATGCCATCATCTCCCCCGACTCCAAGGTCCTTGCTGCAGTAGGCGATGAGAACCGAGCATACTTCTATGGAATCACACGTAATCCGGAAAACACGGTCGCTTTCACCGAGACTAGGAAGAAGCTAACAGGATGGGACTGGACATTGCTCCGTTGCATCGAACTAGAGATTAGCCCGCGGTTCGATGACGGATGTTGCTTCACTATTGCCTTCTCCCCTTCCAGCCATCTTTGTGCTGTTGGTTCACAGTCCGGGATCATAACCATATTCGACGTCAAGACCATTCGTGAATCGACAGATGAAGAAGACCAAAATCCAACCTTGTGCCTGTTTCGATCTTCCAGATCATATTTCGATGGCGGTGCGGTACGATGCATGACCTTCTCTCCTGAACCGTGGGATCTTCTAGTTTGGATTGAAGACCACGGCAGGGCCGGGGTCGCAGATGTCCGTCAGGCATTTTCGCGCAGGCAAATTCTAACGCTGGATATGAACGAGCCTGGTTTACAGGAAGTCCGCACAGAGAGTATCACCAGCTCTGCCGCTGCTGGAGAATCTGGTTCGGATTCCGAGGGTGGTAATTTTCCTCGGTCGGGTGATGATATGGATGCTATGCAACGAGCAATGCTCGATATCATCGAAGGATCATCGAATGAGCCGAATGCAGGGAGCTCGGATCGTCAATCTCTACGCGAGAGCTTAATACAAGATCTCACCGAGAGGGAGAGACAGATCGTAGAGTTTTTGAACACTGCACGATGGACTTCACGCCTTGAGGAAGGACTGAATGAGCGGCCGCTGAGGATGAATGTTCATGCCCGCTCTAGATCGCGCTCGCGAGCTCAAGGTTCTGCAGAAGGAACGAATCGATCCTCTACTTCTCCTTTTCGATACAGTGATGCACTTCACGAAGTTTTCCGTGAGGGCTATTTGGGGCGAATGAACCCAACAGACCGAAGCCTGCAGCCAAGGCGTCAGAGCTCCGTTGTCCCGTCTCAGGGCAATCAGGGAACGAATAATCAGATATCGGAGATGGGTGCTTCTAACTCCGAACTGCGACCGACAATTACGCTAAGCTGGACTGCCTCGCCATCAGACATGCAATCCACTTCGTCGGAGAACCCGTCTCGTGCAGCTGATCCGGGCACACTTACGGCAAATGCTGAAGCTGCAGAGGACCGTTCACATGAGACCATCAGTGCTGCGCGTACGTTCATCGATCCCTCCTTGCCGGCAGCAGGTTCCCGCCAGAGATCACAGCGGTCGAGCTCAATTCCACGACGCTCGGAGCGGCCGGACGCCGCATCAGAGTCACGCATGCTGAATGCAGAGGTACGGGCAAATGTGGCTGCGGAGCGCCTCCGGCGGCAGCGTCAGATGATTAATGAGACACATGTTCGAGATCAACGATATCGACAGCACTTTCTGGGCTTTGATCGATCACCGAGATGGATCAGAAGTATCCTCAATGACCTTCCAGACCGTAACCTTGGACATGCACACAGGGATCAAGAGCCCGGGGGAACGGCTGGTGTCGGTTGGGGTGCAGACGGGAGAACATTGTAAGCGTTAAATTCCTCCGGAGACCAGGAATCCGTCAACTAACTGTCTTTATAGGTATATAGGTACTGTGGACGGTATCTTCGAGTACCAGATCAATGTCCAGGATCGGAAAACCTTCCCAGTATTCTCATATCGTTGAACACGAGCAGGTTTGAGTGTCCTATTCTTCGTTTCGTAGCACGTCATACCGAGGGTTCTTATTAATGATGGAACGACCTCGACTTATTTTGTCTTTTCCTCATCATGACATCTCTATACATACTGGTTGCTCTTTTTGGCGACGGGAAACGCACCTTGCTAGGCTCAATGAAAGCTTTTGACGATACCACTCATCAAATTTCTGCATTTGGGCGTCTCTTTTTCTGCAGGGGACTGTGTAACTAGCTATTTTCCCTTGGTCCTCACTTTTTTCGCATGAATTTCTGGCGGCGTTTTGGCATTTTATCCACAGTAATCGAGAATCTCTACTGGGAATCCTTAGTTTTAAAAAAAGGTCATGTACTCATGTCAGCGATGCACAAAGTTTTGAACTTTAGGAAATAAACATTGTCCTCAAATCAAATTTATTGTCGTACGTATACCCTCGATCTTGTTCGTGGTACCTACCCGTCCATTTCACAGTAGATAGTTCATGGCTGGATCTAAAAAATATAACTACCTAACTTTCCCAACCTCAAATTCTAATTTTGTCAATGGTGAATTGGAGACGGTGCGGGTAATCTTATTCCAATAATAGAACAAGAGAGCAATGCAAATCATAGATTTACGCTAATATATCTTCTATGTTTGGATGGTGGTTGTGGATTCCACAAGAGTTTATTGTCAGGACTGGCGGACAACCACGAAACCTGTGTGTGGTGTTGAAGGACATCCTCGCCTCATGTCGCCACCGTGTATAGAATGACCTACAGTCACTATATTTATTATCCACGTCCTTTAGTCCACAATTTAGTTACTGTTGGTGCCAGTTGACGCTGCCCGCATTGGCTGGAAGCTTGGTAGTTAACCGACACAAGGCGGTGATCAAGTACTCACCCTTCCCGACTTCACCACTGTGCTGATACAATCCGGTCGGGCCGTGGGCGAACCTAGTGTGCAGTACAAGTCGATCGTTGCATCAGCCCACCACAACAGAACTATAGCGATATAACGACTACATACTGAAACATAGTGAGCTATCCTTTTTCACTTTTGCCATTTGTTACTCGATAACGTGCCCAAGTCCAGAACACATAGCACTTTGCCCCACTCTCCAGGCATGACGGCCGACACACTCAGCTCGGCCTTCACGCAACTTCGGCTGGGTGTCGACGGTCTCGACGCCACCGATATCGATGCTCGGATTGAAGAGGAAGAGAGAGGAACCCAGGAGAAGTTGAGGCCACGGAAGAGGGCTCGTCAGGATGTGGAAGATCTAAAAGCGGAGCTGGAGAGAGAGTTTTTGACACCGTCGCCGCGATTCAGTCCGGAATGGCTGAACCGACTGCAGAGGTTAGTTCCATCTCCTTTACTTCTTCTAATTATACGAGCATGTTATGTTTTATCCACTTCCCCCGGTGTCTTAACCTTGCAACTTATTTTCGAGGAGGCTTCTGCTTGAATACTGTCTAATAGAAAAGAACTTGCAAATGACCCTTGACTGTTTTCGCTTATGCAAATGTAATCTTCTACTCTTTGCACCTTCTTTTCTTTCATCTCTTTTGTTTCCCCATTTTGAATAGACAGGTTTCTCACATCGTGTATAGGAGGTGGGACGTGCCAACGGACTATACAGATCTTTTTGAGATAGCCCCCACCCAGACCCGTACCATTATCCGGTTCACTCGTGAAGGACTGGAAGGACGGGTTACTGGCTACCATGAAGTCACCGTCCCTGCTGGCAGCGCGACGGCCAAGAACTCGACTTCTCTACTCCGACGACCGGCAGGTCGTGCGGATTTTGTTAGAGGAGCCGCGGGATTTTTCCCTTTTGCCCCAGGTGGTCTGGATGGCGTCGAGGCTATTGCGGAGATGGAGTCAGGGGCAGCCGCGCCAGAACACCAGCGACCTGGGGGTAAGCCGTCTGGGCTCGATCGGATTATCAACTTTGGCACCGAAGATGGCCTCTTGCAAATCCCTCCCGGATTCTCCAGAGGCTTGAAGTTTGAGAAGGCCAAGTCCAAGGAGGCCGAAGAAGATGACCGGGAAGTAGAAGACACGCTTGAGCAGGAGGAAGCCGGTATTGGCCCTGATACAAGCGAAAAGCCGGCTTATGGCGAAAAGAAGTTGGAGGCCGAGGAAGAGGAGCAGGTCAGCGACGAAGAAGAGGAAGACATTGACTCCCTTCTTCCTGTAGAATTCCCGGCTCTCGAGCCACGCGGGCAGTTAGTTCCGGCAGCGGCAAAGAAGGGCGGAAAGGAATGGGCACATGTTGTCGATGTCAATAAGGAGATCACGAACTTCCATGATCTTGTTCCAGATATGGCCCGAGAGTGGCCCTTTGAACTGGATACATTCCAGAAAGAGGCCGTCTACCATCTTGAGAATGGCGATTCGGTCTTTGTTGCAGCGCATACATCCGCTGGAAAGACAGTCGTGGCAGAATATGCTATCGCGTTGGCTGCCAAACATATGACGAAGGCTATCTATACGTCTCCTATCAAGGCGTTGAGCAATCAGAAATTCCGAGATTTCCGGAATACATTTGAGGATGTCGGAATTCTGACGGGTGATGTTCAGATAAATCCCGAGGCAAGTTGCCTGATTATGACCACGGAGATCCTTCGGAGCATGCTTTATAGAGGAGCAGACCTGATCAGAGATGTTGAGTTCGTGATCTTCGATGAAGTGCACTACGTCAATGATATGGAACGAGGCGTGGTCTGGGAAGAGGTTATCATTATGCTTCCGGAGCATGTGACGCTGATTCTTCTTTCTGCCACAGTGCCTAATACCTATGAATTCGCGTCATGGGTCGGCCGCACAAAGAAGAAGAATATATATGTTATTTCAACCGCGAAACGTCCTGTTCCACTCGAGCACTACCTTTGGGCGGGTAAAGGCATGCACAAGATCGTCGATTCGAATAAGCGATTTATCGAAAAAGGTTGGAAGGAGGCAGATGATATCTTGTCTGGTAGAGATAAGATTAAGGCACAGAAGGCAGCAGAAGCACAGGCTCAATCCCAAGCGGCCCAGAGAGGTGGCCCTCAAGGAAGAGGACGAGGACAAGCACCTCAGGGAGGGCCACAGCGTGCCGGCGCAAATCAACGCGGCGGAAACCAACGCGGCGGTGCGCAGCAGAGAGGCAGAGGGCAACCGGCAACTCGAGGAGTTGGCAATATTGCACGTACAGGCCGCGGAGGTGGAAGAACCACTGCTGCGCAAGATCGCAATGTATGGGTTCATCTCGTCCAGCATCTTCGCAAGGAGAATCTGTTGCCAGCGTGCATATTTGTCTTCTCTAAGAAGAGATGCGAGGAGAATGCCGACTCGCTATCGAACCAGGACTTTTGCACTGCTTCGGAAAAGAGCACGATACATATGATAGTCGAGAAGTCTCTCACTCGGCTGAAGCCAGAGGACAGAGTGCTCCCTCAAATTCTTCGGATTCGTGAGCTTCTGAGCAGGGGTATCGCTGTGCATCACGGTGGACTTTTGCCTATCGTAAAGGAGATCGTTGAAATTCTCTTTGCGAGGACGCTGGTCAAGGTTCTTTTTGCTACGGAGACATTCGCCATGGGGCTTAACCTGCCAACTCGAACGGTCGTGTTTTCTGGATTCCGCAAACATGACGGAAGGGGATTCAGAGATCTCCTGCCTGGTGAATACACTCAGATGGCCGGTCGAGCTGGACGAAGAGGCCTTGATACCGTCGGCTACGTTATCATTGTCGCGATTGGTAGAGACGAGGCACCGCCAGCAGGAGCCTTAAGGCGAATGATCCTTGGAGACCCGACGAAACTCCGCTCGCAGTTCAGGTTGACCTACAACATGATTTTGAATCTTCTACGCGTGGAGGCTCTCAAAATAGAGGAGATGATCAAACGCAGTTTTAGCGAAAATGCTACCCAAGCACTGCTGCCAGAGCACGAAAAGCAAGTTCAGCTGTCGGAGGCTAGTCTTGCAAAGATTAAGCGCGAACCTTGCAGCATATGTGACGTGGATCTGGAGACCTGTCATCAAGCGGCCATCGAGTATCAAAGGCTAACTTCTGAACTCCATATCGGGCTTCTCGCTTCACCCGTCGGAAGACGTCTGTTCATGCCCAAGCGACTTGTGGTGTACCGCAAGGTAGGACCTGCTACCGATACTATGTCTAGCGTTCGCTAATCAGGCACAGGACGGCATTCGAACAGCCGGTATTATCGTCCGTGAAGGAGTTGGAGGAGCGAACGCGACCCCTAACATTCAGGTTCTTGAAATCGGCACATTGAGCACCAAGCGTGAACCAAGCGATATCCTTCCATTCCTTCCAGCATATCGGCATCTATTTAGACCTCTTCCGACTCGTTCCGCCGATATGACTCTAAAAACGTGTAGAATACCGCTTACGGACGTTGAGTGCGTCACGAACACGATGGTGAAGATAGGAGGTCCGATATGGTATCTGAACATCAAGAAAGGTTAGTGGAAAAATAACTGCAGCGACGACGAACTGAGCTAAAGCCAGCTACAGAAGCGGTCAAGTTTGCAGACAAGGAGCTATCCAAGCTGTGCTCATCCTGGACGAGCCCAGTTTGGGATGAGCTGGACTGGGCTCGGGTCAAAGAGCTACAAGTTAGGGATATACTCGATAGGAGGCAAGCCCAGGCAGCCCTCGCACAGTCATGTCAATGCCTAAGCTGTCCGAACTTCCTAAAACACGTAAGTGCTGCAAATCCTGACTAAGTAACTAGTCCTTCCTATGCTGACGCCCGACAGTTCGAGATGCAACATGATGAATGGCAGGTCAAGGAAAATATTTCTCAATTGAAGCAGCTGATGTCAGACCAAAATCTCCAACTTCTCCCAGATTACGAACAGCGGATCCAGGTGTTGAAAGATCTCGGATTTATCGACGAGGAGTGCAGAGTGCAATTGAAAGGAAAGGTTGCGTGCGAGGTAAGTCAGGCTAATCTTGGAATACCATCCTGGACGACTCTGACCGTTTTGGTAGATTCACTCTGCAGACGAACTAGTTCTGACGGAACTGATCCTTGAAAATGTCCTTGCGGAATACGAACCCGAGGAGATCGTCGCGCTGCTCTCCGCCTTTGTCTTCGAGGAGAAGACGGAGCATGTGCCGACCTTGACTCCTCGACTTGAAAGGGGCAAGGAGGCAATCATCAGGATCTCAGACAAAGTTAACGACTATCAGATCCAGCATCAGGTCATCCTTTCCAGCGAGGACGCCAACGACTTTGCCGTCAAACCGCGCTTCAGCCTGGTTGAGGTTGTCTATGAATGGGCCAGGGGTATGTCCTTCAACCGTATAACGGATCTGACGGATGTGATGGAAGGAACCATTGTGCGCGTTATCACTCGTCTGGATGAGACCTGCAGAGAGGTGAAGAACGCGGCGAAGCTGGTGGGAGATCCGTCTCTATATGCCAAGATGCAGCAGGCACAGGAGATGATCAAGAGAGATGTTATCTTTGCGGCGTCCCTGTATATGTAGGGAAGATATCAGCGAACTTGTAGAGTCTCTGAAGCATATATTAAATACAGAAGCTCACAAATCCCATGGATCTCTGCTTGTTACACTTATGAAACTGGATCGAATGTCTAAAACAGCTAGGAAATATTGGTATTGTTAGTCCCGTAACTTTTGCCATTTTAGGGCGTAAATAGCCCTAGAGCCCCAAAACTAGACCCTCTAAACCCCACAAAAATCTTGATCTGTGCACGCCTGCTAAGCGATATCCTATGGGGATGGGGTATTGATAACCCAAGTTGTCTGGAAAGGCTTAGATGTGGTTTTCTACTTCTTCAGACGCCTGCGCGACAGGGTCCTTACGGTACCATCCGATACTGTATCTACCGAGGTTTTGGGGCAGAACGCGTCTTTTGTGGGCCTGTCTGCCTGGATGCTTGCGCCATAGGCGCTAGATAAGCTAAAAACAAGGAGCAGCGTAGACCGCCAGCACAGGCCCTTTCCCACGTTTTCCAAGCCCTAGGGAGGAGGGAAGCGGGACGAATAAGGAGGGGTCAAAAACGTGAAAAATTTCTTATTATTCAGCCAGCATCAGGGGTTGTGGCGCTGGACCGGGTGGCTGGTGGGCGGTTCCTGGGTCGCGCTGCCTTAGGCAGGGACTATGGCAAAGCATAAAAAAAACCACGACAAAACAAAATCCGTCTTGCCAAGCGCGGATCTGTGCACTCCCCAATCTCACGCACACTATCAGCATCTGCTTGCTTTCCTTCTCTCCCCTCCACCTCACGGCTTGTATCCTCCATTGTAAGATTGGGCTGTTTTATCTGGAGTTGACTTTCCGGCACTGGGGGCCGTTGCAGGTGCGAGATGGATGTTGCAGCTCTGCGAGACCGCATACAGTCTACGCTCGACACAAATGCGGATACTCGACGCCAGGCGGAGTTAGACCTGAAATATGTACGTGCTGGAGCCACCCTGCGCACAACGAGGAGATCTTGTACTCACCATCTTCCTTGCGATTCAGGCGGAGAACCAACCTGGTTTTCCTAATGCGCTCCTGGACATCTTGCAGGCGGAGCAGAACAACGCTGTTCAACTGTCCGGTACGATAACCCCGCCATCGCCGTTTTTTTTACCCCCCTCTCTCCCCCCCCCCTTTTCCCAGACGGCCGTTGTGAAAAACAACAGAACAATGTCCTGACAAACGCGATCATCGTGTAGCTGGTGTGTACCTGAAGAACCGTATCATACGGGGATGGGCACCCGCGGAAGAGTCCCCCCTCCGCAAGCCGGTTCCTGAGGAGGAGCGCCCGTCGTTCCGGGAACGACTGATCCCAGTTCTTGCGTCGTCGCCTCCTAACGTCCGCGCCCAACTGGTTCCTATCCTCCAGAAGATCCTCCAACATGACTTCCCCGAGCGATGGCCCGGCTTTCTGGATATCACAATCCAGCTGCTCAGCACGAATGATGCCAACTCGGTCTACGCGGGCCTGCAGTGTATGTTGGCCAT
Organism: Thermoascus crustaceus; assembly: GCF_041956765.1. NCBI lineage: Eukaryota > Fungi > Ascomycota > Eurotiomycetes > Eurotiales > Thermoascaceae > Thermoascus > Thermoascus crustaceus. The sequence continues at coordinate 883,955 of NW_027192527.1, read as the reverse complement.
CTGCCGCGTATACAGATTCAAGACGGAGGAAAACCGCACCGATTTTAACCAGATCGTCGAGCACTCCTTCCCACAGCTCCTCAACATCGGTATGAAGCTTGTCGACGAGGAGAGCCTGGAGGCGGCGGAGATGCTCCGCATCATTGTGAAGTCGTATAAGCACGCGATATATGTGGGTTACAGCAGGAAGCATATGCGAAAGTCATAGAGCTGTGGAGCTAACAGTTGCGACTATAGTTTGAGCTTCCACCGCACTTGAGAACCCACCAGGGGACCGTCGACTGGTGCACGTTGTTCCTGAGGATTATCGCTAAGACTCCTCCAGCAAACTCCATGATGGAGGATGTGGAGGAGAGAGAGCTGAACCATTGGTGGAAGTGCAAGAAATGGTCATATGCCAACCTCAATCGTCTTTTCATTAGGTTGGTTGAGTGCTCCAGCTGAGTTGTCGCATATGCTCGAACGATGACTGACGCGCTTTCTAAGATATGGAAACCCTACCACGATTACGAAGACCACGGCTCCCGATTATACCCAGTTCGCCAAGAGCTTCATCACAACTTTCGCTCCAGAGATTCTAAAGGGATACCTGCAGGAGATTGAAAAGTGGGTGTCCAAGCGTCAGTGGCTCAGCAAGCCTGCGCTTTCCTACACCCTTATCTTCCTTGAAGAATGTGTGAAGCCAAAAGCGATGTGGGATCACCTCAAACCGCACATGGACAACTTGATCGCCCACTTCATCTTCCCGATTATGTGTCAGTCTGACGAGGACATCGAACTCTTTGAGACGGACCCGTCCGAATACCTTCACCGAAAGCTGAATTATTACGAAGAAGTCTCGGCGCCGGATGTGGCGGCCACGAATTTTTTGGTGGCCCTCACGAAGAACCGGAAGAAGCAGACATTCTCTATCCTTACTTTCGTCAACGGCATTGTCAGCAAATACGAGTCCGCTCCGGACGATCAGAAGCAGCCTAGAGAGAAGGAGGGTGCCCTGAGGATGATTGGCTCGCTGGCCTCGGTCATCCTTGGCAAGAAGAGCCCGATCGCAGGAGAGGTGGAGTACTTCTTCGTTCGACATGTTTTCCCTGAATTCCGGAGTCCTCACGGCTTCCTTCGTGCTCGTGCTTGCGACACCCTGGAAAAGTTCGAACAGTTGGATTTCAAGGACCCGAACAACCTCATGATCATCTACCGGAACATTCTCGAGTCGATGACCGACCCCGCACTGCCGGTTAGGGTCGAGGCGTCACTTGCTCTGCAACCCCTTATCCGACACGATGTCATCCGCACTTCCATGCAGCAGAACATCCCTCAGATCATGCAGCAGCTTCTCAAGCTGGCGAACGAGGTCGACGTGGATGCCCTGGCAAATGTCATGGAGGACTTTGTCGAGGTTTTCTCTACCGAACTGACGCCGTTCGCCGTTGCGCTGAGCGAGCAGCTGCGCGATACGTACATGCGCATCGTCGGAGAGCTCTTGGAGCGGAACGCTGCCAAGGCTGACGAGGACGGATATGGGGACTTCTTGGACGACAAGAGTATTACGGCATTGGGTGTTCTCCAGACCATCGGCACTCTCATTCTTACACTCGAGAGCACCCCTGATGTGCTGCTGCATCTCGAGACTATCCTGATGCCGGTTATCACGATCACCCTTGAGAACAAGCTTTATGGTAATTATTATTCTCTGGTTACTCTCCCGGACTGTCGCACTAATAAACTTTTTTTAGACCTGTATAATGAGATTTTCGAGATCATCGACAGCTGCACTTTTGCCGCTAAGTCTATTTCGCCAACAATGTGGCAGGCCTTTGAACTTGTCCACAAGACGTTCAAGGCCGGTGCCGAGTTGTACCTCGAAGGTTAGTCTCTAATTATCGACTACAGATAACAAATTACTAACGTTATACCAGACATGCTGCCAGCTCTGGACAACTTCGTGTCCTATGGTACCGATATGTTGATCCAGAACCCAGCATATCTTAGAGCTATTGTCGGTATGGTTGAAGATATCTTCCGTGACGAGAAGGTTGGCGGCGTGGATAGAATTTGCGGCTGCAAGCTCGCCGAGACCGTGATGTTGAACCTCAGGGGCTACGTTGACCAGTACATCCCTGTGTTCATCGAGCTGGCGATGAACGTCATCAACAGTGGGGATGCGAAGACGAAGTCCTACCGCATCCACTTGATGGAGATGATCATTAACACGATCTACTACAACCCTCTACTGGCCCTTCAGGTCCTGGAGTCGAAGGGCTGGACGAACAAGTTCTTCAGCACTTGGTTCTCCAGCATCGACAACTTCAGGCGCGTCCATGACAAGAAGCTTTCTATCGCAGCCATCAGCTCGCTGTTGACCCTAAAAGCAAGTGATGTTCCGGCGAGCGTTCAGCCGGGCTGGCCCAGGCTGTTGCAAGGAGTGACGAGGCTCTTCCAGACTTTGCCAGCGGCCATAAAGCGTACGTTACTTCCTCTACCGTTACTATAACATCAAACGCTAACATTTCATAGACCGTGAGGACGCCACCAGAGAGTCAGACTTCACTTTTGACGATGAAGGTGATGAATTCGACGAAGAAAATGACTGGACTGGCGATGTCGAGTGGACCGACCAGGATGAGGCTGAGGGAGCAGGTGACGGGGACGTTGCTGATGAGAGCACCGCGTACCTCGAGTTCCTGAACCAAGAGGTGGGTTCTCGCTCCTCTGTTATCATTAGATCCAACTTATTGACACTTACCCCAGGCCCAGAAGTTCGGTTCCTTTGCCGACGATGACGATGATGAGCTCGATGAAGAGAGCCTGCTAGAGACGCCCTTGGATAAGGTCGAGCCATACGGCCTGTTCAAACACGTTTTGATGAGTATGTCTTCCGACCGACGCCGGGCCAAAGGGACCAAGCTAACTCTTCTGCAACAGACCTTCAACAAGAACAACCACAACTTTACGAGACCCTGACTAAGATCCTGAATCCCGACGAGCAGCAGATAATTCAGGCGGTCATCCATGAGGCTGACGCAAAAGCCTTGGCCGCCGCGAATGTGGAAGCTGCTATGCAAGCCAATGGTGGCCACCCGTAGATAAAAACAAAAGTCGATGTTCGCACTTCATAAAAACGAATGAGGGAGTAATTATTCAGAGGTCGATAGGCTGCATCCTCTCTTCCTTCCCATGTGTTAGGATGTCATGTGTTCATTCCCAGTGGTATTTATTATTCTTTTTTCCCTTTTCTATTCTCTTCTTGGAAGCGGTTTTCCAGTCGGTTTTCTAAATTTATCGTGGAGGCTCTCATACCCTGTGACGGTGATGGTGGAAACGGCTCGTGTGGTTCGGTCATAGATCCCTGGAGCCACAAGCGTGCTAGGTTATCTACCTATCTATCAGAGATCTACGGGCACCCCGTCGACTGCCTTTCCTGTTCTAGTTGGTGAGCAACGCCGCCCTGAGCTCACCCCGTCAGGGAGGAAGTAACGCGAGACCATCGCGCGACTAGGGTGATTAGTTCTGTATTGGCTCACTCTTCCATGCTTCAGCTGAAGCACGAGTCTCACATTCTCCACACCATAGTTTCCCATTGGCAGTTTGCTCGCACCTCAGATAGGCAATGAATTTGCCTCTCATTGATGTAGAGCTTTTTGTAGAAAATTAGCTAATCTATTTATAGTTTAGTTTAGTGTGTTTTCCATAAAAGGGCTAGCGTATCTAGCATGGCACGGTTACGCTTTCGGTTTAGTTGTACTGTTTTGGAATAGCTCCCGGATCTGGCCAACCAAGAACACCCGCCACAGCCGCTTGATTGTCAAGTCTTGCCATCACGTCTGCTCATCATTTTTCCCGCTCCATGCGGAGTCGTAACCTCGCATAGAAAATGGCATCCCCAGCAGGCCAGCAAGATCTTATCTCCATGGCTGCAAATCTCTCCAGGATAAAGGCATCGCGATTGTGGAGTATGGGCAGCAGCTGCAGCACCGATTTGGAAACCCTATAGTACTTCAGGTAAGATACAACCTACCTCTCAATCCCTCTATAGTCAGCCTGGTGCCCCAATGCCTTGGTTTCTAGACTGTTGAACGGGCTGTGCTTGATGAACAGCTGTCGGATGCATCCCAGATTCCCTTAGACCATGGCTTTCCTTTGATCCCCCCTATCGAATCGATATACGGAGAATGGGAAAAAAATAGGCCCAATACACGCCGTAGAAGGAGCCTACTTACTCCTCAAGATGCGGATACATCTATACCCGCTCTCGTTTGTTGGTCTCACGCTTCAGGATACTTTTGAGACTGCATCTAGCGTCAATATAGATCAAAGGATTCTGACACCTAAACCCCCAAATTATATGTTGTCTTTGGTCCGCTATCTCGTCCACTGTCCAACTGGCGATATTAACAGACATAGAGTGCACTCAGATTTCTTGGGCTTTTTGACCTACTACATTTTCCATGAACCACATGCTATGAACGAGGACGAGGATAATGAGAGTGAGGAGGACTTTCAGAGAAGGGTTGAAGAGGCAGCTTTGTCAGTCAAAAGTTGGGATTGGGGCTCTACGGAGCAAAAGTACCTGGATATCATTCAAGTCATCATTCGTGACTGTCGATCTATTGACAAGCTGTCCGATTGCCATTGACGCTTCTAGCTCTTGACCAGCGCTAAGTCTTCCTCCGCCATGGTTGCATCTAGAAGATGTCGCATCTGGGTAAATCTGGAATACATCATGTGAAACCCAGGCATCAGGTCTTCCTTTGGTTTCTCCGGATATGCCGTGAAATCGAGGCACATGTTCCTCTCTGAAAGCCACCGAAGAATGACTTCGATATCACGAAAATCGTTGATCGCTTTTTGCGCGCTAGCCGGCCTAGTGGAATCTGCAATGTGCATCCATCTCTTGATCTTGGTGAGCACAAGAATCGAAGGATGCACTATAGGAACTTCATCTCTATGTCAGATATGAGGGACAATAAAGCCGAATAGGAATTTGATACAAACTCTTGGTATCTCCAAGGCGCTCGTGCTTCATCGGCAGATATATGGAGGATTGGTATGGAACTAGCGTCCGGCAATTTCAACTGCTTGTCTATACCACCGCGAAGGAATTCAATAACAACTTTTGTCACCTGTTCTCCGATAGTCGATTCCTATCACCCAGACGGTATCACCTTGGTGTTAGCGCTTATGAAGAGATGATAGCCTTCTTACAGTTTGAAAGATCAGTCTCAATGTCACGCTGAAATTCGGATGGGCTTCAAGAAGTGCCAATCGGATGCGAGCCGGGTCGGCATCAACAATGGTATCAAGGTCCTCGTTGTCCAATAAGATTGGGAGCACAAAGCGATGTTCAGAAGTAAATTTTTCACTTACCTGAGTGCTTCTGGTGCCACAAACAGTGGTGATGATGCAGTCTATTCAAAGTAGCTGACACTTCTTTAGCTGCAACATCGAGAGCAGACGAGAACGGGAGCTGGATCTGGAGCTGCGCCATGTTGTGCTTTGAGCAGAGATGTAAAGATGTTAGTTACGGAAGTTAGAAACCCTTAGGGCGGCTTTGTGAGCTTGTTCTGGCAAGTACCTCTCGCTCAAGGAAGGGGCAAACAAAGCCGTCAAATATATTATCGGCGGTCATCTTCGGCGTTAATTTCTCAGGTATGTATATTCTGCTTGTAGAAAAACAAAAGAAAGAAAGAAAAGAAAAGAAAACCGGCATTGCAGCATGCTGCTTCTCCCTATTTGATCCCACAGGTTCGTGTCTGCATATAATCTGTTGTATTCTACTGTATAATAAATAGGTATGGAGTCAAGAACAGGTAAGTATGAAGGAAATAGAGATAGCAGATTTATATATATATATTTTCAGTCTATAATATTACGAATATTGTTTGCGCTTGCCCTTTGTATACCTAGGGAGTAGTCTGCTTGTCTTTGGATCGATAGGGAGATACTAACATGTAACTATTCGAGATTACTATAGTAATCTCCTTATCTTCTTCAGTACAGTCTTGATCGATGTTCGTCATATTGCCATCTTTATCTTATTAGTGTCGGCGTCCTTTGAGGTTGCTCACCACCCGTCTCACCGTATGCCGGTTGCCGATGTCTCCATTTTGGGAAGACAAAGCAATGAGATGTGTCAAAGAATGTCTACGTCACCGGCATGGGTATAAAAGCCTGGGAAAACCCGCCTGAGAGGTTGACTTTTTTCATCATCAGTATTCAATCACTAAGATAGCTGGGAATTAAATTGTTGACCTCCCTGAACTCTTATGAGCTGTAGTCTGTTCTTTCCACAGTAAGCCCCTGTATATTACTATATAAACACACAAAAAATAGTTTAAAGTGGTGCCATAATAAAGAAAAAGCAGAACTACATCACTCTGTATATTGAAGTTTCTCATACTATCCTTCTCTTGATGTGCACCCCTTTTGTATGTATTTGCTTTTGCATGAGCAAGTCTATTTAACTGTAACGGCGGGCCTAAGACTTCTTAGGCGGAGGCTCGTTGGGTTTATCTTGAGGACAGAAAGCAAGAGAAAGAGATGAATGAATAGGCCGTTACTAGCAATGGTGCTATCAGAATTGCTATTTGAGTTGACCACGGGGTCCTAATCCCCATGGTTAAGGAGCGTCTTATATACATGCTGAGTTCTGCCCGGAAATACCTATCCGATGGATCTTGACTATGGATCATAGAGGTGGATCGTAGACCTGGATCGTGAGAATGGATCGTAGACGATCCAGTATGGTCACATGACTTCCCCTCGTCAGCCTTGTCAGTGATCTCTAGGCTGTGCCGTAACATTAACTTTATCTTTGGCATTTTAACAAATTTTCACCAACATAAGGGGCAAAAAAAAGCAAAGGTAGAGAAATACAGAAAGTTCTCTATAGGATCACAACAATATAGAAGAGGAGGAAAAAGAAAGAGAGGAAATATGAGACCAGAAAAAACAGATAAACAGGGGCAAAGCACATTATTTTTACTGTTAAAGTTTTCTCACCCTAGAGGTTGTAGGGCATGACCCACTACTACCTTTGTTCTCCAATCTATCCTCTGCATAGGTTGCTGGGTTTGGGGTTGCTAAACAACGGGTGCGAGCATTAGGAGAGATGGGTGAGAATGGGGTGAGTATAAATGAGCCTGGGTGAACAAACCACCTTGACCGGGTGAGCCGCTCACCTGACTCACCCTGCTCACCCCGTTAAGGCGGCAGTGTCCAAGTCAGGTAGGAGAGAGCAACTCGCAGATTTTCGTACGATATTTTGACCTATCTATCCGTTTCCTATCATAAGGCCTCTTTTTCTTCCCTGTTTGTTATGTCCCATATGTTACCCCCAAAACCCCGATGCATCAAGCATATGAACTTGCACTGCATTGCGCAGATCCAGATTCCCCGCGAGATTTACTGCCATATCTATATAGGTATTTGTCATGAAACGAATTGATTCATTACTTCGGTAAGCCTTCTCCAGTAGTAGTATTGCTCTCTTAGGCCTTGGAAGGAGCGACCTGTCATCTCACCAACCTCTTCTGTGGAGTCCAACTTCCAAGGCTGGTACATACATCTTACGAGCATCCTTACTAGTAACATGGAATGGGTCAGTGCTCCCTTTATCGATAATCGAATACTTTGGCCCCTTGCTGGTATGCGTTGATCAAAACTCGATCAAGTTGACCATCGCCGATAGCACACGTGATCTTGCAAACATAACAAACAGGCCGCCACTCTGGAGCCCGAGGACCCGCGCTAGGCGGTAGGCGTGGCCATCGATGATATCATCGGTCCCCGCATGCCTCCAGTCGAGCGGAAACGCCGTAACGCAGAACACTACGTTAGTGTTGTAAACAAAATTATGCAAAAGCACTCTTTCTCTCGCTCAGCCTTTATGGATAATTGTGCCGTTATAACTAGTTACTGCTAGACTATCTCTCTCAGGAAAGCAGGATACGATTTATATTGTGGAGCAATGCTAGCTAGCAGCGTCCATGCGCTGTTTCCGTCCCCAGACCATATGATACTATACTGGAGGACCCAACTCGACGTCATCATGATGAATGAATGAATGAATGAATTAAGTAACGACAAAACGCATGGCGGTGAACAAGGTCGTGGATTAGCTAGTGTTGTAATAGCTGGCTGGGAAAGGGCGTCTTATAATACTACAAAGGTTCGATAATTACCTCCGCAAATCAATCAATCAATCAACCTTGCTTTGTTTCTATATACCCATACACGAACAGCAAGGCAAAAGAAACAGAGAGGTAGGTACACTACTTTCATTAAGAGTCTATGTATATATATATATACCTGTCCGACATTAAGAATCTAGGTAGCTAACGCCAAAGTCAGACAAAACTCCTCCAGGAATCACCAACATTCTCTCCTTCCTCATCCACCTCCTCAGCAGCCCCAACAACCGCACCAACACCAACACAACAAGCAACATGGACCACGACCTCGCCCCTCCCAACCCCGGCCGCCAATCCCCGGACCCCGAGCGCCAGCCCGGCGCGCAGGAGCAGGAGACCCCCGCGCGCGGCAGGGCCAACCACGAGCTGGAGCAGCGGCCGCACGCGCCGGATCAGTCGCAGAGGGAATCAGAGAGGGTCAAGCAGACGGTGCTGGAGAGTAACCCTGTGCATCCGTTGGAGGCGATCGAGAGAGAGAAGTTGAAATAGGTTCATTTCATTCAGAATGAGGGTTGAAGATGATGGATGGGATGGAAAAAAAAGGGGGATAGAAGTTTTATGACCACGAACGGATTTGATTCGATTTGATTTGCTCGATGGATGGATGGATGGATATAGCCAGATTGAGACGGATACATATTATCCACTGAATGAGTGTGTGAACCTCGTGTTTGTATGATATTGCATTGCATTGATGAAAGATCAAATATATAATCGAAAAAGATGAAGTGGTTGATGCTGGATGAAATTGTCCACTGAAAAAGGAAGTTCTACGGCTACTTCTACTATGTCTTCTCTGGGGGCGGACGGGAAGTAAAAGTCGTCCTCCGCTGTAGTTGTAATGGATAACACAACTAGTAATTCTCTTAGGATCTTCACATATCCGTCTGTCAAGGACACCAAATTGGAACCTAGATAGGGGAGGAGGTAGCACAAGGGGAAAGTTCCCCGGTGGTTTAGTACACGCTCACATCCGCTCGTCTAACGTTTCCACAAAAAAGGGAATTGCAGAAGAGCAAGCACCGGCTCAGAAAGTTACTGGAGCTTAGAGACTGCAGCGGACGTGAGACAGCATAAAATTATTCGACTACTTGGATACACAAACGAAGTTGGGTAACTAGTGACAAGCAGGACACGCAATAATAGCCATCACTGCACAAGCCTCATACAATATCCGTAGAAAGAAAGCATATCAACAATCCAATCATCATATAGAAGCAAAATGTATAAGCAAGTCAACTCAATTAGACCTTGGTTGGCGCGTTGGGATCTCCGGTCGGAGCGCCGGTGGGAGCGACATCAGCGCCCGCCGCACCGCCCGCGGTGACCGGCTCCGTCGACCTCTCGGTGGGCTTCTCGCCCGTCGTCTGCGGGGAGATCTTGCCGCTCTTCAGATCGGCCAGGCGCCTGGCCTCGTTGTGGATGTCGCGCACCTGCTTGTCGCTCTTGAGGTAGAAGTCGCGGATCCTGCGACCGGTCGGTGTGTCCAGCGCTTTCTCAAAGTAAGAGTTGAGACCGCGCCAGCCGCTGACGGCCTTGTCGCTGATCTTGTAGCTCTCGTCGAGGCCCTTGGCGCGGTCCACGGCGTGGTACTTCTTGTCGAAGTTGGTCAGGACGGAGGTGAAGCGCGAGGAGATGCCGTGCTTGCTGTCCAGCGCGATGGCCTTCTGGAGCGCCTGGTCGCTGAGGACGTAGCCGTGCGCCAGGTACTCGGCCACGATGCGCGAGCGCGGCTTGTCCTCCTGCGCGAGGTTGTGCTCCTGCTCGTCCGCGGCCTCGGCGGCGCTGGTGGCATTGGGGCCGGCGATGTCGTCGAGGTTGTGCGCCGCCGTGACGTGCACGGCGGAGGGGCCCAGCTGGGTGTTGTCCAGGAGCAGAGCGGTCTTCGCGGCGCTGTTGGAATTTACGTCAGAGATTGCGTTATCCGAAGGTGTTGGTGGAAAATATTATGACATTTGGATAGCTGAAAGGGGTCGGTAAACTGCGGGGTAGACTTACGTCTCCTTTTCGAAAGTCACGCTCGCGGACTTGGGTGCATCTGCCTCACCAGACTCCGGAGTGACTGACAGGTTGGTGATCTTTCCACTAAAAGGCCATTAGAAAATAGATTCGATACTTCGCGATCAATCTCTTACCAGAAGCTGAAGAAGTCGCGGACCTCCTTGTCGGTGGTCGTGGGGGCGATGCCAGAGACGTGGACGGTGGACATTGTGACGGTCAATGGAGAGAAAACTGATTACTTTTCGATGGAAGGTAAACGGGGTATCAAAAAAAATCTCAGATAGCAGGTTGGGATGCCTGGAATGTGTAGCCACAGACGACGAAGGGCGCTCGTATTTATAGCGAATGCGCCGTGGACGAGACCGCGGGGGCCGATGGTCTGCCTGGGATGACTGCGCCACAAGTGACGTAGCGAGGGGCGCGCACGAGCCACAGTCGTTGCTCCGCTGCACAGCCGCGCGCACATCCTGGTTTCAGCATGTGAAGATGGGCGGTGCCCGGTTTGCTCACGTCGAGCAGATGGAAGCAGGTCGAAGGGGCACAGAACCTGTCACCTTCGTGTAATGGAAGAGATCATCGCATTAGTCCCCAGCAGCTTGTGAGTCACTTTCCTCCTAAGGATCATTTGACAGTTAAACGAGGTGACTGGGGATATCTTACTTGAAACAACCGATCCTTGATGGAAAGGCCCCACCTTAATGAAGTGCGCCTCAATTGTCTGGAAGGCCCGGGACTCTGAGTACTGGATGAAGAGAGTTGAAGGGGCTTCTATGTGAAGAAGAGATGTTTCCAGAAATTGGGATCTACCAAAGAGCGGCATACGGATTCTTTGGGAATAGTATGCAGGAAGCTAGTCTTGCGGGAGAATAGTCAGGACCATCGCATTTAGTCATTGCTCGTTACTGATTCTATCTACTTAACAATTCCTTGAGATCCAGCCCGTTGGCTAGAACTGCAGAAGAAAATACAGCCCAATAGCACCATTTCGCCTGCAAAAGGTCATAACCTGCATGTATCCTCTCGCCGTCAAACACCGTTTCCCAGAATCCAATTCCAATCAAATAAAACAATCAGCCCAAAAAGAGAGAGAAGAAAAAGGCGGCCAAAGACATCCCGCATCACATCATCACTTGGTGTCTTCAAGGGACGCATCTCTCATGCTACTGACGAGACTAGACTCTGCTGCGGCATCTGTCTTCTGATTGGTCGACTGCGTTTCTCGTTCTCGATACGTCTTGAGAGTGAGCTCCAACTCCCGCACGCGGCGGCGCAGCATTTCATTTTCCCGTTTGATGGACTCCAGTTCCGCCCGGTGGTATGCAGCCTCCTCGTAGCGGGCTGTCGCGGATGAGGAGGACGTCGACCGGGTATTCTCGACTGCTCCACCTGTTCCGAGAGAAGGTCGATGGGAGTGACCCATTGAATGAGGGAAATGATCGCCCCGCTGCTGGAACGAAGACGATAATGATGGCGAAGATGTTCCCGATTGACGAGTTGATGTGATAGATGGCTCTCGACTTCGGCCTATCCTGGGGTAATCCCCAGACGGGCGCGAGGGAGGCAAGCCACTGTCACGAGACGGGGCAATTCCCGTGACGCTGCCTGCTGTCGAGCCTGAGATGGCTGGAAATGAGGAACTGAGATTCGAGGAAGACCGATGGCGGCGGGACGAAGTTGGGTGGACGCCGGAGATATAGTGAGAGCCATGGATAGAGTCGATTGGGTCATTGAGGTTCGTAGAAGTAGAAGACGCCGTGGATGCAACCGAGGCCGTCTGTTGGCGGAGGAGAGTGAGCTCCCTCGTTAGGCGGTTGACCTGTCAGATTGCGAGCTTAGCTTGGGGCCTTGAGGGACCACGATTGATCGACATTAAACATACCACTGCTTCTTGCTCTTTCTCCAGCTCCAGATGCAAGTCGGCAGCCGTCATAGGCCGCGGGTGACGAAGGGGACCTAGCATTCTCTCAGTACAATGGTTCACCGCTTGTGATACTCGGTAAAGGCTATTTACCTGGCCCGGAGCCCACGCCAGTGTTGTCCCCCGCATTCGAGGTAGGACTGTAGGGCACGGGAGGAGGGCCCATGGTTTGTGATGTCTGTCGCGACGAAGACGGAGAGGAAGAAATTGCAAGGTTGGATTGTGTTATCGATATAGCGCTAGGAGCAGATCGCGGATGTGGAGAGGGAGGGACCGAGTTTAAGTCCGGAGCCATGGACAAAGAACGGCCGTACTCCCTGGAAGCTCGGGATGAGGGAATGAAATGCGCATGAGACGGATAATAGAATATAGCAGGCAGCGCCGCTCCTTAAGTATGTAGCAATGGAAAAGGCGGAAGATTGAGAAGGGCGGAGAGAGTCGATGGAAGCTGACGTCCTGGCTTGGATTCCAGGGAGTTTCAGGCGCCCCCGAGCTATGGGCGTGGGAGCTCTGAGCTGGTCAGTTTCCGCCAGTTGCGTGGGCTCGTGGGCAACTGACGCCAGCGCCCTGCAGGATAGCCGAGACTGCTTAAGTATGTGTTTGAGCCGATCAGCCCATGGAGCAGGAGAGCATCGAGCAGTAGCCGTGGTGGTGAGTATTATGTAGCAGCGTTATCTGGCCGCCTTGCTCTCCATCGCTCTTTGTCCGGGTGCGTGCCAGGGCGCACCCGCGCTAGCCGGGTAGCATGGATGCCGCCGCGCCTCTGATTGGCGTTCCCGGGATCATCCATGACGTTCCTTGGATTATTCCTGCGACTCAAGCATCGTCTCATGTTGCTGATTTATGGAGTACGAATATCTCTGCACATGACTGGGATCAAGCATTGAATATCTGCTGCGCATAATTAGGGCATTTTTGCCCATCTACGCTCTTTCTCTTACATGCCTCGCAACTCGTAATATACATGTTGTGGGTACCTACATTGAACATCTAGCAGACATTTCTCGACAAGAGCCAGATAGAGGACGAGTCTATTAATACTTTCATGTAGTAATCCTTCCAGACTGAAAACTATCGTGTTTGAATTTTAGTAGTACATAACGCACGTTCTTCTGTAGCTCGAAGTTAGGAATGAGAGCAAGACACGCGATGTCTACTCCGAGGACCCTGAGGACGCGTTGGAGATACTCAATTTTGGGATATATTGAAGTCCGCTGCTACTACTGTAAAAGAGAATCTCAAGCACCAACCTATCAGCTTCAATGGGGCGTCCTGCAGCAAATAGAGCTGACTGTTGCAGCTAGGCGATATCACTTGAACTGCTTCTTGTGCCTTAGCAGCATACCTACAAATAGAGCCACGAGACTACAGAAAAACACAATGATTGTCCAGCAAAAAGGAAAGGTTGTAATTTAATGGCAATACTTGCTGATAGATGGTCGATTCAGATATCCAGAGCTTCCGGGGCCATTGTCCTTTCATAGTATTTTCTATTCGACTTGATGTTTTACATCTCTAAAACTATCCAGGGTATATACATACCTAGGTACGTTTTACATTGTTCACTAAAGCCGAAACATAGCAAAACCACATAATTCTGAATCACTACCTAATTTTTCTCACTCTCGATGCCTTGGGCTTAGTTTCCTCGCCTCGGTCGAGGTGTTTAGCAGGGTTTCCTTGCTAAATGTTGATGAGACCGCTGTGCTTGCAGGATCCAGAGCAAAATCCCCTGCCAGCCAAAAGCAAGGTGGGGGGTTTTCGTAGCACCCCTTAGTATGGCCCCGGTGGGCCGGGGGGTGTGAGCTTTTTTTATTATCTATTGTATTCTATTATCGCTTTTGATTATTTAAATCTGTGTGTTTGGTGATGTGACCGTTCTGCAAGACTACCTACCTTCTCGGATGCGTCTTCTAAATTCAAGAATTGAGATACATCTGTTGTTTTTAGCCAGACAGCCAGACCCCCACGGGACGCAAAATTATTACTTTTTGGGACCTTAAATGTCACTGTGTAGTGTTCAGCTTGTTCTGTTTTGGGCGAAGGTCCTTGGTGTATCTGCACAACAGCTGGGCTCAAGTTCATGAGGCGCGGCGGCAATCGCGTCTGCCTTTACTGGCGAAGACACGATGTTTTACCATGAAATACTACTCATTGACATAGCACTTCGCATTGTATCCTTAAAATTGAGTGGATTGGTCATCGCACCTGGTGATGTTCGTGTTGATCATTACCAAATACCAACCATTCTCTTGCACTCGCGGCCATATCCGTCGGGAGGACCCGCGGCGCAGTTGTTTGTTCCTTGCATACCGACACCTCTTTGTCTCTTAAGGGCTTAACAACCACACAATACTAAGTCAGATAAGTTACCAAGCGATCTTTTTCTGGCTTGAATCTTTCGGTTCCTTCCGCTTGCCTACTCGATCAAAGCTCCGCTTTGCCTGGCAGTCGACTGTTAGCGTCCTGGACTATGCCAGTAAGGTGCTACTATACCGCCGATCTGGCTGGTCTGTCTCCGCATGGATCCAGCTCATCATTGGACCTCAAGCTTGATCACCTTCCCGAATCGAACATTCCGGGGTTACACTGTAGATCTCACAGAGCAAACACGCTCTACGACGCTGTAGGTAACTAGCTAACCTACAGCTAGCTGCTAGATAAGCCCCGCAGTCGCACTCGCAATGGATAAATACGTTATCGGCATCTCGGAAAGATACATAAAGTCGGAGGGTTCCGCCTGTCGAGCCCCTTTCCACCTACCAAGCTTCCACCCGCGCTGGATGCACCTGATCTGGCGACACGATGGAGGTCAAACCGCTCGTCGCGTTTTTGAATCTGCTCGTTCTCGTGCAGGTGGTCGTGGCCCGGTTTCCACCGTCCATCAGCGAGCTGCGCGAAAAGGTCGATTCTCGAAACCCAGGTTGCCTGCACTGTTAACAGTTTTCATCTAGATCCGGTTGCCTGCCAGTCTGACAACACGCGATGTTGACCCGGCGGATCTGTACCCCGTCCACACAATTTCTGTTCCAATTGACCACTTTCACAACGAGTCTAAGTACGAGCCACACAGCGATGGCACGTTCGATCTCCGATACTGGTTTGACGCCAGCTATTACGAGCCTGGTGGCCCGGTGATTGTTCTGGCGGCTGGAGAGACAAGTGGGAGCGGTAAGGCCAGCTGAATGCGACAGAATGATAAAAGGTTACGTATTAATGTGAACGAGATCGCTTGCCGTACCTCCAGAAGGGCATTCTCGCACAGCTCTCACAGGCGACCAACGGCATCGGTGTCGTCCTGGAGCATCGCTACTACGGCGAGAGCTTCCCCACTCCCGATCTGTCGACGGAGAACCTGCGATTTTTGACCACGCAGCAAGCCCTGGCCGATACGGCTTACTTTGCGCAGAATGTGGTCTTCGAAGGCCTTGAAGACAAGAACCTGACTGCTCCTAACGTTCCATACATCGCATACGGAGGCTCATATGCCGGAGCATTCGTCGCGTTCTTGAGGGTAATATACCCAGACATCTTCTTCGGTGCCATCTCTTCTTCCGGCGTCACCAAGGCAATTTACGACTACTGGGAGTACTACGAGCCGATCAGAGAGTACGGTCCGCGAGAATGCATCAAAACCACGCAGAAATTCACTCATATTTTGGACAACCTCTTGTCGGAAGCCAAAAACGGCAACTCTAGTCTCATTGACCAGTACAAGGACGTCTTCGGCCTCGGCGATCTCACCTACAACGATGATTTCGCCAGTATCCTCTCCAGCGCCCTCGCTGGCTGGCAGAGCCGTAATTGGGATCCAGCTGTGAACAGCCCATCCTTCTCGTACTATTGTGGCAACATCACGTCCTTCTCGCTCCTGTACCCGGAAACCGCTGTCAAGGAATCGACAGTCCGCCGCCTGATCGCAGCCGGAGGGTACAGCAGTCGCAGGGAGTTGTCGTACCTTACGAAACCCCTGCTCAATTTCATCGGATACATTAATGTCACCGCCGTGGCACCCTGTGTTCGCAGCGGACAGAGCCAAGACGAATGCTTCACATCGCACAACGCGACATTCTACGCGCAGGACGATATCGGCCAGCAATGGAGGAGTTGGCCGTATCAATACTGCACAGAGTACATTACCACCCAGACCGCCATCGCATGGGAAAAGAAAAAAGGCTATGATATACTAACTCTGGACTCTACAGATGGGGATTCCTCCAAACTGGCAGCGGCGTGCCACAGCACATCATGCCCCTGATTTCCCGCTCCGTCGACCTCGAGTACCTCAGCATCATCTGCCGCGATGCATTCAACATCACCACCCCTCCTGACGTCGAGGCCGTCAACAAGTACGGCGGGTACGACATTTCTTATCCCCGACTGGCGATTATTGACGGGGAGACCGACCCATGGAGACCGGCCACGCCTCACGCGCCAATGGCCCCGCCGCGTCTGAATACGGTGGAGAAGCCATTCCTCCTGATCAAAGGGGGTGTGCATCACTGTGAGTCTTGTCCCTTCTATTACCTATCCAGCAATGAAATTCCATCCAGGTGGATTGTGCTGACGTCTATCGTGAAAGGGGACGAAAACGGCCTCTTCCCCAACGAGACGACACCGGAGCTGCCGCCTAGGCCGGTCAAAGAGGTTCAGCAGGCGGAGCTTGAGTTCGTGAAGAAGTGGCTTGAAGGTATGTTCTGTCCACATCACACTTATCAAAAACTCAATATGCCCTTAGTAAAGAGAGAAACTGACCAAATCTGAACCTTTAACAGAATGGAAGTGAGTCCATCGCATTTTCGTTCCATTTAATTTCTTTTTTTGCCTGGAATATATCAGACATGGCACCATCTGTATACATACTACACACATAACTTGCCTTATGTGCCCATAATGTGTCGGTGAATATTCTGCCTGCCATTGCCACATACATGCCACAAGAATACAGTACATACGATAATAGTATCTGCATAAAAGCAAGCAAGCAAGCGTTGATATACCATATTATACCATTCCCAAGCTTCTATCTATCTATCTACTACCCAAATTGAACTGGAACTGACACACGACTTTTGATTTCCGGAATATGACAGGCACAGTGACTCCTCGTCATCAGTCGATACAACGAAATCGAACCCGAGCGTCAAATCTCAGTCAAGACCCCACGAAGCTCAGATCATCTTTTCATATCTTGAGTCGAAAAGAAAAGAATAACAACAGCAAAGGTAAAATTAATTAACCGGCTCCTGAACACAGACAGCTAGAGTTCAACGCATTTTCCAAATCAGTTTATTGATTATCTCTCCCACTCCATGAATAGAACATCTATTAGAGTACTGAATGCAGACAATCAAATTAAACAGCCCAACTGATAGATCTAACGTTCCAATGTAAGTTGAAGGTTTTATCAGCCAACAGACCAACCTTTTTCTTTTTCTTTTCTTTTTTTTTCTTTTTCTTTTCTTTTTTTCTTCTTCTTTTCTTTTTTTTGCAGGTAGTAAAGATGGCACAGTAGCATAGATAGCAAGAGGACTGCACCAGGGATTTAAAGAAGAAGAATAAGAATAAGAGCTGTACTGTCGTTGAGATCACGGTACTACTCCAATTATTTACTAAGACTTGAGGAAGGGACGACACCTTCAGTCTTGATCTGGTACGGGCAACATCAGGTGTGCCTAGGACAGTGCAGATCAGAAAGCGCAGCAGGATGGCTCACCGTCTCAACTTGAGTAGCTAGACATTGAGCCATCCGGCTCCATGGCTCCGTGCCTTGGCAACGTCGGTGGACACGAGACAGATGGACGATGCTTCCTCACGATCTCTCTCCAATCCCCTGCTAGCCTAGTTCGACTCCAGTTAATGCCTCAATGGGATGAGACATGCTCGTCTGCTGCTAGTAGGAGTGAAGACTTGGTCTTGACACAATGACTGCGCCACTGCCGCTCAGACACGAGGGCTGCCGCTGGCCAGCATGCCCAAAATTGGGAGCTGCTACCAGATCGACCGCCCCTGATGCCCGTTTGGTTTCACCGTGTACTCGGGACTATCGCAGCGTTATGCTGCCTATCTGACAGCATCTTCATATAAAAGCCGCGTCCTTATAGTGTGAGCTCTTTGTTACATTACCCCTATATGCCATAGTTCTCTTGGAAGAGCTACCAGTCTCTTCCGGATAGCGCATGGGAAAACTTAGGTCTGACCGGCAGAAATCATTTGTCACTTAAGAAGTACCTATACTGCACCACAGGCGCAGAAGAGTATATTTTCTGGGCGAAAACAGCCACTGGCCGGCTGGATCTTCCCCGCTGCCTCGTGATGCCATGCCGCAGGAATATCCTTGTGAGAGTGAACTCAAAATTGAGAGCAGATGTATTGACTTTATGACGTATTTAATTCAACTGGAGAGCACAACGTGCAAGTCCCTTTTGGTACCTATCTACAGCATGGCAGGCACCTCTGACCTATAGTACGCATAGGACGACCAAAAGGAGATGTTGGTGTAGCACCTTTGCCCAGGTCTACTGATAATGTTATTGATCACCGGAGAGTTCCGGTTTCTCATAAAGGGCTTATACCGGGAACCCTGAAGTGCGATATCTTAAGTGCTGACAGCCCTGTCGGTGTGGCCGGCTACCCCACTGCTCAACCACCTTGAAACTCCCAGGCTAGAGCACGTTCCAATACATCGAATCAACCCTATCCAGTGGACCTCTAGGGAATATGTTAGTCACGAATTCGAAGTGCGCTAAATAAAAACGCTCATCCCGCACGTGGACGCCATCAGGACTAGGTGTTCTTCTACTTCGAGCCTTTATGAGGATTGCGGATCCTGGACCAAACGGTGATATTTTATACAAAATACATATACATACGTGGATAGACTATTCATATACTCCGGACCGGAACTGTGTACTAGGTAAACATCCATGTCCGGTTAAGGAGGACCCGACGTTTTAACTACAGGTCAAGGCCACACACTGCACCCTCGCCTATTTCGCTAGCCCTAGGTATTAATTTGCAGGATGCAGTAGCGAGCAAGCAAGACTCCGTGGCAGTGTGGCACCACGAGCTCAGGGCCCCCATGATCGTCTCCTAGGCCACGTTTCCTAGGGTTTGAGTTTGATCGAATATTCGCGAAGAACAGTATCTCCCCCACCTGCTGACCGGACCCTGACCCCTGGAGTCAATCATAGCGTGAGTGAGATTATTGAACATTGAAAACAGAAAATCCTCCGAATTCTGTTGCAACGTCTGGATGCACAAACCGCTCACTATTTCTAGTTGAGTATATACCGCGTTCTAATATGATAGAAAAGTAGAATAAGTATAGTATGTATATAGATATGAACGAAGTTATGAATATTAATGACGTTACACGGATCTCCAGACTCCCCTGGCACCCTTAACCGGTGGCTGAAATCTAAATGCCTATGTCGTACAATAATTAGGCAGATTCTTAAAATACCGACATCGGCAGGATTAACGATCAATCCAACCTTTGTGCAATGCAAGTCCTCTATCCACTAGCAGCACTATTTGCATGGGGAAATGGTAATCGTGCCTTGTTTGTATGGCTGCGACCCCCCAACCCTCTCCTTCACTTTTATTCTTTCACAATGATCGTCATCCCTGGCCCCTTACGGTGTACACCGTGTAACACTGACTAGCCATGTCAGTAATAGAAATAAAACTACCATGGAACTACCAAGCAAGTACCTGTCCTATCGACAGGATTGCATGCTAGTCATTTCCCCTGTCCTTGTCCCGCGTGGATCTGTCCATGTGGAAGCCCACGGGCTCATACCTACTTAGTCGTGGATAGGGCTATATTAACTCCTTAGGCAATTTCTAACGGCCCTTAGCACTAGACTGTGTCTAGACGGCGGTGGACCACTGCACGTACTAGTCCACCAAAGACCGACTACCCTGGTGGGATAAGGTGGGCAGAGACTAAGTAGTAGTACTTAAGCATGCCCGAGAATGCCCAAAGAAAGCGTAGAAGTGATCAGGATATCAACCGAGAAAGGGGGAGAACCCAAGCGAGCTTCCAAAAGTGCCCAATTAGTTTCTTAGTTTTCTGGCCTTGGGAGTCTACGAGGACACACTGCGGCTTGACCCATCATTGTTTCAGAATGATGGGGGCTGCAGAGCAGCATCAGAATATCAACAATGTCCAGCAATTCCGGCAGGGTAAAGGCCATCATGACTATCATAATCACTAGTCTAGTCGGTAGTTATGAGTTGGGCGCATGTCACCGGCCATATCAATAAGTTGGCAATACTGTATGTCTTTCGAACTGGGTGACCTGCCTGTCTCAGATGTACTGACTCCAGGAACCCATATCAAAAATTAAAACTGTTCTATAAAGCGTACGTACAGGGAGAAGAATATGTAACTGTCTCGCCTTCCTACTCAACACCATGTTCCTGGTTAGGTACCTAGGGTCGCTCCTGGATCCATCTTTTTCTATGTACTGCACTGCAGTGTGGTTAGGCTTCAATCAAGAACTGAGACGACAGTCCGGGAGACATCCATCAGTAATTGAACACAGCAGACTAGATCATAAGATGTCTTGTTGGATTTCTCTGCTTTCGTATCCTCTGATCTACAAAAAAAAAAAAAAAAAAAGAGAGAGAGAGAGAGAAGGGTGTTAGGTCTAGTCTTTCTGTCTCCTCTATTGTATCGCGAGGCTATCGTCAGGTGATGGATGTTACTAGAGGACTTTGCTAAAGGTTTCCTTATCCAAGGACTTGGTGCGCAATTTTTCGCTGCCAATAGTAAAAAGACTGATTTTAAACCATGGGAAAAAAAAATACTTGAACAATATTGGATTACGACTCCATTGATTTCCCCTAAGTAGTATATATATATATGTATATATAATGTGCTAGATGAATTAATTTTGCGTTGAGATCCTCCGTCCGAACTGATTTGATTATGTACCCAAGAACTTGTAATTCTGCTTATGATCATGATTTACCCTTCAACCCCTTCTTCCGGTTCTCTCTCTGTCTTTTCTCCTTCGCTGCCTCCCGTCGTCTCCTCTTCCAAGCACGGTTATTCTCTCCGCGATGTTCCCAGAACCACTTCGCAAACTCGCTCTCATCCTTTCCACGGCCGGAGGAGGGAGTTGCGTCCGCCATCTCAACGTCAGATTTATCATCGTGATCATCATCGTCGTAGTCGTCCTCACCATCGTCCTTGCTCCCTCGCTCATTGTTCCAGAAGAAAGTGCGCCCGGGAATGGCGGTATCCGGCGTCGGGGCGGCGCTTCGGATGCCGCGCATCTGGAGGTCTTTCTTTGTGAAGGGAGTGTGGGGTTCGGTTGCATTTTGCACTACATTAACGCCGTCCTCGTCTTCTTCCTCGTCGTTATCGCCGCCGAAGAAAGTGAATTGCGTGTTGACTTCCAAGGCGGGCTTTTCGTCAGGAGCGTGTCGTTTGAAGAGAGCTTCCAGGGGGTGGACTTCTTTCGAGTCCTTATCCTTGGCTTCAGTTTCAGCGTTTGAGGGGTCCTTTGTTTTGGTAGTGGCTGAATTTTCAGCAGCAGCAGCAGAGTTGTCTGCATCGGTAGATGCGGACTGGTCTGGCTTTTTAGATGGGATATCTGATTTCTCAGTTTCCCCTTTGCTTTGCCCGTCGTCGGACGATGAGTCATCCGATTCATCGTCAGAAGATGCTTCTTTGCCAGAAGATTTCTTTTCTTCGTCAGACGACGCATCGGATGATGTGACGCTCTCATCGCTCTCTGAACTTGTAGTGTCTTCCTCATCCGAGGATGAGCCGCTGGACGAGGTCCAGTCGGTCTCCGACTCGTCACTAGATTCCACCACCTTCTTAGGCGCTGGCGTGTTCTCCTTCCTCGACTTCTCCTTTTCCGGAGCCTTTACTGCGGGCGAGTCTTTTGGTTTCCGCTTCTCCACAGAGCCCTCTTTCTTTCCCGGTTTGTATCCAGGCTTTTTGATCTTGTCAGAGACAGGTTCTACCACGTTTCCTACGCTGTCGACCCAGCCTTTCCCTTCCACGAATTCCGTGACGGCCTTCTTTCCTTCGCCATTGCCTGTCCTTATGAAACTTGGGTGGGTGACTGTTCTCTCAAATTCGTGAACGACGACTTCCCCCGGCTTCTTCTTCTTCTTAGACTTCTTGTCCTTTTTCTCATCCGTAGACTCGACGGATGACCGATTAGGCGGAGTTTTGGTGCGGAACAGGCATTCGGCATTCTCCGTGTACTTGGACTTGGGTTGGGTCTTGGGC
The DNA here is from genome assembly GCF_041956765.1 of Thermoascus crustaceus. NCBI lineage: Eukaryota > Fungi > Ascomycota > Eurotiomycetes > Eurotiales > Thermoascaceae > Thermoascus > Thermoascus crustaceus. Next base: position 861,589 of record NW_027192527.1, on the reverse strand, counting down.
TTCTTCTCATCCTTCCCATTCTTCTTCTTCTCTTTCTCTGCCTTCTTCTTCTCCTTCTTGGCGTGTGCAGGCTCCGTCCAGCCTCTCTTCACTTGACGGTCGGGAGGAAGCTCGTAGCCCTCAATGGTCCCATCCTCCGCCTTCCGCTTCTTGGACACTTTCTTCTCGGGTGTGGACTTCACGTCTGACGCGGCATCCTCGTCGTCATCTCTGTGTCTTTTCTTGGGGTGGGCCACTTCGACCTTGAACTTCTTGCCCTTAAGGATCGAGCCGTGAAGCTTCTTCTTCAGCTTGTCTGCCTCCATGGAGGGAAGGCTGACGTAGCCGTAGCTGTTTTCCGGGAAGGTCTGGACCGTGTGGAAGGAGATATCGGTCGCTACGGCGCGGACGGGGGGTGCGAGGACGGAGTCCAGAAGGGTCGGTGTGAGAGGAGTGATATGCAGGCGCGTGGTAGCCTCTGTCATCGCAGCATCATAAGATTCTGTGTGACCCGGAACGACCGTAGAGAGGAAGTCGAATGGCAATGGAGGCAGCTCAAGATATAGCCTCGCAGACAAAGATGGAATTTGTACGACATCAACAAGCTCGATTTGGATTTTCCGGTAGCCAGCCCGAGGCCGCGGTGGTGTGGCGCAGGCGGTCGACAAAGGCCGCACCAGCCCAGCGTGTCAGCCACAGACGACGGTCCTGTGGTCCGTACGACGACGTAGCGCGCCGGGTTACCTAGCTACCTAACATACTGAGAGTCGACGGTGTAAAAGGCGTCTACAGTCACACCGGGATATCACTACGAAGCCAGTATGTTCACATCGTCCATCGTCAGAATCCGGTCCAGGCGCAAGCTGTACGACGCGGACGTCACGCAAGAGCGCTAACTCGAGCAAAGATTTGCCGGCGGGTCACGGGCGCTGGTTGACTAAGCCCCGACGGCCCCGTTGCCGCCCAAGCGTTCAGGCGCCCTCGCATGATTCGCATCCCATGCCTTCTCCGCGACGATCCCCCATCGGAGCCATCTCATCGCCCTGTCTTCCTCTCCTCCTCTCCCTCAGCTCTTGTATTGTTATCGCCGTTGTCGGTCGCAGCCCAGAGGAAGTGTCCATCCTATCCCACGACTCCGGATATTCTATCGGCCTGCGGCTACGCTGATCTCATCGCCGCCCTCTCAAGCCACTCCCGTCGCTCACATGGCAACATTGGGTTTCTTATCGCCGTACCCATCAGAGGATCATTCTACCCCCCGCTCTGACCACTAACGCCCTCTCCAACCACGCTTCCCTCCACCACATAACCCATCTCCTGGAGGGTACGGGGAAATTACCACTTCTTCTGTCCTGTCATTGTCGTCCTTGATTCCGTCGCCTCATCCGCCGCTCCGGAGTGTGATATCCACCCAGCGCTATCCCGCGATTCCCGCTCCTCCCGGGCCATCATGGGTAACTCGCAGACCAAGGAGGCACGATCTCACTCACCTCCTCACCGTCGCAGCCATCGCCATGGTCCGGTCTCTCCATCTCGCCTGGGTCGATCGCCATATCATCACTCCGACCGCCACCATGATTCAAGGTCCACGAGCAGACCGGATCTCTCCTTACTCGGAATCAGCGGAAGTTCAGAACGAGAGACTGCAGCGTTTGAGCATCGCCGGGAGACCAAGCAGGAGAGAGAGGCTCGTCGTCTGGAGAAGGAACGGATCGCCCGAGTGAAGGAACGCGAGCGTAGCATGAAGGAGGAGCATGTAGACGGAGGCTATCTGGTTACACAGGGTGTCTACGTGGGTCCAGAAGACTTCAACAAAGCGGTTGTTCGCCAACTGATGGTATGTTGCTGCTTGATTTTTGACCGTGGTAATATTCGACGTTAACAATGTCGTGCAGATCGAACGACGGCTTGCCCCGTTCTGGAAGGGTCTCAATGACTTCTCAGAGTCGTGGACTGAGCATCAGCTGATGGCTGCCGCGCGAGGTATGCCCATTCCTCCACCGGACGTGATCCCGCCAGAGCTGGAGTATAAGCTCCCTCCTAAGGCTGCGGACGGGAACGGTTCCACGGAGAAGAATATTCAGAGCCTGACGGTGCCAATGTCGTCACGGTCGCCGTCCTATAATTCCGATGCATCTCAGGGCACTGTTCCAGCTCAGTCTTTGCCCTCAACTTCACCAATTGCTTCCGGATCGTCGAGTTCACCTCTGTTCAGAGGACGGGCGAAGACACTAGCGGCCCTTACGACTGCGCCAAAGAGCAGTTCGCAAACTGACTTGGCACCCCGTGAAATGAAACTCCCTCACGACCCGTTCGTTAACGGACAACCGATTGAGGCCTATCTGTACAAGGACGCTACCGAGTGTCCCATTTGCTTCCTTTACTATCCGCCATACCTCAACAGAACCAGATGCTGTGATCAGCCAATCTGCTCGGAATGCTTCGTCCAAATCAAGCGCCCTGATCCTCATCCGCCAGAACATGGAGAGACGGATCCGAACGCAGCCCCTGATTCAGAGGGCGGTCGTTCGAACACGGGAGAATATGAACTCGTCTCCGAACCTTCCGCCTGTCCCTTCTGTGTTCAACCGGAGTTTGGAGTCACATATTCACCTCCTCCATTCCGTAGGGGTCTCGTATACACCCCGCACCCAGGTAGCCGTACACCTGGAAATGCCGTTTCCCCCGTATCCTCGACATCATCTCTCTCATCGGCAAACGCCAACAGAGATACAGGGCGGCGTCGTGCCACGTCCCTTTCCGCAAACGACCCGCAAGTAGTAACGACAGATAAGATCCGTCCTGACTGGGCCCAGAAGTTGGCAAATGCAAGGGCACAGGCTGCACGACGGTCTGCAGCCGCCACAGCTCTCCACACCGCTGCATACCTCATGAACTCAAGCGGAAGTGGAAATGATTCGAGGAGTTTCGGTATTGGTAGGAGGGGCGTGTTGAGAAGGACGGGCGGTACTGGAAGCAACAGCCCCGGCAGCCGCACAGGCTCTTCAGCTCTCAGTGCGCTTGCATTCCTGACTGAACGGCGAGGGACCGAACATGAGACGGATTCCGCTGAGGAAGCGCCTTCGACCTTGGCACCACCGCGTGGGAGCTCGAGACGCAGTCGGATTGATGATCTTGAAGACATGATGATGATGGAGGCAATTAGGATGAGTTTGGCAAGCGAGGAGGAGCGACGCAGGAAAGAAGAAAAAGAAGCGAGGAAAGAGGCTAAAAGGAGAGAGAAGGAAGCCAAAAAGGCGGAGAAGTCCGCACGCAAGAGCGGCCTTTACAGCGAAAATGGGAGCAGTACCGCTCTGAACGTGCCGCCAGGAAGTTCTCTGGGGAGAGTGGAAAGCAGCTCCTCGTCTCAAATTGGAGAGGATGTGTCTTCTTCAGGAAAAGGCAAAGGCGTTGATCGAGTATCTCCTGCTGCGGCGACTACAGCGTCTACGGATCTGGATCCCGCTTCGTCCGCCGGTCCCGCTGACCCCACATCTCCTGAGTTTGTCAATAAGATAGATCAGGATCAGTCGCCCTCCTCCGCATTCCAAGCGCCTCCTACGGAGCCATCGAAACGCTCGCACCTGCGACACGTTTCAAGTGCCTCGTCTTCGTCTTCGTCGTTTGTCGAATCCGCCTCGGGAGAACAGATCGGATCGGGCACTCCTAGTGGCGCTAACGCATCACTCCAACCCATGTTCAATTTCCGTAGTCTTGCTGCCGTCATTGGAGACGAGGAGAAGGGAGACGAGTCAGCAGAGCATGTCGAGGACTCCTTTTCCAAGCAGCAAGCTGAGCTCCCTGTCCCAGGAGTTCCTGGAGGGTCGAAATCGGAGCCTACAGACTCCTCAGATTCGGCTGAGGTCTCACCTGTGCAGGCGAAGACAAGTGATCTCCACGAAAATGGAGATGCCTTCGCGCCTAAAGAGCTCGAGGCAAACTCTGTTGAGATCACTGGGACTACTCGGGATGCTGAGGCGACAACTTGACCTTCGCAAAATATCGTAGTTTCCGATCTCTGCCTAGTTAGATCATCTGGCTCCGCATTCTTACATCTCATGTTTCTTTTCTTTATCATGAAGAGCTTTTTATGCAACAGCGAGTATAGGAACGGAACTAAGTACGGACGGCTGGGCGCATTGGGCTCTGGGTTTGAGTCATGTCTTTCCCTTTACCCTCTCTTTCTTATGCAAAATGGCATCTTCTTTTCTGACTGTGGGAGTTTTGGCTCGAATTTCTTTGGGACTGTTGGCGTCCTGGCCATGCTTTTTGTATAGACTGTTTTGAGATGCATGTCCTTCCCTTTTCCCTGTCCGAGTACGTCATTTCTCTGCGTGCTAGTCTACAAACAAATTTGTCACGAAAGCCATCAATACTCGACTTGCCTATCTTCTACCTCGTGGCTTCACCTTGAAGTTGCCGGCCGAAGGAGTCAGTTCGACCATCATCTTTCTCAAAGTCATCAAACAGCACGCGCGTTCCCTTCCTTGGACCTTTCTCACTTCCCTGCCGAGTTTGATGCAACCTTAATGTCCATCATGTCCTCTTTCATTCCCTTTTTCTTCCCTCCATTGTTCCCGTATCTAGCTAGCACTTGCGCGCTCTCTAGAGCTCTCTTGCACATACGTTCCATCCGGATGGATGAAGTCTACCCACCGCGTTTACATAGGGGCTCGGATTAGATACTTCCTTGCCATGACGTACAGTATACATGAAATGCGATGACGCTACATAAGATGCCAAATTCTGCTTGTACTCTATCCTCACGCCCAGCCTCAGTAATGTCCGTGTTCTGTCTCAGAAGATTATCCTGTGGTTTTGGTTTTCGGTGCAGTATGTCAATGAGATCTGTTGGCTTTGAAAAATGTGTTGCCGTCATTAACTACTACTTTTTCTCTGGAGAAAATACAGAGTAGGAACAGGATGAAATGGGGGGAAGTCTGAATATATGGTTTAGAAAACCCATCGGCGTCAGTTTCCACCGATTCAAGGCAATTCACTGCCATTCACGGGACAAGAGGAGCATATTTATCGCCAGATGGAAAGACTTGCCAAATGGCTCATAGAAGACAGGTGGCATCACTCCGCTTCTTGCAAGACAATTTTCCAACCTTGTCACCAGGCCTTGCAGCGACCCTATGATCAACCTCAGTCAAAGACCTTGGGTCATGATAAACTGGGTGCGCACAGCTCATAACCGACCCGAGGAAAATATAGCGGATGAGAAATGCCACAGTGGCACGGATTATGCAGGCTGAAATTGTGTTAATGATCTTGCTCTAGTTGATCCAACGATAGCCCTCGATAACGCTGGTAAGGGTGCAGATCCTTATCGAGAAATCGTATACTGGATGGGAGGAAATTAAAACGATGAACAGATAACTTTATATACATATTGCTACTGGTAAGTGTGATCGATATTCCGTTAGAAAAGGAAATTGTACTAACAACGTTATTCGTCTAGCCATGTACAGTATCTTAAAAAGAATGACTAGCATACAGGGTTTTCCGTACCTTTTCAGGACGAGACAGTGTTGGAAAAGCAGACCTAAGGGTGACTATGAAGAGGAGGCATCATCGGAGGACGGCTTAAACTCACAGATAGCAGAGACAGCAAAACAATTACACAAAGCAACGGATATCGAGAGCTTCAGGTTCACCCAGGTTATCCAATAACCCAGTGGGAAGCGTAGAGGCGCCTAGAATACACCGTTTAAAGAAAACACGATGGTCAGCCAATAATTTAATGGGTCCATACCCCTCAACTACTTCCAAGTATCCCCAGCAACTCTACGCTATCAATTCTGATGACTAGATCACACAGAATTCCTTGTTACAGTAGCACTAAATTCCCTCATGTAGTACACGGCTTTGCCAAAATGTTTGTTACACCCACATCCGTGTCCCAGTCATCTATTCCCACCGCTTTTATTATGTTGCCATCTGCGCTGACTCGACCTACAGGTTTCCTGTGAGCCGATTCATTATTTTGTCCTGCGAGGCTGACATCAAGGCAAATTACCTCTAGAATGATATTCACATCCAGTCCACAAAATGATCCATACACTTTCTGATAGAATTCTTCTGCTGATCTCGGATCAGTTCCTCGACCCCCTGAGCCATATGTGTCTCATAAGTGTCTGCAGTCGCTTTTACAACCTGTTTATACCGCTTTTATACAAGCATTTCAGGCTCGAAAGTTTCTTCCCCCCGCCAAGTTGGATATCGCTTGCACCCCGGCTCTACCCCAGCCAGTGATTCATTTCACCCAGGAACTTCTTCAGAAACCCGTTTGGCTCATTTCGTGCGCTCATTATATCAACAGCTGGAAGCCTGGAGCTGCGCCTCCTCACAAGCTAGCATGCCGTTGACTCTGCGCTGTTTCAAAAGCTAGTGAGATCAGTCAGCAATTCCGAAGAAGAACGAATTCAGTGGGAAGCAAATCTCCTGGTTGGAGATAAAATATGACTGGCCTGCCCTGCTGCTTCTACCGATGGAGGACCTGAGAAAACCCAACGTTTGATATTCCCTGTTCGCGAACGAACCTGGCTATTTGGAGCGGATTGTCCAACGAATTGTCAACAGAGAGAAACCATTTGAGTCATCATCACCCCTGCGGTTCCTAGAAGATGTGGAAGCTGTACATGGATGGGAGGACGTAGTCCTACAGTACACATATCTTGCGTGCTTCCCTATTTTCTATTTCCATCAATACACAGGTTTGTGTAGGTTATAGAGGTGAAATTCGCTGACAAATACTAATTTGACAAACAGAGAACCCCAAGAGGTTCTACGCTTGCACTTTATTCAGGTAGCCCACCACCTCCTGATGCCCCTTCTCCTCAGCCACCATGAGCGGCGTCCGATCCAACTCATCCTTCAAGTCAGGCCTTGCCCCCTGTTGAAGCAAAAACGCAACAACATCAACATGGCCAGCATAAGTCGCCTGGTGCAATGCCGTAAACCCAACAATACCGTCATGATCATAGCGATCCCTCGCATCGTCATCAACGTCTGCCCCATGTTTCAAGAGAAGCCGCATCATATCAAACTGGCGGAACTGAGCCGCTATGCCCAACGCCTCTAGCCCATTAACTCTCGCTCCGTACCGAATGAGCAAGTCGGCCATTTTGGCATTATTCCCTTTCACGGCCAAATTGAGTGCTGGATACAAATCCCCCAGCGCATTCCGACTTGGATCAGCTCCTTTTTGTAACAGATTCTCGGCCAATTCCATGCGGCCGTGACGGACGCTCGCAGGGAGATAACCTCCAACTCGGTCGACGTTGTAATTCACATCCAGTCCGGCGGGGAATAGAATATCGAACATCGTAGACGGCGGTGTGGACCCAGCCGTTGAGTTTGGCACTGTGAGAAATGCCAGTTTTCACCAAACCGTAGGCTTCGCTTTCGATCGCTCGGCATAGGATATATTCCAAGGGTAGTTGGGATTCTCTGGGCGCAGGGTGGTCGGTACCGTCGAGGAGGGCTTTCCATTTAGCGAGTTGTTCATGTGAAGCTGGGGTCCAGATTTCTTTTCCCATGGTCCCTGGTCTCTTCGGTTTTGAATGCGCGGGATTTTGGGTTATGATGAGCTGGCGGAGATGGCGAGGAATATATTGCGGGGTAGGCTAATCCATGCGGAATGTGCATATAAAATGATAAGTCTTATATTTTATAAACTAGGTGAATCTCTGATGTATCTATTCAGGTGCATCGCCGCCAAATGACACTTGTGAATTTGGAGTTGGTCCGTCTAGCTGAACTGACCTGGTGGCGAAGCAACAGGCATACAGGAAGTATGGCGGCATCCATCCTGGCAACGGAGCAGCTCTGGCTTTGATGATGGCTGTTTAGGAAGGTTTACCTTCCTAGGGACGATTTTTACAAGGAAATTACCAATGGCCTGTTGTTCTTGGGCATCATGCACCGAAGGTTAAAACAATAATATGGGTACGCGTACTTTTCATGTAGGGTACCAACCTTATTTGGCATTTGTGCCTTAGGCAAATAGGAGATCTCGCACGTGATGCCAAGCAATCCGGATCCACCTACAGCACGGAGTACGGGGATCGCGCGGTGCCGTCGCGGCACCGACCTAGACGCAGTAGACCGCATTCTCCGATAATTGAATGACGCACGACCAAGATCTCAGAGGGTACGATAGAAAACAGACCCCGGGGTTGATGAAATACGAAAAGACGGAGGCATCAAGCATATAATTACCCGATATAACCTGCGCCCTAACTGCCAATAGTTCCCGTCCGTGCAACTGTGAGACGGTCAGACGGAACAGATCCAACATGATACCACGAAGCGGCGGCTCGCGCCTATTCCTGTTTCTGTGCTTTCTCTTTGCTTGTATATCAGCAGTATCAGCATCGAGTAAGTGTTGGAATATACAGTCCCGATCCGGATCGATCCGGGCCGGCGCTTCGATCTCAATTAAAGCTCGTTGCCTGCTTCTATCTATCTGGCGCGAGCGAGGAGAAGCTGTCGCGTCCTCCTCACCCTCCATCCTGTGCCTTCTAACTCTTTGCATTGGAACTACTTTGCTGATAACTGTTGTTCCGTCTGCAGCGCCCGCCTCCTTCTGCAAATGTACCTGCTTCTCGAACAGCACCATCATCCAGCTGGATTCACCGCCTCTGTCATCATCAGCCGACTTCGCCAGCGCCTTTCTCGGACGCCGCGACGATAAGAAGTACCGCTCCCTGAACTGCAATGACTGCAACCGGAAGTTCTGTCTTGATTATAACCTACCAGTGTGCAAGGGGGCAAAGGAGGAGGATGTGTTTACGACGTGCTTTCGTACGTGGGATCTTTTTCATTTTCATCCTGCCCTGTTTGCTGGTTCATGTGTGCAATTAATCTCTCTGGAGCGAGAGACACAGTCGATGTTGGCTTCTTGGTTTTAATAAGGCCCAGAAAAAGCGACTCACATATTAGAAACCGCGAGGAGGTCATAAAGGTCGTTCTGCCGTGTACTGGAGACTGACTGCGACAAACAATTTACAGAGCGAGACTCGAGGAAGGATGAAGCTGTAGTATTCATCTTCATCTTCGCGACAAGCGGTCTGCTGACCTGGGCAGCATTGCGACCCTGGGTAGGGAAGTGGATTGAGGTATGTACCCGCTCCTTGTTCCATTTTCCTAGAACCAAAGCGGTTCAGGCTGTCTTTTGCGCGCGCTAGGAGGAAATAAGAGGTTGCTAACTCTTGTGACTTGATCAGGCTGCTAGAGAACGGAGGTCGTATATTCCTGTTTCAGAAAATACAGATGGGCATTGAGGATCGCATGTTGAAGAAGGCACAAAAGGATCTTCATGACTTGCTCATGTACATAGATATTTAGACGTCATCGGTCAGCAAAGGCGTTTGAAGGTTGGCGTACGTGTTTGTCGGGACAATGACATGGCGTTCGAGTACCCACTTGTCTATCGGCCATCTGGGCTAAAGGTCTGGCTATGGATTCAAGTGCTTCTTCACCGGCTGCCATTGCGTCTGCAGATAAGCCTTCAGCTTCGTCAGTCTAGAATGGAGCGGAGAATAAGCTTCCACATGAGTATGGCGTCTGATTCCACTTGCGTTGAAGTGTACCTGTCAGCGTCTTACCGGCTGGTACGCATTCTGCATATACCCGCCGACTCGATGGACAAACTGATCAATTGCGATTAACTGGGGTCGTACACCGCCTCGAAACAACGCTGCGGGAGGCTGGGAGCAAACCGTGGACGACAACTGTGCGGCAGCCGACATACGTAGGGTCCTTGCCAATAATAGTCTGCTAAGGGCCACATGGGTTTAGGGCCCGTAGGATTGACAAAGGTACGTGGTTAATCATGAGCTCCATTATCGGTCTCTGGTGTTCTAGATGTTCTAGATCAAGGTCTCGGAGAGCTACGAGGCAATTGGCAGAATGGCTTTGTAGTCTTTAGCTGCAGACCAGTCCTGAATCCGTCTGCTTAAGCCTATAATGTATGGCGGCGCGCTTGGTGTTGGAGTAGCAGTCGGAGCTTGGAGCTCTTGCGCTGCTGCGATCACCGCGAATGAAGTGCGGGGAAGAGTGTCCACTTTTCGTAGTGGAGCGGGGTCAGCAGGATTCAGGAGAATTGTGGATTTCAGCTGTTAGTGTGGCCACAGCGGAGAAATCCAGCACCAGCTGATATAAAAAAGTTTTCTCTTCAGCCTAGGACATTGTCATATCGCCATCCACGATGCAGGTCACCTCGTTACTATACACAGATCTATGCAACCGTGCATATCTCTTAGGCCAGCACATATGACTCTGGTAGTGGCTGCTTGGTACGCCATACTCGGTAGACCGCAATGTGCGAGAACAGCCACCTGGAGAAAAGGTAAGACCACAGGAGTGGCGCGAAAACGACGAAGTCGAACTTTTCAGGTGGAGTTGATTTACCGTGCGGGCGAGACCGTCGCCGAAGCCTGACCGGCTCAACGCTCGCAGGCTGTGAGCGAATCAGGTTGCAAAGCCACACGAGACTAGTGCGCATTCAAGATCTATTTCCATTTTCCCGGCTCCTTTCTTGCCTTGCCCCCTGTTCTGGCTCGTAAATGTGTCACTTCGTCGGACCTCTGACCTTTACCGTCGTAGCAAACAGTGTATCCAAGTGCTAATCCTGTCTTTTGGGGAGATCATCGAGAGGGAACTAGTGCGTAGTATCCCGCTGTACAGAGTACAGTCATTGTCAGCTGGAGTGGATCACTGATAGTGAAAAGAGTTGTAATAAGTTTTCTTGATAGTGGGGCACTGCTGTCAGAAGGTTCTGAGTGGGTACTCCGTAGTCGGCAGGACTTTATTCTCAATCTACATCTAGGCAGTAAGAGCACCTAAATTGGGAGCTTCGCAACACCTGCTTGTTGACCGCTACACGCGGTTTGAAATTTCCGTCCATGTGGAGTGAGAGAAAGGGGGGGATGTTTGCAAGGCAATGTCTGAGAGGTCAAAAACGGAAGTGCGGCCCAAGGCCGATGACTGGCCAGGGCATCCGGAACGGAGATGTTTTCGAGCACGAGGAACGCTTGTTTCCCGGTGGAGCCGCCACGCCTCTGAATCCGGATCTACGAGCCGTATCGGGCAGGCGCTCGGCCGCTCTCATGCTCTCGAACATTAAATGGATGATTGAAAGCAATACATAGAGAATGGTTGACTATAGAACGGCCGTCTTCGATGGAGGAATCGTGATTGTACCTAATGGCACCATCGATTGCTCCTTCTATCCATGTTTTCTGTCTTTTTAACCATGCGATTCTCTCCGTACAACATACATCATAACTTTGCTTCCATTCTGCTGCTCCTCTGATCAGGCGCTCATGCTCATGATCCATCAAAGTAGCAAAACATTTCTAGCCATGGACACGGGATGCAATAGTTGAGTATCATTTTGTCTGTTGGAAGGCCATCGGGGGGTATATAGAGAGCTAGACCACTCTCCTGCTTCGTTCCTTCCACTGCCAACTTTCGCAGCTCGGACTCGGGCACCGTCTGGCTCTTCCGGCTCTGGCTAACCATATCCACCGGCTCCGTACTGACCCTCGCACATCTACGGGTCGCAAAGCCGTCGAGGATCTCCCGCCGCCGTCCCAGCCTCGCAGGTGGGTGCTTAGGCCTTCTGGTGGACCTTCGGGAAGGCGCGCCGTGCCTGCCCCTCTTTTATCTACATCACTTTTGCCATCGCTCCTCGGAACCATTCAGACTTTTCCTTCGCCTATATCCTCCCTTCCAGGGGTCTCACTCCTCCAGCCTTTGGCGTTGGTGATTCCATTCTCCGTACCCTTTCCTGTTCCATGTTCTGCTCTTGAAAATTCTCCCAATTTGCCGGAACATCATAAGCAGTGACGCACGGAGACTGAACAAAACAGAGGCGAGAGGCCTGAGTGGCTGAAGTCAACCTCCTATCAAACGAAACAGCAAGCTCATATCTTTTAACGAAAGAGACTTGCCTGCTTTCGTTTCTGGTGGAGGATTGCCGTAAGGATCATAGATGGTTCTGAAGAAGATGGTGTTAACACGTCTGGCAAGACGAGATCCTTCCGATGATAGCTTCCCAACGGTCCAGCTGTGTCTTCTGGGTAGGTTACCCTTGTCACTTCCGTAGCACTCGATGGACGGTACTCAATGCTAACGTCGGCTACTTCAACAGCAATATGTCGTGTTGCGGAGCCGATCGCATTGACGTCCATCTTCCCATACTCATGGGTTATGGTCAAGAACTTCCAAGTCGGCAACCCGAATAATGCCTCATTCTACGCTGGCATCCTTATATCCGCCTTTTCCCTCGCGGAGGCCCTGACGGGCATGTTTTGGGGAAGCCTTTCTGACCGTATCGGCCGCAAACCGGTCCTACTTCTCGGTTGCGGGGGGACACTGTTGTCCCTTCTTGTCGTCGGATTCTCCACTCACTACTGGATCGCTCTTGTTGGTAGGATCCTTGGAGGAATACTCAATGGCAACATTGGCGTTATTCAGACTATGGTCGGAGAACTGGTTAAGCGACCCGAGCATGAACGTAAGCCCAACATTGTCCACAAAGATGTTACTGAGGGGAAAGCTAACCTCGGCCAGCTCGAGCTTACGCTGTGATGCCATTTGTCTGGTCCATTGGGACAATCATTGGGCCCGGTAAGTATTTTGTAACCTAAACAGGCGGCGGTTTTGCTGATCTTCTGTGCCCCAGCAATTGGAGGACTGCTTGCAAGGCCCGCTGAAAGTTACCCCTCCGTCTTCTCCCCGGACGGTCTGTTTTGTAAATTCCCTTACTTACTGCCAAACCTTGTCTGCGCTGGTCTACTTCTGTTCAGCATCATCGGAGGCTTTCTGTTCTTGCAGGAAACGCACCCGGATCTGCAGCCGTGGAGCACCCCTGAGGACTATGACAATTCGACCGCTAAATCCCCTTTGCTGCCTGCTGCTGGGGCAACTGCTAACTCAGGAGCGGATTTGCGAGCCGAATCTTATGGGACTTTCAACCAGGTTGACATGCATGAAGACGAATACTGGAAAGTTCATTCTGATGGATCGAGGAGACCAACGACCCCTCCTCCTCAAAAGATCTCAGTCTTCACATGGCGTGTGACAATGCTTGTGATTGCATTGGGTATCTTCACTTATCACTCAATGACTTTCGACCATCTCCTCCCCATCTTTCTGCAGGACGAGAAATCTGGGGAAGTCTCGACTCTTAGTCACCGGCTCTTCAATATCCCCCGTGGACTTGGCCTTTCAACCCGAACCGTTGGGGTGGTTATGTCGTTTGACGGCGTAATTGCTCTCATAATCCAGAGTGTCGTCTTTCCACCACTGGCAGAATGGCTCGGTGTGTGGAAGCTGTTCATCCTGGTCACCGTCTTACATCCGGTCACATATTTTATTGTTCCAGTCCTCGTATTCTTGCCACGAAACCTTGTGTTCCCAGGGATCTTCACCTGCTTGATAATACGCAACTTCCTTTCCATAATCGCCTATCCGCTCTTGCTGATCCTCATCAAGCAAGCAAGCCCTTCCACATCAGTCCTCGGGAAGGTCAACGGCCTAGCTGCATCTGTGGGAGCGGCTTGTCGTACGATCGCACCTCCCGTTGCGGGGTTCCTGTACAGTGCCGGTTCTCGGATAGGCTTCACCGGCATTGCCTGGTGGGGAAGTGCTCTCGTCGCTCTGGTTGGCACTTTCCAGCTCTGGTTCATTGAGCAGAAGAGAAATGTTTCAACAATAGTGAGGGCAGCAGCCCCATGCCGCGCATCAGCTGGTGAACCTGCTACTCAGAAGGACGTTATTCACATTGTCGTGACGGAGCCCGAAGATTGACAGGATAACACTTGACCGTTTTCCAAGGGTTGCGGCTTAGGCGGGTTTCTTGTAATGATGACCAAGGACACGTTCACAATTCCCTTATTTTAATTCTGGTTCGAATGCGGTTTGTTTATGCAATATGTGGCTATGTATTTGGCGTTGTTCTGTTGGCTTTCACGGTTAGTGCGGCGCATCGGAGTTTGAAGGTTGAGGTTCTGTTCTACTGCAGTAATTGCTCCTCGCCATCACGGTTACAAATTGATAAATGGTGGCTAATACTGGTATTCTGTGCTGTACATATCGGTCAATTCAAATGCCAATAGTTGAATACATAAGGACCTCTGGAGATGGTATCGATGTCGAGAGTTATCTATTGTACGAAGACCAGCGCCTTGTTTCCACCCTTCCTTGCTTTTTGATAGACAGAAGATACACTTACTAGGTATTAGGAACTACAAAGTAATCCAACAACAGGCCCCTTCCTGATACCAGTGAGCGAAGCTATTACTGGTCAGAAAACTATTTCAAGCAGTATAACAGTCACTCGCACTTCGAAGGACTCTGACTTCCGCAAATTCATTTATTTTCTTTCTAATTATTCCAGAAGCACTATTGGCAGCAGATAAACAGCCCCTGTCCTGTTAACCTACCTAGGTGCCTAATCTTTAAGCGGACCCCATATTTTTTAAAACATAAGGCGCCATCGTTTGTGTACACAGTACAAAGGGGGGCGGAAGTTGTCGTTGCGGCGTCTATTGGCACCATACCCGATCTGTCCATCGAGCGGGGTGGTGAATTGACACGGGGTTTTCTGCCTTTTCAGACCGCTCTCGGGACTAGTTATCTATACCACAACGGGTTTAGCTTTGTTTACTGCCGGGCCCCCTATCCCAGCAACCGACAGCAAAATAAACGGCTCTTCAGAAGCTTTCCGCTCCATTTTACTCCGAAGTGTCGCAAAAAGGTCTGCGCTCTGTGTACATATACTTTTCCTTCTCCAATCCATCACATCAACGGTCAGACACGTGCAGGAGAACGTCTACCTTTGTTTGAAGTGTCCGTCAGACACGGACAGTTCGAATCGCACATCATGTCACCCCCTCTTTCTCCTCTCTCCTCCTCGAACCAGAATGTCAGAGCTCGCTCGCCAGCTACCACGCCGTCCGGTTCCACCGCGCGTCGAAGAGGCATTGACGAGATAATGGCTGCTGATAATCCCAAAGAGAATATCAGCGAAGTCCCCGCGAAGAGGGCACTCTTCGAGAGGAAACATGACAGCGAGGAAGCCATGTACCCGACCGCTTACGAGGTGCCTTACACCGGGACGGATGACGCCACGAGTGAGGGTTCTGTCGAGCAGCCTCCTAGCTCCCCTTTTCTGTATGATGTTAAAGAAAGTACTGCCAACCTTGAACAGAATCCCACAGAGAGACGGAAGTCGAATGAGATTACACATGGCGATGCAGCCTCGACAGAATGGGTGCACGAAAATAACGAGAACGAGGATACACAGCCAAATCAGGAACAGACTCCTGCCAAAGAAAACACCATGGATGTGAAATACGACAAAAACAACGACAACCGCCGCGGCGCAGAGAAGCCTGCTATTGAAATTTTTGTGGATGAAGACGTTCGCGATGCGGAGCACCAAGACTTCCGAGACAGCGGCCGACGAGAGATGGACAGTACTACCATCGAAGACAGGCGCAACGAAGGCATGAGCACGGTCTGCCAGGGTGATTCTGACGAGAAGGCAGATATGGACTGTGATGTTGAGAATGATGCCACGAATGACGTACATCGGGACCCAATGGACGATACCTGCCTCAGTACATTTTCTGCTGTTCCCAATGCGGATATGACATTGTTTGCAAAACTGAGAAGAGAATCGCCGACAAAGACGATGCGCGACATACTTGGAAGTCCAAGTCGACGGAGAGACTCCCAGTGCCAAAGTGTGGAACAGACGACGCCAGGCACCGTTAAGAGGAACCCGAGGAGGAGCACAGCTCTCTTCGATGTGACCTCTCCTGTTGCGTCGCCTACTCCCCGCAAGAGAGATGCCAGGAATGAGGACGACACTACTAATCTCCTCGACTTTACGGACCAGCTGAACTTCTTCCCGCGCAATGCACCGCGTTACTCTATGCAAAACGAGCATTCCTCCCCGTCCCGTCGGTACACACAGAGGTCACGACAGTCGATTCGGTCACCGGGGAAGTTTAATCTACTTGACTTCGACATTCCGCCAGCGCCTACACCCCGTTCTATTCCGACCATCACCCCTCGAGAACTGGAAACCGTGAAGTCTGGCTTCCTCTCAGAGATATCCTCGCTGAAAGCAAGTCTGAGTGGAAAGGAGGCTGAGGTTTCAAGTCTGAAGCAAGCTATAGCGGATGCGGAAAGGCGCGTTGGAGAAGCTTTGGAAGAAGCAAGGAATGAGGCGGCCCGCAAAGAAGCGTTAGAGATCGAACAGGCTGAGTGGGAGCGGAGAGGCAAGGAGATGGAGACGATCTTGCGAGGAATCAAAGCACAAATTGTCGAAGGGGAGCGTGAGAGAGACCTTCTGATGAAGAAGCTTGAAGAAGCAGAGAAAAACAAAGAACATCTCGAAGGCAGGATTGTTGAGCTAGAGGGCCAACTGTCTGCTGCAAGAGACGCTGCGAATGCTGGAAGTGGAAAAAACCCCTCGAACAACGATTCCCGCAACATGAAGACGGCAGAAGAGGCTGCGAGGGAGGTCCAGGATGCAGTTGAGAGAGTTGCTCGCGAGCTGCACACGCTGTACAAGAGCAAGCACGAAACCAAGGTCGCCGCGCTCAAGAAGAGCTACGAGGCACGTTGGGAAAAGCGCGTTCGAGAGGCTGAAAACAAGCTCAGGGAAGCTGTCGAAGAGAATGAACGTCTGAAGACAGAACGCGATGCTACAATGTCCGGGCCCGTGAACCCGGACGCCAGTCTGATCGCTCGTGAAAAAGATGAACATGAGGCTGAGAAGCGTGTTCTCGAGGCACAGATCAAGGGTCTGCAGGAAGAAATGGCTACTCTGAAGCGGGATAACGAGAGACTGCACTCGGAACTAAAGGTCGAAAGAGCGGAGAAGGGTGAGCTTGTTGCTGCCGTTGATGAGTGGCTGGCAATGCAGCAGCAATCGCCACAGCAGCAGCAGCAGAAGATCGAGGAACCACCAACCCCAAGGTATCCTAGCTCTCAAGAATCTACCAAGAGCGTGGAGCCTGAGCCTGAGGATTTCCGTCGCAGTATCAGTCGCCCTGGTACAAGTGGCATAAAGCCGCCGACTGCGGGTCTCAGCAGTGCAAAAGCGGGCCGATTCGGCATGCCTGGAAATGGTCATTCGAGGGGCAACAGTGGTAGTAGGTCAAGTATCGCCGCTCCTACTCCTAGTCGAAGTGGTATCATGGGCTCAATTGAGCGCATGGGTCGTGGTGGCTCTTGAGTTTGCGTGAGATGATGTGCTTACGCTTTTCTTTTCTACCGTACTTGCTGATTACTTTTTCACTCTTTCTTTGGATGCGTATGTCTTGGGGGGTACTATTCGGTCTGCTACTCTTCTGGAGGTGGTTTTTGGCCGTTGGTGTACATGGAAGATTCCCTTTTGAGCGCATGTCTGCTTTTTTTCTTTCTTTTGCTCCTTGGTTTTGTTTTTCATAACGGGTCTTTCGGGGACGTACATAGTCCGGGGCGGAAGGGTTTCGTGTTTGGGTTCAGACGGGTCAGTACGAGTCGTTCAACGAAGTCTACGAGAATTGAAGTTTTGCTATATGTCTAATTCTGGAAAAGTAAGATGTTGTAATTGTTGTCTTGCGTTTATTTACTTCGATAATGATCTTTTCGCGTCTCCTTAAAAGCCTATATACAAGATTCATTGACTTCATTTCAACGTTATTAGGAACAGAAAACGATGTGCAGGATATAGAACTGGCAGTACTAACCAAAGCTTCTACCTCGTCGAATTTCCGATGTCTTCGATGGCAGAGAGGAGAGGTTCTAACGTCATCACTGGCACATAAACAAGACTAGAGGATCAATCTGACCTCTCCGATGCAAGCATACGCTCCACCTCCTTTGCTACATTGTAGTCAAGGACTTCTTTTGGAGAAACTCTTTGAGAGAAGGCCCCTATAATCGACAATCGGTGAGTGAGTGATGTTTTTCCTTGAGCCAGAGAGGGTAATAGGTAATGCAACTTACCTAGTATCCAAAGAACCAAATACATCAAGAACTCCTCGACAACGCACATACTCCTCTTACTACCCTGCATCTTTTTCGCCCGGTTAAGAATCTGCTTCACGCGGGGGAATCGTAGATCCATATGCTTCTTCGCGGCCAGCTTTATCGCCTGCTTCTCAGTCGCGACTTGGGAGTCAATAGTAGTGGTGAGCGGATCGTGAGCGTTGTAGGCCTGTTCCAGATAATGTGCCAGGAACAGCGCAAAGGACTCCACGTCCTCGAGGGCCTGCGACGTTCCCTGTCCAGAGGTCGAGGGTAACGCGTGCGCCGCGTCACCCAGGAGCACAACCCCGTCCCGTTCCCAGGTGGGCAGTTCAGGCATCGTCCACGCCGGGTACACGTTCTCTACTGTCTTGATACTGTTTACGATCTTCTGGACCACCGGGTCCCGCCAGTCACCGTGCCGCTCGCGCAGTTGACGGGAGACGTCTTCCTTGTCGATGGCCTTTGGGTCCGTCGGGCATTCGGCGATCGAGTAGGTCGACCACCAGGTTACGGTGTCGCCGGGCTCGGAGACGTGGTAGGGGGAATCCCTGTTCGGGGATGATGGGGAAGTGTTGGAGAAGAAGTACCCGAAGAAACCGTTTCCGCCAAAGACGAATGTCATTGAGTTCTCTTCGATGTGGGTTTTAAGGTCTGGGGTGGCGGGAATGAAGCCGCCGATGCCGACTAGGCCTCTGATTGATTGCCGATTTGATTCATGTGGTTAGAAAGCTGAAGAACCAGTGAGATACCAATTACAACAGAACTCACTCGTATTGAGGAGGATATGGATCCCTCTCCGCTTCAGGAGACAGCGCCCTCTTCACCGTACTTTTCAGACCATCGGCACCGATCACCAGGTCTGCCTCGACGGGGACACTACCGTCCGCGAATATGACTACGTTGCGCCCCTCTGCATTAGCCACGACCCGTGTGACCCTCTTCTGGATGATGATCTCATCCGGTACTCGATCCCTGAGACACTTCCACAGCGCGTGCCGGCTTATTCCCAGCGAATTCATCGGGGGTCCATCAGGATCAGATGATCCTGTTGCGTCAGCGCGCATGAGCGTCCACCCGTACGAGTTCATCATCCTGGCTCGAGAGTACGGGTACCCATTGCGCACCACGTCGCGGAGTAAGTCTTCGTCGAGACGTTTCAGGACGCTGAGCCCGTTGGGAGCGATGCCTAGACCTCCGCCAACAGCTAGGGTGGAGGAGTGTGTTTCTCCGGGGACGACTGGACGTTCTGCTGCCTCCGAGTATGTAGTATTGTTGGTTTTTGAGATAGAAGAGACATCGTATGCTTCGTAAATTGTGTATGAGTGGTCTTGGTCCTGCGCTGGCGGTTTGGGTAGGTTCTTCTTTAGAGCAAGGTAGGCGGCGCAGCCGCTGATGCCTGCGCCGACGATGACGATTTTCATTTTTTTTCCTTTTTTCTTTTCTAAATTTTCTTTCTGAGGGATTTTTGTTTTCCTTTAATTAGAGCGAACTGATATTCATAAATGGAAGAAAAAAAAGTCCTATCTCGATGGTTCAGCATGGACATTCCTCCCTGGTATGCACTTCACGGACCGTAGGTATTGAGATAGGAAAGGTCAGTACATACGTACCTGTACATATCTATCCAAACAGAAATATCGCTGCCTATTCTTTTGAGTGGCGTAATGTTATCTTGGAGGCCTACCTGGGTGGCAACCAATAAGAATCAGTGCATTCGAGTTGCTTAGTACCTGTGGCTCGAAATGAACGTCGGATCTGAGAGTAGACCCCGTCTTTCGCTCATTAAGCGACTTGACAAGGCGCGGAGCGATAGATCAAAAGAATGATCCTAGATAAATGAAGTAGAGATTGTATCCCACAATCCGCAGATTGGAGGCTCCAATTGCTGAAGTCCAAGGCACCAGCTTTCTCTATTAGGATGGATACAAAGTGGTCCGTGCGTCAATCGTCGCGTCCCGTTCTTGAAACTCTACTAAACTTTACCTACACTTCGCAGGCATAAGCATTAGGAAAAGAATAATCAATTCCCTAAACTTTTATTTGCGGGATCGTTGAGAGAGATCTTGTATTCGTCAAATTGTGGATCCTACGTGTCTTCCCATGGACTAAGGTACGTTTAAATCGATCCGATTGCACATAGGTGCGAGAGGTAATCCCGAGAAATGCGTTTTACTCGAAGTATGATGCAACGTGCTAGAGGTAGTTAGTTAATTTCCAAATCAGGTACTTACATAGCCCAAGTCGACGTACATATCATTACCTAAGATTGCATGGGTTATTACAGGCAGGAAAAAAAGAAATTGAAATCAAAGAAGGGAGTATCCTTGTGACTTCCAGAACCCCAGAATCCGAAAGACGACCTGCCATTGAATGCTTATGTCTCCGAACTATATCGCAGTTTATGGCAGGCTTATTTTATTCCAGCCCACGTGGTATTGGCGTCGTGATGGGAGGCCTAACGAACAAACAATTCAACATGTGCTGTCACTTAACGAATTAACACCTGAATTATAAGAAGGCCGAATTTCCCCTGCTCCTGCACAGGGGAGGCCAGTACTTTGTCCTTACACCAATACTGCACAAGGACAGTCGATCAATATTACTATTTTCCTGTGCTTGCCACGGTTCAGAATGGAGATTCTGGCT
Source organism: Thermoascus crustaceus (assembly GCF_041956765.1). NCBI lineage: Eukaryota > Fungi > Ascomycota > Eurotiomycetes > Eurotiales > Thermoascaceae > Thermoascus > Thermoascus crustaceus. The sequence continues at coordinate 840,919 of NW_027192527.1, read as the reverse complement.
GCACTCGGTGCCTGGGCTCTAGGAACATTCTGCGCAAGTCTTCCAGCTGACAATTATGGAATCGCCAGCAAAGTCTGCCGGAGAACGGACATCGGTACAGTCCTGGGACCAAAACTTTCGAGTGGAGCGCACATCTACTTTCCAGGTTCCACGGGGTTCCAAGAGAGCACAGACAGGTGGTCGTCGTATAAGGCGCCCAATTTCACGATTGTTGTTGAAGTGGCCGACGAAAATGACGTTGCTGAAACAGTGAGCTCAGTTCATTCCCTGTACATGTGTTGGGTTTCAAGCTGATCAATTTGTAACCATAGGTCAAATACGCTAATGCTAACAATATCCCTTTTCTTGCTGTGAATGGCGGCCATGGAGCCATCACCACTGTGGGAAAGCTTCAGCATGGGATTGAGATCTGGTTGAGACAGCTCGACTCTGTCGAGATTTCGGTGGCGGTGTCCTGGCCAAGAAAATCACAGACACACTGTGGGCAGCTGGCAAGCAAACGGAGAGTTATTTGAACCTTTGTGAGCATCAAAATGACTCCGTTTGAACAGTCACAGGAGGCTGTGAGTGTGTAAGCCTTCTAGGACTGGGTCTTGGCGGCGGTCATGGCTTCCTCCAAGGGAGATACGGTCTCGTCTCCGATCAGTTTGTCTCGATGCGTGTTGTAATGGCAGATGGGAGCATCAAGACGGTCTCCCCATCAGATCCATATTCAGATCTTTGGTGGGCTATGCAAGGCGCGGGCCACAACTTTGGCATCGTAACATCAATCACGTCGAAGATCTATGATGTGAAGGATGGAGGTGTGTGGTCCTATGGGAGCTATATCTTCACACACGACAAGGTTGAGGATCTGTATGATCGCCTCAACACGCTTTCCGCCAACGGCAACCAGCCAGTTGATCTCATCAACTACTCTTTCTTCTTCCGTAACCAGACCATTGACCCTGAGAAAGTAAATTATCCGGACGCATTATTACCTCCACTCCTCGTGCTGACCTAGAGACAGCCTGTCATTGCCCTCTTCATTCTCCAAGAGGGCGTCTCTACTATTGAGTCGACCTACACTGCACCCTTCCGAGAGCTAGGCGCGGCAGTGCTCGCCTCCGGCTCTGGGACCTATAAAGATCTCCCTGCGTGGACGGGCAATGCCAATGTATCTCCGCCCTGCCAAAAGAACGGTGATGTCAATATACTTCGTTTTCCCATTGACCTCCAGTCGTACAGCGTCAAAGCACAGCGTGTCGCTTTTGACAAATTTGCCAGAGTCACATCAGAGATCCCTCAATTAAACCGCTCGATGTTCCTGTTCGAGGGCTACTCCCTGCAGGGTTTTAAGGCTGTTCCGGCCAATTCAACAGCCTTTCCTTTTAGACATGACAACCTGCTCGTGGCCCCGCTCATCATCTACGAGTCGGATCCCAAACTCGATGCCACTGCCATTGCCTTTGGTGAGGACTTGCGACAGATCCTGTCGCAGGAGAGTGGCGAGACGGAGCTGCGCGCGTACGTCAACTACGCCTTCGGAGAGGAGCAACCGAAAAATTGGTACGGGTATGAGCCATGGAGGCTGGAAAAACTGAAAGCTCTTAAGGATAAGTACGACCCGCAGAGGAAATTCAGTTTTTACGCACCGGTTGCATAAGCCGACCGGGGAGGCCCATTGCAGTGATGGTTGTCAGAATGGATGGCAATCTGCTATGAGACTGCATTAGAAGAGCAATTGCCGCCGCTCGAGGACCTCAAACAGGCCGTTGGAGTAGAGGACCGGGTATGTCAGATAAACTTCTTTATACCGGCTTGACACTGAGATACAATACTGCCTGATTACGACAAGATTAGGGGACGATGAAAGACCTTAATTTAATGAGAGCTATTAGTCCTCAGTATCTTTCTCCTACGTTATCGTCTATCTTAAGAGATTTTTTTAAAAAAAAAGTTTGAGAGCTACTTAATTGAACAGTGCAATACGGGTGACGGACTTTGAATAGCCGCGAATCACAATATAGGAATAGGGGCGAAGTGATTGTAACAGAACATCATGGCTAAGGACCTTGTTACGGCACAGCCTACAGATATCGCAAGACAGGCAGGAGGGGAGATCACGTGACTAATTATTTCCGAAATCCCAGAGGAAGGAGGCATCATGTGACTGGATCACTGCGATCCAACGGATAGGTACTTCCAGACAGGATTCAGCATGTATATAAGACGCTCCTTAACCATGGGGATTAGGATCCTGTGGTCAATTCGTAGCAATAGCAGTATATTGCTGGTAACAACAGCCTGCTTATAAGGTTCTTTACCTTTTCCCACCTTTGTTTCTGTCAAGATAAACCCGACGAACTTTCGGTCTAAGATTTAGGCCTGTCGTTACAGACCGTTATAGGAAGAGTATCCACAAAAATGTAAATCACCTTTTCTAGTCTCCTATTTCGCTTTTGGCAGAATAATGATCCCGACCTTGAGCATCGTCAAACTTTCGGCTCAAGGGAAGCAAAAGTGCTCACCCCCACGTGATAATTACTTTTGACCATGGAGGTGGTAAACTTAAAAACCAAAGCCCAGAACGCCGTCACCGAGTAGCGTTTTGTCCATCTCAATCTCCTTATACCCGTTGCATCTTTAGAGACCTGCACGCCAACGGTCCTTTTTTGACCTTCCTTGTCAAAAATTATAGGGCACTTTTCGAAAGGGGAGATCTGAGACATCCCCCCCCCCCCCCCCCCGCCACGTCAAAATGATCCAAAAGACACTTAAGAATACTCATTCAATGTGTGCTGTACACCGCCTGCATTATTAACGCGGTATAGAGTACCCGCGCACTTCTGAGAGATATTTTGTTTGTGCCAGCAATCAGAATACTACTACTGTAGGCTGACGCAATTGACAGAAAATGGGCTGTTCTGGGACTGGTGAAGTACTCCTGACCTTCATTTAGCGGCTATGCATGATCCTGTGCAAATGCGGGGCCACAGGCTTCGTGGGGCAGCTTATGGCGGGGGGAGCAGACCAGACGCCGCCCGGCGTCTCGGGGCGTGTTGACTGTTCTGGCGGCGGCCTGCTTTTCTCGAATCTCGACAGGCACCAGAAAAACCAGGTACGGAATCAAATATAGAAAATTGTTGGCTACCCCAGTCTGATACTTAACTTTTTTTAAAATAAGCTGTACCATGGGTGCCAGACAGCTGGATACGGGTGAGTGATACCTGTGGAGTAAGTCGGATGCAGGAATTAGCTGGCAAGTGTTGAGCTTCCCAGCTGGAGAGACGTGATTTGTCCATACCTGGAAAAGAGCAGAGGTCCGCATTTTTCCTCATTGGGTTGGATCCTCTCGTCCGAGAGCTGGACGGACTGCTGGCTAGCGGGGCTCGCAGGGACTAAGTATCAAGACGGCTTCAGTGTGGAGGCTAGACCAAGGAATTCAATCCAGTGTTGTTTCCCGCCTTTTTGATCACGCGCTTACTTGCGGAAGCGCATTCACTCCTCTGTACGGTGTGCCTTGAGAGTCATAGACTATCTCTGGACCTACCGGGGCTGTGGCTGGGGATTAATGGTAAATCGTACGTGTGATATAGAACAGCACGGATGGCAGAGCAGAAGAATGGTTTGAATTTCTATGTATTCCGTATGCCAAGCCGTTTTGCGGCGAACCTATGAAACATGGGTGGCGACGGTTCGACCACTACTGGTAACGTTGAGATCGGTACCTATTACGCACTCGCGATCAGTGCGTGAGGTCTGAAGGGGAGTCGGAAACATTTGGCATAAGACTGGGCGAGATTGATCAGTAACTTAAGTCTGTCCCCTTTAGAAACAGAGATATACGTCCTGTGTATTCGGAGAGGCTTATCGGCACCATTCGAGTGAGCTATCTGACTAGTTACGATGACGCATTGGTGACCTTCGAACGCAAGACAAGTCTCATGTACTTCGTATTTAAAATTTGATAGAGCGTGACAAGCGTAATATCGTCATGACTGATGCAGAGGAACAGTTCCTACCCCAGGTTTCGTGCCGTTGCTGCTGCCCCTCCCCCGCTCGTCAACTGGATATCTGGGGGAAGCATGGAGGAACACGGAAGGGGGCCAAAGTTGGGTGGAGGGCCACTGGCAGCGCAGGCATCGATAACTAATACAGTTTAGCTCAGCTCGAAGACCCCGGAGCTTCAAGGAGACCGTCATCAGATCGCGGGCAAGCGCCTCGAATTCCCACGGGGAGACTCGAAGCTGGTGAAAACGATCGACAGCCAGCGGGGTACTCCGTACTCCATATTCCGTGCCATTTCCCGCTTGTAATCGGATCGAGAACCGCCAACGACTTTTCGGTTCCTGGAGACGGGATTTCCCGACCCTCGAGAACCCTGCCGTCCCTAGAGGATCGAAAGAGTCAATTAATTGCTTCAGCGCTCGAGCATTCCAAGGCTCGAAGGGCGCCATGGCGTACAAGGGTGGAAAGGGAGACGTCGTGTGCTCATGCTCCCTTGTCATCCATGCTCCTACCCCATCTGACCCGTCCGCAAAAGCCAAAGTCTCCCATCTGCGGATTTTCGAGTAACTGATTTACGGGTATGACGTACAGAAGTCTCTGAGTAGATCTGCTGACTAGTTCGAAAGTTCCAAAGGGAACCCTTCTATGATCTATCTGAGATACATCATATGCCAGCCCCGCGGCTTTGGGATACTCTAACAGTTTGACTCCAGGACAGCTTTGGGGATCATTATGCAAAGTCACAGTAACCAGTGCGAGCTGCAGGTCTGCTGGGAAGGGACGATGTGAATGTGATTGTGGGCATACCTGAGGTCTATAGCAAGCATTATGCATTATTACTATTTAGACTACGGAGACTTTTTTGACTTAGCCATCCCCAACAATCCCAAGCGCTAGTTTGGGAGAAGGGAGAAGGACCTCGAAGGACGAAGAGAACGGTCTTCCGCCCTTCTTTCCTGGGTCTTCTGGGGCCTGCCAAACTGTCTCGGGAAATCGTGTCGGTGGAGGTTCCATGTCCGGCACTAGCGGCGAACTCTGCTCGGGATACGGCATGGAAGGATCTTCACGACCACGAGCTGGCGCAGAAAGACGATGACAGCATGTGCAGCAGGGAACGATCCCTGCTGGCGACCAGGGTGGCTCTGCAGCTAGAGTCCTCCTCCCCGACGACAGCGGCTCCGACGGCCACGACGTTTTGTCGCAGACTCGCAGTGTGCGCGAAAGCGCCGAAGCTTTCGACAGGCGAGCGGTACGCCCGTTTCGCACGGATGCCGCGCCTTGGCATCCATTCCGCGCCTTCCAAATTGCGATTGCCTTGCCATTAGTAATGATTCCCCTTTCGAGACCCGAGACATCCAGAGCAGAGCCAGACCGCAGGTCTGTTGGGTCTCTGTCCCTGGGACTGGGACGCAGCGACCAATGGTCGGGCCGATGTTTCGCGTCGCCCTTTGCACCGTTTGGGCAGCGCATCCCTCCCTAAACCTTCTACGTCCTCCGTGCCTGCCCGCATTGGCCGCCGCGGGCTGGCGCGTAACGTGACCGGGCCGAGACGACCAATGCGGGCGGTTCCTGTGCGTCGCTGTGGGTGCCGAATGTGGAAATGCCTCTGGTGGGTGGGGACGTCCATCGACTCCATCTCCGCCCTGCACCCACCGCCTCTGCCCCGTACGAGTCGTGCTGAAGAAAGTTGTCTCCGTGGGCTTCTCCTCGAATCCCCACAGCCGGCCAAGTGTCTGGGGGAGGCGACGATGGCGAAGCACCTGTCCAGTGACCCCGGTGGCTGAGGTGGAACTGGGGTGTCAAGATCCGTTGAGTACTTAAACGACCGTGCTGCTCCTCGCCCCTCCCTTCGGTTCCTTTTCGTCCAAAGGACGAAAAGTTGTGTTGTGATACTCTCCACTCTTCTTTCATCGTCAATCCTTCGGGCGGAGGCAACCCGCCTGACTTCGTTCCTTGCCCCTCCCTCTCTGTTTCCTACTCTGGGAGTATCTTATGCCACGGTTATAACGCATGACAGTGCAATCGTACGAGTCAATTCACCATGGCTTCAGTTAATCCGCCAGAAACGGAACCGCAGAATAAGCGGAAGGCGTCTACAGCCGGTCTGCCAGGAGCCACCCGTCCCGTAAAGAGACGGGCCTCAAAAGCATGCTGTTGCTGTCGCGCACGAAAAGTCCGGTGTGATGTCGTCGAGAATGGTTCTCCGTGTACCAATTGCCGGCTTGACCAGGTAGACTGTGTCGTGACCGAAAGCAAGCGCAGAAAGTTTGTCCACACATCAAAAAGAAAAATTTTCTCTCAATTGACAAAAGTCTTGGTGGCGGCTGACACGGCATTCTTCTGTTAATCAGGAAATCGCGCGGCGACCTTGAAGGTACCAACCCGACTTCTGAATCGCCAGCCGAGACCTCCGAGGACATGAGTTCTGTTCTTCGGAAGAGGACCGGGAGTCACGGCCAACTGCCCGATGTTGCTCCTCTGTCTCCGTCCCAGCGATCTGTGGACATTGAGCAGGGACAACATATGCCGCACCTGATCTGTTCGTACCGGACCGCCGACTAGCCGACATTGATATTGATCACTGACCGCATACCGTAGATCAAACACAGGCTCACAGGATCAATCCTGAAGAACAGCGGCGAAGAAGAATGGCTCAAAATCCCGCGGTTCCGACTACTGTCCCCCTTGACAATGTCACATCTTCCATTCAGCAACTGCTTGATCCTTCGTTCGCTGCCTCGCGCGCTCCGCGCGGTTTTCTGCCGGATTACATCAGGGGACTTCCTCAACGGCTTCAACCGGAAGATATTGATTATCTGGCGGCAAAGGGCGCATTGACGATACCGGATTTGGGACTTCGTAACGAACTGCTCAAAAGCTACATACATTACGTACACACGTACATGCCGCTGTTGGACTTGGAGGAGTTCTTGCAGACCATTGCGAGGAATGACGGGATTCATCGCATGAGTCTTCTGCTGTTCCAAGCCGTCATGTTTGCTGGGACGGCATTCATTGATCTGAAGCACCTTCGCGCTGCGGGATATCAGACGAGGAAGGCTGCTCGTAAAGTATTTTTCCAGAGGGCAAGGGTATGTAGTACCTCGACGGTGCATGCCTGTATACCTGATGTAAAATGGCTGACGGACATCTTCAGCTACTGTACGATTTCGACTATGAAGTTGATCGGATATCACTCGTTCAAGCTCTCCTTCTTATGACCTACTGGTATGAGACTCCCGATGATCAAAAGGATACCTGGCACTGGATGGGTGTCAGTCTGTCACTTGCCCACACCATTGGACTGCATCGCGACCCGGGAAATTCGGGAATGGACTTGAGACGCCAGCGACTTTGGAAGCGTATCTGGTGGAGTACCTACACCCGCGATAGGCTGATTGCTCTGGGAATGAGGCGGCCTATGCGTATCAAGGACGATGATTGTGATGTTCCCATGCTTTCTCTTGACGATTTCGAGTTCAAGCCCTTCCCGCCGGAAGTTGTGAGCATGGTGGGCAATTGTGAGATCCTGCAAAATGTAAACCACCAGCGCGAATTGGCCATGATGTTCATCGAAAAGGCGAAACTTTGCCTCTGTGTGAGCCACGTTCTGTCTGCGCAGTACTCTGTGCTGAGCCACAAGTTCGGTGGAACGACAGAGACTACTATGATGCTGGTCCCAAAGAAGTCGGCTGCAGAGACGTTCGAAGTTAGGCGCTGCGACCAGGAATTGGAAGAGTGGCAGGCCAATCTTCCTGCGGAAATTCGTTATGCGCCTCCGGTCTCGTCTAAGTTGACGGAGGCTGAGGAGGTCCTGCACTCTCATCGTGCGCTTCTCCAGATGGTGTACCTCACTACATCCAGCGCACTGCACCGTCCTCAGGTCCTACCGGCCACACCATTTCCCACCGTGGAAGCTGAACTGCAGGATTTGTCGAGGCACAAGGTGCGGCACGCTGCCGTTGAGATCACCAATATTGCACAGGATCTTCACAGCCTGAACCTTACTCGGTACCTCCCTACCACAGGCGTTACGGTGCTCCTTCCTGCTGTGATCATCCATCTACTCGACATCAAATCAAACGATCCCAGTGTTCGGATGACTAGTCTTCAGCGCTTCTACCAATGCATGAGGATTCTGCAGCGACTGAGAGAAATCTATGCCTCTGCAGACTTCGCAACTTCATTTCTCGAAGCTGCCATCCGCAAGGCTGGTATCCAAATCACTGTACCGCCGCCCCCTCAGCCTCCACAGACGCGCCCGACACCCAACATCGACTCTACGGGACGACTCAACACCCTGACTCCCCCTCCGGACTCGCTGGCGCAGAAGATCCCGGATCTTACCTACCCCAATGTCACCGACACTGCTACGCCTGCATTCCCACCGGCTGAAGATTCAGGTATGACGTTCGCATCTACTCCGCCCCACTCGGTTGGCAGTGAGAACGGCAGCAACAAGAATCTCAACCCGAATATCTCTCACCACGATGCCTACACTATCTCCCATGTGGACCAGGAAATGAGTCTGACGGAGTTAATGGACCTAGCCAACGATGCTGAAGTGACCCAGAACGACTTTGACGCTCTAATCAACTTCGACGATGCTGGTGCTGACTTATTCGCTGCCGAAGATGGCCTGGGATTGGACGCTGGCATGAATGGCCAGTCGAACGACTTCAACCTAGACTTTTGCAATATGCCCGATAACGTCATGGGTTTTCAAAACACTCAGGACAAGGAGATTGGCTTCTCTGGGCTGCCTGATACACAGCTCAACGGCGAACGCAGTGGCGTCAACGTAGGTGCAGGGACCGACACCAACGCGACTGGACGCCCCGAAGCTGATCTAATGGTGCAAAAGCAGAAGGACCATAATATTGCGACTGATCTGGATGCTGCTCTCGGGCTGGACCTGGATTCATGATTCTACCACATTTTAGTTCGTCAATCTTTGGTGTAATGCTTTATTCCACCGATGTATTATGACCTTTTTGATTATCCACTGTCTTTGATTTTTTTTGGCACCCGGGCGGGAAAACTCGGCGACGGCGCTATTTCTTTTCTTTTTACGGTTTTACGCTATGCTATGCTACGCTAACCTGGGCTTTGTACATGTCATGTCCGGAGTACAGTTTGCCGGATCTAGATATATGTTATGTGTATGAACAGCAATGAAATGATGTTCTGAGACGTGTTAAACTCGTGGTTTCTGTCACAGTGCACACAAATCAGAGAATGCTAAGCGCAGTCAGTAGGTAGGATGGATGGATGTGTTGGGGAATTCTCTCCGGGGTACCCGCATCCCCCAGCTTGGGTAATACCTTCCGCGACGGTGCGACGGCTCCCCGGAGGAGTTAGCACGCTGGAGCGGCTGCACCTGCATGGTTCTCCTCACTAGTACCACTTCTAGATCGCATTTCCCCATGATCTTAGTGGCTAGCCCACTGTTAGGACTTGATACCTTGCAGCCTAGCTGCCTCAAGTTGATGCTAGCCCCATGGGCCCCGTATGGAGGCAAGAAGTCAATTGCCCTTGGGCGTTTAGTTTCCGGGACCGCCGACACTTGAAGGTCACAAGTAGGGGTTAAAAAAAGGCGGGTAAGCGGGTGAGCGGGTGAGCGGGCTGGATGGATCGATTCAACGTCACATGCCCCAGTCCCGCCCCGCTGGCATCCGATTGAATCGATTGGTTCGATTCGATTTATCAATATGACAATAAATAATAATTCCTGGAGGAGCCGTTGAAGTTGCGGGATTTTCAGGCGCGCTACGTTGCATCAACGTTTGAACGGGCTTCGGGGCTGGCTCCATAGGTATCCCCGTTGACGTCCGGGAGTTGGGACGGTGTATACGGAGGTTTTTCTTTTATTATCCATTATTGAAACATCGCATGTCTCTCCGATCCGATCTCCCCTGATGGGGGGGTCCCACGAATCGACTCCACGTTTGTGGCTTGGCTATTTGCGTATGCATTTGCAATGCATTGTACGGCCGTACTGGGACGGACTAAACCGCGGCATCTTTCAGGTGGGCGGGTAACGTGGGGAAAAGATGAAGAAGACGAAGTTTATCTTCCAACTTATGCTGGTCTTTTTTATGTACTGTTATGCAGCATACTGTATTTGATTCGAGTTTCTTGACACATTATTATTCTTGTTGTTGCCTACAGTACTACTAAAGACGAGGTGTTAATGCTCCAGCCTCCTGTTGGGGTACATTATTGTGCTACGTACGCAGCTGGAGACTACGGAATACTAGACTTGTCCGGTCTGTGAAGGTATCTGGGTACCTTAGATACTAAGGTACTGTACTTAGGATCGGAGGACGGAGTACTTCTGGATGCACGTCGAGAGGAAACTAAGTACGAAGCCAAGTAGCTATCACATGTGGTTAATCTTACTACACGTGAAACTATGATAAGTTTAAACTTGCCCATTAAGTCCCCGGTCAACAGGAACCTTGCATATACCTCTTTAGACTATGGTGTCTATATTCTTACCACTCTACTGCCTACTGCCAAAATCTCTTACATGCTTTACGTGCGTATGGCTATGCGGGGAGGGAGACCGCGCACACACGGCGCACAAGGTTTCTGTTCTGGAGAGTGTCATGTGAATGGATCGGTCGTCGGACTGCCACTTCAGCTTCTTTGGAGGTCGAGCGAGACCCGAGAACACCTTTCGGACGTCGGAATTTCTACCGGAGATTTTTTTTTTTTTCCCTGCTCGGGAGTTTCGGGAGTTAGGAACTGGGGACTGCCTGGTTTCTTTTTTTGCTTTCTCTCTTGCCGTGATCTGCTGATTACATGCATAATGATTTCAGCCCCGAGTGGTTTCATCGTCATCTCTTAATCACTCCTCCAGATCCGGCACAGGCGTAACCTTCTTGATCACCTTCGCCGGACATCCCACCGCGACCGAAAAAGGTGGGATATCCGTCGTCACGACCGACCCCGCACCCACCGTGCATCCCTTGCCGATTGTCACGCCGGGCAGGATGATCGTGTTCCCGCCGATCCAGCAGTCGTTGCCGATGGTCACCTCGCGGGCGTACTCGATGTAGTCACGGCGCGACTGCACCTCGGTCTCGTGCGTGCCACCGAAGATGCTCACGTTGGGGCCGAACATGACGCGGTGGCCGATGTTCACGAGGCCGCAGTCGAGGACTGTGAGGCTGTTTTTTTATAACATCATTTAGCACGGAGAATAATTAAAAAAAAAAGGAAAAAAAAAGAGTCATGTAGCATGCGACAGGTATGTCAGGCAGGTATGTCAGGTAGGTATGTCAGGTAGGTATGTCAGGTAGGTATGTCAGGTAGGTATGTCAGGTAGGTATGTCAGGTAGGTATGTTGAACGGAGGACGCGAGAAGACAGGCAGATATATTACACAAGAGAGGAAGAGAACAAAATACATACTTTGAATTCGCATAAAAATTATTCCCGATCGAAATATTGCACCCATAGTCCACGGTGAACGGCGCCTCGATATAGCAGTCCCTCCCGACGCGCCCGAGGAGCTCCCGCAGCATCCTGTTGCGGTCCTCCACCAGCGACTCGGGCGTTGCGTCATCGGGGAAGTGGGTGTTATATTTCATGACCAGGCGCTTCGCGCGGAAGCGGCCCTGGACCAGTTCCGGGGCGAGGGGGTTGTAGCTGTTTTATTTTATTAGTTCCAGAAGAGAGTCTCGCAGGTGGTTTGTGTTTCCGTCACTGTTATGTGGATGATAACGAGGTATAGTATGTACATGGAATATATAAAATCTGGGGGAGGGGGTAGAAATGGCGGGGGAATGCAAGAGGTTTACTGAACTTACAGCATCCCGGAAATCATCTTCTCGTAATCTTCGCACCATGGCACATTCGCAAACGACTTTGCCGCCTCGATCATGGCGGGATTCTTCTCTGTGCTTGCCATTGTGAGGTTGCCCTAGTGTTTCCCTTAACTATCAAGGCAAAGCGTGTGGGTGTATAAAACACGTGACAGTCAATTCGAATCCACGCCGAAGTGCTGCATTAAGGGACGAGTCAGCTCAGGCTCTCTTATACTTCCGATAAAGCTTGATACTCATATTGAAAGGATTATTTATCGGTATAACTTCGGAATTTTGGAAGGGTGGGTGCAATGCTGATAAGATACTGTAACTGTACAGTTAGGCATACTCACCACCGTGACGCGAGGCCAGAAATTCGAGTCAATGGAGGCAAAAGCGAGGTAAATTTTTGGATAGCAAGAATGACAACCGACCGATCACTTTGAGAATTACTATATCTATGAGACAGGCAGTGTTTACCTGTGCTCTGTGTGGCCAATACAGCAATGACACGAGGAACCTTCCGGATCGAGCTTGGCAGGGCCCGCCATGCTAAGCGGGGCCCCAAATGTGGACACGGGCCAATTTATTCTATTTTTGATAAACGTACAGAGATCCTAACGAATCTTCATATTAACATTATCGGGCCGCGAATATAAGAAAGCTCTTTGTTTTTGGAGTCGTTGCTCCAGCGCAGGACTGAGGAGTTTCCTGAGACGTCTGATGAAAATAAACCACATAAAGTCTTACCAGCAGCTTGGATATTGCACATCGAGCACAGCATATAAGTACCCAAAGGGCTACATGTTCCACGCTGGCAATTATTATTCTAAGATACACTGCTTAGTAATAATGCAATAGTCATCTGCCATGGTGGAAGATCTACGGCCAACGGGTACTGCTGCAAGTTCTCGTCAACCAGCAACAGATTTCTAGATGGACTGGTAGACAGGGATGGATCGGATGGGACGTAAGAAAATCAAGAATCAGAGCTACCTACGAAACGACGGGAGAGGTGGGGGGGTTATACCCGGAGAGAGAGTAGCGGTTCAGGTTTGGAATGAATCAAATTAGGAAGCTACTGCCACTACCATGTGCAGAGCTGCACACAGCACATGAGCTTGGCACCTCACCGGTATCTATATAATCCCGAGGAATACATCGAACACAAGCAAATCTTTACTTCCTCTAAGTAGCAGTCGCGCAATACTGCTAGAGATACTAATCCCTAGCACCTCTCCGTGGTGCTTGGTTATCTATTCTAGTCTACACTAAGACCAGGGAGGGCTGCAGTTTGTGTCCGCTGTCATGATACGTGGGGACAGACGAGACGGAACCTTTTTTTTGTAAGGCATCCTCATCACTCGTCACATGAGGAGCGCTGTGACACTCATCTTGTTGCCTCGTCAATGGATCGTTCCTGCATCTTGCGGAAGTACTTGAAGGTGTTGCTTCGATACCAATTCGTTCAGGCGCCATTTCCTTTCGTAGTCGTATTCCGCCTCAGCGTTCGACAAATCCATCTGATATGGACGAGAGTCCAAGCTGGCCAATGTATTGTAACTCTTGCGTGCCTGAGAGGAAGCCTAGAATCCGACTGTCCTGTCCTGAGTGTAGACAGGAAAAGTACGTGTGGGCTTGTATAGATCCAGCAAAGTGGATTCTTCAACATCAGTCTGATATTTACCACGAGATTCAGTCAGTAGGGCAATTGCATAGAGACGGATGGTTCGTTTCTTTCACCACACATGACTTTCTCCTAGCAGCAATGATCGTGTGCTTGGAACTTTCACATAATGTCTGGTATAAATTGAGGGATATTCCACGGAACCGACCAGTGCAGTATCTGAATACCTTGATCAGCTGATCCAGCTCTGGAAGCTTCGCACGGCATTTGGTCTCACTTCAGGGGCACTCTATTGAGGCTCATAGAGCCTCTGAAGCATTGGCGGTGATGTTAACCAAGGTTAAGAATAACAACCGAGACAAATACTACACAGCATAGCCCTTACCATCTAGCCAAACCTTGCAGAGAAATGAAGGCCAGACAGCAGTCAACCATGCTGTAAACCCGTAAGGTGTGTTCATAGCTTCTTGTAGGGAACCCTGGGGATTTCTCCCACTGTCTAACTATGGTTTATCGTGCCAATTAGGACCATCGCCACATTATGAACCGTCTAAACTAGCAGGCATTGATTCTTTGCATAATACAATGACGGCAGAGAGCTATCACCCATACAGTACAAATCCGGTACCAGATGGAAATACTGATGAAAATTCAGCTCTTCGAGCACTCCAAGGCATGGTCGTCGAACCAATGCAGTTTGACTGGATAAGTGTCTCCCTAGGCCATGTTGTAGGCAGGAATCCCTCGTGGGTTTGCAATAAGGGATTGTGGTGGAACCTCTATACGGATCAGGATTCAACGTGTTTTTGTGTGGAAACAAGTTTTGCCTAATGCAAACATTTGGGCATTGTTCTTAGATCGAAAATATATTCATCAGCAGACGTAGAGCCTGGAAGAATGCCAACTTTGTTTCTCCCCTCCCAACGCAGGGTCACATGCACCATAAACTTTCCCATAAGTGGATTTGCATGTCTTTGCGGCTCTGCCTTCATGAGACCAAGATGTACACTCTAAGCATCGCATCATGAGTCAGTACTGCACTTGCAACTAACGGGACAAGGCAAAAAAAATTTTCCAAGAAAGCCTATTATGCTCAAAATGCCGTCGTTACAAAAGACACTTGGCTGATCCATAAGCCAGGAAAACGTTCTCAAGTTTGTACTGCATGTAACTCTCCCTCAGATCCGAAAGAACTTTCGGGTCGCCCACTGCTGTGTCGAAATGGATACCGTCTTTGGCTGTCTATATGGCCAGAAGGAAGGGAGTAAAACGATGCGAACTTCACAGGGGCTTGGTGCATGCTTTGCCGTCCTCCTCAAGATGTCCTCTAGGTTGTGATTGAGCAAGAAAGGGCCTAAGCAGATCGTGCCCATCTCCAGGTCATGACCCTGTAAATAAATAAATTACAGATATGCATTGGTCAGATTTCGTCTTAACTTAAAAAATTTTAGTTTAGAGGCAGGCTATCATTGTAATCCACGATGTCGACTGGACCAACTTGTTCCCCGCGGTGGCCTCATCACCCCCTCGTTGTGGACAAACACATCCAGTCAACCCTCCTGTTCCAAAAATCTTTCAGCTGCCGGTCTGAGGAAGACAGATCGGCCAGATCAAGGACTAGAGGACTTAAGCTGGCCTTGACTGGATGGATGCTATTGCTGTGACGGGGTGATGGCATTGTTCATTTTGTTTGAATTTCTTGATGCGATGTAAACGGTCCTGTTCCTTGGGTATAGATTCTTGGCCAGAAATCAGCAGAATAGATCTTCATGTTTGCCTGCCTAAGCAGAGACTCTACCAGTCGATCCGCGTCTGAGGGCTTCGGAAAAACTATGAGAATGCCCGCAGGCTCGTTCCCGGGCCAGATCCAGGTCTTACCCACAGAAGAAGCAATCCAGACCGCCTGGGAGGCCTGACAAACCCCCCTAGATCCCCACGAACTAGGGAAAGAAGTGTTTGGTGCGAAATTCATTGGGGAGTCTCCCAGGCCTTGGAGCTGGTCCTCAGGATCTGAGGCAGAGGTCCACTCTTGGTGAGTTGCAAATAGCTTCTAACAAGGCCAGAGAGGCTCGAGTCACCGTACGGGCTCTATCCCATAACACAGTGAAATCAGATAAGATGATATGCATTGTTTGACTTTGCCGCTGCCAAACTCAACCAACGAGAGGGCTATTTTGTATTATGCAGCAGAGGCCGATTGTCGGAAATGGTTGTACATGTACAGTACTAGAGAGGTTGCCGTTATGTCCACTTAAGTGAAAATAACTGTGGTGGTATAGTACACCATGCCGGAGATATTTTCTGTCCATTGAACTTGGCGATAGAGACACTCAGTCTATTTTCGCTTGCGCAGCGGAGGGGATCATGTGCGGAGTTCCAGTATCGCCTAAGTGTGGGAGAATGGACATTAGTGAGCTTGGTATACACATGATTGCTGTCTGAAAGCTTGCGATATACTGTGTTCCGTGTATCATGCCCATGTATATCCGATCCTATCAAAACATTTCTCACGACCCTTGGCGACTGCAACATCGAGGTGGGACATCGCAGCTTTTGACAGATAAATTTGATAACCGTTTTTGTCGATATTGCTTTCGGAACATCCCGCCATAGCGTGACAGACGCATCTAGAATACTAGTAGCGTCCTGCACGATCTTTATCTCGATCTCGGAAATTTCACGCATTTGTGCCTTGTGGAAACCACAGCCCACACCTTCTACTGACACGTCAATCGAAGATCCATGCAGCAGGATAACAGTCAATGCATCATGGCCAGAAAGGAAGGTCCTGATGCCGTCCACTGCTATGTAGGGTTTGGCAGTTAGGTCTTCAGCATCGCAGCGCCGGTCGCCGTTGGTGATTGGGAGCGCAGAAGGGCGGCTTGACCGGGCACAGAAAACCCCGACTCCAAGAGCTCTTGTCCGAAGATGGAAGGTGGCCTTTGGATGTATTCACGGAAGATACAGAAGAAAATCTGTGAGCCGGTTTGAATCGTGCAGTTCGCTAGAAAGAGGCGGGGAAGGCCACGGCGAAGTCCTCTTGGCGGCCGATGCAGCCCGCATGCTGCCGTCCTGCACGACCGGGGATGATGGTTGTTTGCTCGCTATGCTTTCATAACTCCGGTTCGAGAGCATTCCATCGCAATGCAGACTGCTGAATGCGCATTTGCTACCTCCACGATTTCTTGATGGTTGTTGATGTCGTACGAGAGACCATTCGAGTTCCATTGCGACCGGCGTGGAGGTCGCGCGACAGCTTGGACCATCGCGTGCTTGCGATCTTGGCGTCCTGGGTGATCAACTAGGGACCCCTTCACAATTCAGTATCCTGTGCATTGCCGATAATTAATTATTGATATGTGCAGCCAGGATATGCTTGGGCAGGCGTGTTCTCTCGGGCAAGTTCCCGTTGTTTCTTGTACTGTACCTCGAAACATGTAACCAGAGGGATGCAGGCTGATAGCCCATTCCAGAGCGAGACCCGCTGTTATCTATCTCTGGCTGTCGGCTGTCCCACAGGCATGAGGGGCCCTGAGTCCGACGGTGCAGTCTCTGTCGTCACTGGACAGTGTGCTGCGGCGGTGCTGATCCCCCTGAGGCTGGTCTTGGTTCGAACATCTCAGCACCCCGCGCGGCACGAGCTTGGCTATCTTCGCTTCTGCTTGTGAGCCTTGTCCCTTAGCTTGGCCAATACAGCGGATAATCATGGATCGGGTGCTTGCGATGCTCCCCGATAATACCGTGGATATCGATTGGATCCAGTTCGCTACGAAGATGCCTCCAGTGCAGGCGGTGCGGCCGTGTCTCCGTCGGCGCGATCAACGGACTCCGTACCTGTTGCGGTGGGTCTGTGAGTCCCGCATACGGGAGGCTACGCGCAGGGAGCAACGACACTGATGATCTGATCCCTGCATCTGCTGGCTTAATAAGAAGAGATGGCTTCCACTTCTGTAAAGGAGATACACCAAGGCTTAGCCAGGCCACCTCCCTCGCGCAGCTGCCGGATTCCCTGGGCCGCCGCGTTGTTTACTCACCCTT
Organism: Thermoascus crustaceus; assembly: GCF_041956765.1. Classification (NCBI taxonomy): domain Eukaryota; kingdom Fungi; phylum Ascomycota; class Eurotiomycetes; order Eurotiales; family Thermoascaceae; genus Thermoascus; species Thermoascus crustaceus. The sequence goes on along the minus strand of NW_027192527.1, from coordinate 823,451 downwards.
GCGTGCGGGCTTGCCTTCGCTGTCTCTCGCTACCTCTTTTTGTTTCTTCATCACAATACTATGCTGGGCTACGGATTGATGCTGCTGCCATTGGCAGCGGCCAGTTTGATTCCTGAACGTGCTGCTGTTGACAATATCCGACGACAGCTGCCCAACGAGCCCACGGGGGTCAAGACCATCACGACCCCGAACAATGTCACGATCCGGTACAAGGAGCCTGGGAAGGAGGGTGTCTGTGAGACGACTCCCGGAGTTAACTCGTACTCGGGATACATCGACCTCGCGCCGGACGCGCACACGTTCTTTTGGTTTTTCGAAGCCCGCCATGACCCAGCGAACGCGCCGATTACTTTGTGGTTGAACGGTGGTCCTGGAAGTGACTCTTTGATTGGACTCTTTGAAGGTCTGCCCTTCCTGAGAAGAAGCAGTAATTATGCATTGGATGCAGCTAACACGTGCTAGAACATGGTCCCTGCTTCGTCAACGCCAGCTACGAGACACAGCTCAACCCGTACTCATGGAACGAGGTCTCCAATATGCTCTTCCTGTCGCAGCCATTGGGTGTTGGTATGAGTCGCTATACAGTTTGGATTGGTGGGCTGTGAATCTAATATTCGGCAGGATTCTCATACAGCACGAAAGACGCTGGGTCGCTGAACCCCTTCACCGGGGTCTACGAAAACGAATCATTTGCTGGGGTGCAGGGTCGCTATCCCGTCATTGATGCGACTATTCTTGGTACGTTGCCTTCAGATCGCACCTTTGCCAGAAACTAATCAGAATGTAGACACCACGGATCTCGCCGCCCACGCTGCCTGGGAAGCACTGCAGGGCTTCTACAGTGCGCTGCCACAGCTGGACTCGGAAATTAAGTCCAAGAGCTTCAATCTCTGGACGGAAAGCTACGGAGGGTAAGTCTTGAAAACAACCATACTATCCAGTAGCATCTGTGCTAACCATGAACAGACACTATGGACCGGCTGTGGGTTGAACCCCAAGAAATTCCCGTTGATATAAAGCTCATTTCTTTTAGTTCTTCAACTATTTCCACGAGCAGAACGAGAAGATCGCCAAGGGCGAGGTCAAAGGTGTCCACCTCGATTTCAACTCTCTTGGCATAATCAACGGCATTATCGACGAGGCTATCCAGGTGAGTCTTTTGACATCTGGATGGCATGGCCGTCGGCTAACAGGTTTTCAGGCGAGCTACTATCCGGAGTTTGCTACGAAGAACACCTATGGCATCAAGGCTGTAAGGATAGATCTGCGAGGTCATGGACCCCGAGATGAGAACTGACTGGATACAGGTCAACGAGACCGTCTACAACTACATGAAGTTCGCCAACACGATGCCCAATGGATGCCAGGACCTGGTCGCGAACTGCAAGCAGACGAACAGGTCGTCTCTTGCTGACTACGCTATCTGCACTGAGGCCACGAACATGTGCAGAGACAATGTCGGTACGTAACGTTCAGGAAAAAGACTAATGTGATTCAACCCTAGGAGAGTCATACTAACAAGAGTAAAGAGGGACCGTACTACGCATTCAGCGGTCGTGGCACTTACGACATCCGTCACCCATACCAGGTCAGTATAAAAATGATAGCCCACGGCACTGTACTAAAACTGATGAACACAAACTGACGCTGAACAGGATCCCACCCCACCCAACTTCTTCCCCGAGTACCTTAAAAAGGACTCCGTCATGAACGCCATCGGTGTCGATGTCAACTACACCAGCTCTAACACCGAGGTCTACTACGCCTTCCAGCAGACCGGCGACTTCGTCTGGCCCAACTTCATCGATGACCTCGAGGAGCTCCTCGAGCTTCCTGTCCGCATCTCCCTCATCTACGGCGACGCAGACTACATCTGCAACTGGTTCGGTGGTGAGGCCATCTCGCTGGCCGCTAACTACAGCGATGCGGACAAGTTCCGTGCCGCGGGCTACGCGCCCATGACCGTCAACGGCATCGAGTACGGTGAGACCCGCGAGTACGGCAACTTCTCCTTCACCCGCGTGTATGAGGCAGGCCATGAGGTGCCCTACTACCAGCCCATCGCGGCCCTGCAGCTCTTCAACCGGACCTTGTTTGGATGGGACATCGCTACGGGCAACACCAAGATCTGGGAAGACTACCGCACCGAGGGGTCCCCGAAGGCGACGCACACCCAGGCGTATGTCCCCCTGCCGACGATCCCACCTAACGCGTCGGTTGGTGTGGGAGCGTAGATGTCCGTCGACCGTTAACCCTTTCTGATACCGTTTCGGGTTCTTTCGCTTAAAACCGCATCTGTTGCCATCTATCTACTTCCGTATATGTGAATAGTTATACTCCCTTTCTCACCAGCTCTTCTGGTACCGGATCGTACATATATCATACCTCCGTACCATCTTTTAGCAGAAAGATTTCTTTGATTAGCTGGACTAGTATATATAATACTGTTCAATAATTGGGTCGCTATCGATCGACCTATTTCGATTCGATTCATCCAGTGCCGTCTGTAGTCTGGTCTGCCTACAACTCAGGAGTTTATGCACTGTACTATCACTTAGTTCGTGGAATAAGAAAACGGAGCGGAGTCCACCAGAGCATGAAAATGATCTTTATTGGACGTGAATGTAAATACTACCAATTTTTGAGTCTGGCGATCTCTGACCTATTGTATTGTATTGGGGATCCATCCGACTATTGGTTCTTGGCATGGGTGCCCGGACCAATGTTCATCTCAACATTACCTATTCGGAGATTTAGGTAGCTACTAAGTAATTGGACCGAGCTGAGGAGATACTGTATGGGATTATGGAATTGAGTTGGGTGATGAATGAATGGATGAGAATGGGGATGATGCCAGCCAAATTCATACCCATGCGAAGCTCAAACCGCTTAAATCAATCTGTATTAGTCCAGCCTAGTTTACATAGTGTGGTTGTGAAAAGCGACACTTGCTTCACAAAGGGAACCAGACTATGTATGGATGTTGGTAGGTAGTAGGTATGGGAGTTCTATGTAGGTAGGCAGTTCTACTACTTCTGCCAGTTGATCCACTAAAGTAGAGCAAGTATATATATATATATATATTGCCGAAATTCAGAGTGAGAGAAGTAATAATAACGGTTACTGTACTGTACTGCAAAACTACCTATGTACAGTACACAGTGTTGATTGATTGAATCTCCGAGATTTATTTTATTCTTTTTTATCCTTTGTGGTTTGGCTCAGAGTTCATATGACATGGCCTGGCCAATAAATACCTAGGTAGGGGTTGCCCACCGGGCTAGGCTAGATAGGTACCTCATGACAATGACAAGTTATAGATACCTGTTTATTACCTAAGGTACCTATCTTAAGATAGGCATTAAGAGGAGGAAGGGGAGTTAGTAAGTTCCTCGGTCCCTTCAATGTTCATGGTGTTGGTCAATGGTTTGTTGGAGACCTATTACTTCCTACCTTCCTAGGTAGGTACTGTACATACCTTATAGTAAGGGATCGAACCTAGTTACCCTACCTTACTGAACGACACCTTAGGCAGGCAGAGATCTTAACACCTGCCTACCTAACCTAGGTACCTAAGTTAGAAGGTACGTAGTTCATTGTGTCGTCGACCTCAGAAGAACTCATCTGCAGCCATCTGCAGAAGACAGGATAGAATCCGTGTGTAACGGCGGGCCTAAGACTTCTTAGGCGGAGGCTCGTTGGGTTTATCTTGGGGACAGAAAGCAAGAGAAAGAGATGAATAGGCCGTTACTAGCAATGTTGCTATCAAGATTGCTATTTGAGTTGACCACGGGGTCCTAATCCCCATGGTTAAGGAGCGTCTTATATACATGCTGAGTTCTGCCCGGAAATACCTATCCGATGGATCATGACTATGGATCATAGAGGTGGATCGTAGACCTGGATCGTGAGAATGGATCGTAGACGATCCAGTATGGTCACATGACTTCCCCTCGTCAGCCTTGTCAGTGATCTCTAGGCCGTGCCGTAACACCGTGCATTCGGATCTGTATCCGTCTGTACTGTACAGTTAGTTAGGTAACGTATATGAACCGAATGCATAGTAGATCGAGAGCAGGTGGATAATTATACGTAGCAGCAGGGCTGTGCAAACGCGGTACTATTTTAGAAAAATAAAAAATAAAGAAAAAAAATATACACTAGGTTGCCATATCTTTCGTCAACCCCCCCTCTGTCACCTACTGTCTTGGCGGATTGCTATTTTATACCCATGTGAATGATGTGATTTTGAAGCTATTGCAGGGTACCCAGGTACTGTGATAGGTCACTGACCCTAGACAAAGCCAGCGCAAATCAAAATATAGCAAAAGCGGCAACGAAGGTGGTTTGGACAGGGGGGAGGGGGTGCTGAAAGATATGGCACGGTAGGTGTAGAATGCAGATCGACAGTACATATGTACATAGGTATGCCTGCGCCTACCTATTTTTACTAGCCTAACTAACTTTAAGGCCATCCATTCCGCTGGATTATGTGGTGAGTTAGGAATGCTGGGTGTGCAGAAGCGGGGCCAATAGCAACTACTGGAGGTATGTAGTTACCTACCGAGTAGAGGGATCATGCATGCATGCATATGCATATGCATGTTTCAGATACCAGAGGAGAGGACTAGACTCCACTCGATTCCATGACTAGAGAAAAAAAAAAGTTAGTGAAATAAAGATGAGAGAATATACACAAGAGTCAGTAGTTATTCATCGTTATTAAATTAAAAATAAGGAAAATCCGTATGCAGGCATGCGTCCCATGACCCGACTTGGGGAGAAGAAAATGAAAAAAAAAACACATTTATCTTTTTCTCATCAGTCCAGACAAAGACAAGCGTAACCCAACCTGGACCCTATCCGATATGATCCGTACCCTGCATCAACCCAGCTCCACCCTGGCTAGGTCGACTATCACGGTATACTTCGTAGACCACCTACTTCTCCAAGCGCATCTCTGAAGTAGTGTCCTTGACTTCAGCAGGCACGGCTGGGTTCTCCTTGAGGCTGTCGGGTGCAACCTCGTGCAGGGTCTCGTCGGAGAACTTGAGGTCCTCCTCGATGTCGACGTGGTCCTTGATCTTGAAGAAGACCACGGGCGAGGCGACGACCAGGCTGAAGGCCAGAAGGGCCCAGCAGGAGGCAAGCTCGGTCATATATGCAGTTCCTTCGGCGTCCATTCTGTATGTATTTTGTCAGCAGGTGCAGCACGACGGGAGGGAATTTCGCTCCAAGACTGGATTGAGTTGGTCGGGGGAAAGGAGAAACTGTACTTACCGCCACGTTCCCGCCGCACCGGCGGACTGGATGCCCTTGTAGAAACCGGCAAAGTTGGCGAGCTTGCGGCTGTTGTTGCTGAGGGAGCCCATAAACCTGTCCACGTCAGTACTTCCGCTTGTTTGAAGAAATTCCTCCCAAAAAAACCTACCAGTATGCGCAGGTCTGGAAGGCCGCGTCGTAGAAGCCGTAGAACATGAACAGGAACATCGGACCAACGTAGCCGCTTTTGTTCCAGTCATTTTTCAGCTCCCCCATCGGGCGGGTGAATGTCTTCTGGAAGGCATATCCACCGCCCCAAACACCCATGGTGATGGCGAAGAGCAGCACCAGGTTGGCCTTGGCGCGGATGGTGCGCCGCACCCCAGGAAAATCGAGCAGCTGACCGAAGACGAAGGCGCCGATCATCTGCGAGAGCCAGTACAGAATCGAGTTGAGGGAGCGGGTGCGGATGTTGAAGTAGGCGCCATTGACGACGTTGAACTGGTACGCGGTAAACCAGTTGCTAGCGAGGAACATGGGCCAGAGCAGCACGATGTAGTAGTCGCTGCGGAGGGTTTGGTACAGTCCCTTCATCTCGGACAGCCACGTGGGGTGCTTCATGACGATGACGCGTGAGCCGTCCTTGCGCTTGATGTACTTGGAGTCGGCCAGACACCAGGCGAGGATGAAGCCGACGGCCATGAGCACCATGAAGGCGATGTAGGTGCCGTCGTTGACCTGACCGGCATCGGAGTGCATGTTCTGGCCCAAGGGGATCTACCATCGGTTAGCAGGTCGTCGCAAAATTGTAGGCCAGGTTTTAGAATCGACCTACCAAACCGCCAATGACTCCACCCAGGTTGAAGATGATCCAGAAGATGGAGATGAACTTGCCCTTGTCCTTCTCGTTGGGGTAGCTCATCATGACGGCGCCCTGGGCGCACCACAGCATGCCGGCGCAGACACCCAGCAGGGCGCCCGCGAAGACGAGAAAGCCGACGTTCCCATTGTGGTTGTAGGACAGCAGCGCTGCGACGTAGATGAAGTAACCGAAGCCGCCGAAGGAGAGGGTGAGCTGGAGGCCGATGCGGTTCGCTATGGAGCCCGCGAAGAAGCCGACGACGGCAAAAGTGCTGTACAGAGCGGTGTTTGAGTTGCTGACGTCGCCCGGCTTGAGCTGGCCAGCACCCCCGAGACCTTGGACAGCATTAAACATGCCAGGACACATGAAGCAGACGAAGGACACAACGAGTAGCTGGGTCTCCGGGGAGGCGTACCACGGGAGCGTCCAGGGACCGATCTTGATCGGCTTGTACATCCATGGGCGGCCGACGACGGCGCTGGTGTCGCCGGGCGCCTGGCCAGCCTCTTCAGAGCTGAGTGCATATGAGGGAGGTTGCTCCTGGGGGGTTTCTTGTGCAGGGATAGACATGGTGGAGGGATCTAATGGTCTGTGTGAGTGGTCGCGTTAGTCTCCGAATCCTGAAGAAACCAGACTCCAAAAAACAGAAGAGGAAAGGGACAAACAATTGAAGAAGGAAAGGAGGGACATGGTGAGGATACAAATATAGTCAAAATAGACAGCAGAAACAACAAGCTCCCGGCTGACAGGTCCTGAGACAAATGGCTGAAGGGACTCACCAGGTCAAAGGAAGCTTAGGATCTGAATGGTGCAACGCGCGATGGCCGTGCAACCTGGCGCAGGAATCAATCGGCCCAGGGTAGCTTATCTCTGCTGGCACCGGCAGAGCGATGGATTGATGGAGAGGGAGGAGTTTACGTGGGTCACATAAGCAGGCAGGGTGGCAGTAAAACATGCACTGTAAGAAGAGATAACAAAAGGCTTTCAGCTGTCGCGTGGTCGGATGCAGACGAGGAGAAGGTCTGGAGCTCGGGCTCTCGATAGCAGCGTTGCAGCCCCGGATCGCAGCGTGACATCGCGCTGCCATGCGGGGGCTTATCTCGTCTGCTTCTGACATGCGGAGGTTCTCCTGTCATCTCCTACGCTGTGCCACCAGCCGGACCAACGCGCCTATCTGCGGAGGCCTCGAGGGACTTGACAGCAGTACTGTGCATATCTCCAAGTCTCACAGCAAAGCTGACAAAAGTCCGTCTGGATCTCGAGGCCGGTGTAACGGTACCAGGCCGTACATACCGTACGCGTACGGTTCTTACACCCCGGATCCACCGTTCATCCGCCGTCACGGGCGCATCCGTCGACGAGAGCGTCGCATCTCCGTGGCAAGCGTCTCCAGCGTTCCACGGTAGTTACAGACAGGTTCCTGTTCTCCAGAGCTCCATCATGCGCTCTCCCCGCCATGATATCATGTCTCCTCCCCTCGTTGCGCTCTCTCCTTCTCTCCTTCATCCTGCGCTCAACGCCAGGATCGTGACTCCCCTTTTTTATCCCTCTCTCTATACAAAAATAGATCATATCTATATCTAATCTAGTCCAATACTAAAACAGCCACCATGCCTGCCACCACCCGAGACCCCGCTCCGCGCATCACCAAGTTCACCAACTGCCGCCTGCCCCGCGGCAACCAGCTTGTCGAGCAGGACCTCTGGATCGACTCGCGCTCTGGACGCATCCTCAAGGACCAGGAGGCCTTCTACGAGTTCCAGCTGTCCCCGGACCAGGTCGTCGACCTGGGCGGCCGCATCCTGGCTCCCGGTCTCATCGATGTCCAGCTCAACGGTGCTTATGGCTTCGACTTCTCCGTGCCCCAGAGCACTCCAGAGGAGTATGAGAAGGGCCTGCACGAGGTCAACAGGGAGCTTGTCCGCACGGGTGTCACGTCGTATCTGCCTACCGTCGTTTCCTCGAACCCGGAGGTCTACTGGAAGGTATGAAGAAGGCCCCCTTTTCGCTCCGTAGGAGCATCCTACACGATGGTGGAAACTTGCTGACGACGTGTCATCAGGTTCTACCGTCGTTAGGCCCCTCCGGGGACCACCGTCGTGCAGAGGACGGGGCAGAGTCCCTGGGTGCCCACGTCGAAGGGCCCTTCATCAGCCCCGGCCGGAATGGAGTCCATAAAGTGGAGGTCCTACGGGCTGCCCACACCTTCCAGGATATCATCGACTGCTACGGCGCGGACAACATCCCGCCGCGCAGCGAGCAAACCTACGGAGCCATCACTCCGCCTCCCGCGGCTACCAGCCCCATCAAGATGATCACTGCGGCCCCTGAAGTGGGAGACATGATGTCCAACATCCGCGAGATCGTCTCGCGAGGAATCATCTACTCGATTGGACACTCAGACGCAACGTACGAGCAGGGACTCGCGGCCCTCGATGAGGGCGCCACCATGGTGACGCACCTCTTCAACGCCATGCGGCCCTTCTACCACCGCAACCCGGGCATCTTCGGGCTGCTGGGCCAGAGCGAGTATGAGACCGAACAGCACTCACGACCCTACTACGGCGTCATCGCCGACGGCATTCACCTGCACCCAACGTCAATAAAGATCGCCTTCAACGCGCATCGCTCCGGTCTTATTCTTGTCACGGATGCCATGAAGCTGTGCGGCCTCCCTGATGGCGTCTACGAGTGGACCAACGGCGAACGCATCGTCAAGCGCGGGGCCCGCCTGACACTGGAGGGATCAGACAAGATCGCCGGCAGCTCCGCCACGCTGATCGAGTGCGTCAACAATTTCCGCCGGTGGGCGGGCGCCACGACGGCAGAGGCAATCCGTGCCGTCACGGAGATCCCCGCACGGATGCTGGGACTCGATGGCGTCAAGGGATCGCTGGACAGCGGTGCTGACGCTGATCTGGTTGTGCTGGGGGAGACGGACGACCCGGATGCTGGGCCGATCCTGACAGTGGATCAGGTGTGGAAATTCGGTGTCAAGGTGTATGACGCCGAGAAAGAGTGAGGGATCCTAATCACGAGCAGCGTATCGCGAAGAAGAAAATCACAAGATAACGATAGCAAGAAGGTAATGAAGGACGAGACAGACAAGACAAAAGGGTGGGTATACCACGGCAGCTTTTCATACATGCTAGTCTTTGCTTTCCTTTACCCTCGTTTGAAGTTTGCAGCGTCTACTTACTCGCAGTTGAGATATCAGCTCTTTTGTTTCTCTCTTTGCTTGTTAAGCTTTTTCATCTCATATTAGAAGCAGCATCAGAAGAGAGCAGCACAAGGAACAAGACAGGAAAGACATACGTAGATAGATAGATGGATAGTAGAGCTGCAGAAAAATCTGCATGAATTGGCGTGGCATAGACATAGACAGATACCCTTGTCAATTAATTAATAGAGTATATAGAGATGATAGAATTGATGTGATTTTGTTACCCATTCTGCGTGTATGCTTTTCTTTTCTTTCCCGTGTAAAATACAGCATCTAATGGCATATCCACATCCACATCCAGAACTACAAGCTGTTTGTCTCTTCTCTCCTCCCTCCCCAGAGACTTCTTGTGCATGTGCATAAGCACCTACCAGGACTTTTTGGACTGTCACGTGCCTGCTAATGATTACGCAGCTAATTGGAGGAGACCGGACTTAGGTAGGTAGCTATATACACTACCAAGGTACTGTACTTAACCTTGCAGATATACTAGTACCTTTGCAGATAGGCTAAAGTACAGTACATAAGGTATTTTCGAACAGACAAAGGGAACAAACAGCTATTTTGTTTCTATTTCTATCTGAGGCATATCAGGTGGATTCGTACCAAAAAGCAAAAGCAGTCACGAAACGCCGCAAAGTCAACTCTACCGCAATAATACTTGATCTGAGTTCACTTCTTCTAATCGCGCTCCATACCGCTTCGGCCACACCAACCACTCCTGATACTCCGGTCCCACGGAAGCCCCGACCGCGTCGATTATCCGTTCGTACCACCCCACTAGCCACCAGCAGTGTCCCGTATGTCTGAGCAGAACCGCAAAATGCGCCACGATGACCAGCACCACGGGGTGTCGGAGGAAGATTAGGTCGACGAATCTGTCGCGCAGCGTGATGGGCCACGTGAAGATGGCAGCTAGTTTTGTTCTTGATTCGGGTCTGGTTCTGTGGCTCTCACACTCGTTTTCATGATTGTGGTGATGAGCTTTGGTAAGTTTGCTCGTTGCCAGTTCCAGTTCCAAGAATATGGACGCGAGGCGGTCGATTGCTTCTATACATGCAATACCGTCTTCTTGGCTCAACAGGACTGGCGTTGAGTTGAGAACAACCTCTTTCAATCGCTTAATCTCCCTGACTCCTTCTCCTCCTTCCCCTTGACCGAAAAGCGAGGGCGAGACACTGTCGCGACACCCGTTTAGCAAAACTGGAGCCAGCTCACTCGTGATCAGCGTCGCCCAGTGCGGCTTCAGCACGGAATCCACGCCCCGGACCAGCCGTATGGAGTTGAGAAGAGCCGCAATGGGGTCATGTTCATGGCCATCATCACCATCACCACCACCACCGTGGCGATGACGGTCGTCATCGGATTCAGGGGCCGTCGCTTCCGTCTGCGCAACGGCAAAGTTGTACACGACGACGATGCAGGAGAAGACGAATAACGCGGTGCAGTTGTCCCTACTAACATGGATGTCTTCCAAGAGTTTGCGGAACGTTTCCAGCGCGGTGTTGATGTGGGCGGATGATGACCGGACGAGTTCCGCCCTGATGGTGGAATTATTATTATTGTTGGTGGTAGTTGTTGCTAAATGAATAGCAGAGATAGCCAGGATACCATGGAGAAGAAATGGATGGCGGAAGCCAAGCTTGACAACCGTCTTTTGCCAGAGGGGCCGCTGGGCAACTGTTGTGTCGAGCGTGGCGTATGTGATGGATGTGTAGTGGTGAAGCAGTTTCATGTCTTCGATTGTATAAGAGTACTGCTGCCTGTGCTGCCCTGGGATATCAAGGTTGTTCACTTCGTTGTTATTATGATTGTTATAGTTGTTTGTGGCAAAGTAACTGTTCAGACTGCCTGTGATAAAAGCCACTGAATCACCAATACTCGCTGCGCTAGGAGATGGAGATATGCTTGTGCTGGGCGTGTTGGATGCGCTTGTGCCCGCGCCTGTGCCCGTGGTAGGCCAGATACATTCCACCACGCACCGCTTGCAATTGGAGCATTGGGGTTTCTTCTCGTCGCACTGGTGCGATCAGTCGAGAGTTAGACGGAATTTTAAATGGACAGGGAGAAGGTGCACTTTTTCAGCAATAAAGCGTATATTGCTCACCTTTTTATGCCGTCTCTTACATTCGAGACAGCCTCTTCTAGATTTGGTATGTGACTTCCTCGTTGACTTTTGGATAGCGGGCATGGTCCGGCGTATGTCGTATTCTGCTCAACCAGTAAGGTACCCAAGTAGCGAGACGCAAGCACCCGATGATAATGTAAAGACACTGCTGCTTACTCAGGTGCTTAGGTAACTAGGGAGGCTGCTTTGACGGATATCAAAACTCGTCGTCGTATCAATATATTATAACTTGATGCTTTACTCTCTTAAGATAATATTGCTATTTACATAATGAAGGAATACGAAGAGAGTGGAGGAACCAGGCCCTTCGCGTCGTCATCGAGAGGCTTCGCCTGGTCACGTGTTGATATATACCCGTGTGGTCGCTATATATGAGTTGGACGCGTGGGTCTACCTCTGGAGAAGGTTAGAGTGACTATTTTTAGTGCTTTGGATTCATCTCCAGTTATAGCTGGAGTCATGGTATTCAGCAGGCCTTTGGAAACACCAAGGCTAACCCTGAGAACGACCTCACTCCGTACCCTTGTTGGGTCTGGCCCATTTCGACCTATTAGTGCTGCAAATTTGATGTCAGAATTCCCATGCCTCCACAGACATCCTGCGGCCATGACATATGCGAGAAAAGTTGCAAACAGCGGGCCTCCGTCTTGCTCAATTGAGCTAATGTAGGTGGAGGCACCTGGGAAGTGGAGCACTATAAGCGCGGAGTTTGAATACGCTGAATACGACAAATACGACGAATACGCCAGCTGCGGCCAATCAGGATGGAGAAACCTTCTCTGCTAGATCCATCCATTGCAATCGGATCTATACATCACGTGCAGAAGGGGCATTCTGTATCTCTGTCTTTTCGATGCCTCTACATCCCATAAAATGCGAGTTTTCCAGCGTGTTGTGTATCCCAGATTTCCCTGGACTTCGTTGTCTTTTTTTGCTGCCTTGTTTATCTGATTTCTGTTGCGATAACTCTTTGTTGTTTCTTGTGTTTTACCTCGATCTCGTTCGATCATGTCCGATACATCAACATACCATCCAAGTCTCGATGATCCTAACGTCTTTGTCCTCTATCGATATCACCCTACGCGAGCCGGCGCCATAATATTTATCGTCGCTTTCTTCTTGACGACTGCATTGCATGGCTACCAGATCGTCTCTCATCGGACCTGGTATTTTCTTCCGCTGCTCGTTGGAGGGATCTGTAAGTCACACACACACACACACCGCACAAGTGACCTATGCAATCATACTATCTGTCCTCCAAGTGCAAACCTTCTAACAACAACGAAAACCAAAAAAAATACAGTCGAAATAATCGGTTACGTCGGCCGCGTCCTATCCTCCTACGACCAATGGGCCCTGGGTCCGTACATCATGCAATCGTTGCTCCTGCTGGTCGCTCCCGCGCTGTTCGCCGCGTCAGTGTACATGATCCTCGGGCGGATCATACTTCTCGTCGGCGGGGAGGAGCTGGCACTCGTCCCGAGGCGGTGGCTGACGAAGGTGTTTGTGATGGGGGATGTGCTTTCGTTTTGTTTGCAGGGGGCAGGTTAGTCAGTCAATTGTCACTCTCGTCTATCTATCCTCTTGATCGTACCTATCTACCCTAGTATCTAGGTACCTGGCTAGGTAAGTAAGTACCGCGGTACGCATGCTGATCTGATGAGAGGGGAAAAGGCGGAGGCATCCAAGCAATCGGAACCCTCAGCTCCCTAAACACCGGCGAAAAGATCATCATCGTTGGCCTCTTCGTCCAGATCGTCTTTTTCGGCTTCTTTATCGTCGTCGCGGGATCTTTCCATCTCCGCTTCACTCGACATAACCAGCGAAAGCAAATAATGACTCCAACCTTCACCGCCACAACCACCACCATGACGACAATACCCTGGAAAAAGCATCTCTACGCCTTATATATCGCCTCAGCGCTGGTCATGATCCGCTCGATCTTCCGCGTTGTCGAGTACCTCATGGGGAATAACGGCTACCTGCTCCGGCACGAGCACTTCCTTTATGTTTTTGACGCGACGCTCATGTTTGGTGTCATGGTTTTGTTTAATGTCGTGCATCCGAGCGAGGTGACCACGGTTTATAAGGATAATAATCGATATTCTGTCCCGCTGGAGGCGAGGGAGATGATGGTGTCTACAATGACGAGGAGGGATTCGGGTTGTTCGGGACGGTCGTGTAGGAGTTTGGTGTAGGCTGATGGATTGCGTCGGATGATTGAGATTGAGATCAATGCTTATATACCGGCGAGTTATCTAACTGTTGATCAAGATTTATGTTGGGGATTAGGATAAATGACTGCTGTCAATACCTTCCGTCTTCTGTATTTGGGTTTTTTAGAGTTCCTTTTCTGTAATTAAAAGATGGCACAGAGGCGCTTTGCAAGACACTGTACAACCTCGTCTCGAAAGCCCTCTTGCTCTGTCCACAAGTCCTTGTATGTATAGTCGCCTGGATAGGTCAATGCACATATTACGCTGTCACAGCTACCTACAGATCGCGGTGGTCATCAGGCACACCCTGTCTCATCCGGATCTCTTCTCCCTTGAACATGAGGAATACCAACGGAATCAGGGTCGCCGCGTTGATAGCTGCCAGTGTGGAGAATTCCTCCGTGAAGCCGACCTTGGCGCCGAATGGGAGGGCGTAGAAGCCGACGTTGAATGCGAAGACTGGGTCAATGAGTTAGTAGGTCGTCTTGGCTGTAGTCACGACGCAGGAAGAGGAAGGAAGAGGAGGACATACCCGACTTGAACAGGTTAATGACAACACCAATCTCCCCCGACTGCGACTTGTAGCTGTCGGTGCAGTACGTGTACACCATTGTCGTCGCGACCTGCGACCCGAGCCCCGACACCGCCATGCAGATGGCCGCCTGGATCCAGGGTCTCTCATTCTCAACGCAGAACCCATACGTCGCCGTGCCGATGCACAGGAGCGTGCACAGCGGAACGAGGAACAGCCGCGCCTCCGCCTTGCGGTACCCGTTATGTCGCCTGGCGTACACATTGATAATGGCGTCGCTCACCCAGCCCGCTGAGGCTTCGCCGATGGCGCAGCCCACGGTCAGCGGTACACCCATGAAGAGGCCTGTCTGCTGTGTCTTGAATCTGTACGTGGCGGAGCCGATGCGCGAACCTGTAACTGCGAACAGGGCACTGCCGTATGTGTTGCAGGTACAATAGTAGATCGAGGGCAGAGTAACTGCCGCGTATTTGATCATGCGGAAAGAGGTGCCGAAGTCGCGTAGGCGGATCGGCCGGTCGAGCACTTTGCCATGGTAGAGGAGTCGGCGGGCGAACGAGCTGTTTTCCAGTTTGCTGTGCTGCTCGCGTGAGAAGAGGGTCTCAGGCAGCGTACAGATGAGCAGGATCCAGAGGAAGCCTTGGCAGATGGCGGGGATCCAGAAGCACCAGCGCCAACCAAGACGCTGGGTGACGTAGCCGCCGACGATGGGGGCCAGGTGCGGGCCGTTGGTTACACTGAGGGTATAGATGCCCATGAAGAGGCCTCGCTCATGTTGGCGGAAGAGGTCACATATCTGAATCATCCCGCATTAGCAGACGAGACTGGAGAAAAAAAATGGAGGGAGGGATAAGTTCACGTCAGTCACGACTGGTCTATATCTCCCGACGGAGTACATAAACGTATATAAATTATACAAACAAGAAGACCTACAGTTGCTGCTCCAATGCCCAGCGGAATACTCGATCCAATTCCATTCAAGACACGGCCGGTAACGACTCCCCCATACGTCGAGGCGGCCGCAGAGAGGACGTCGCCAGCCGTCGCGAGGACCATGAAAAGCTTGGAAATATTAGCCCACATCCATAAGCAGCAACAAGGGAGGTACAACACGGGCGTACGGAGGAGCAGGACATACAACGTAGAGAATCCTCCTCCCATAGACATTCGCAAACGGCACCACCAGGAGGGGCGCCACCCCGCTAAACAGGATAAAAATCGTCGTGCAGTACGAGCACTGCTCCACGGTTACTTTGAGATCCTCGGACATCTCCACGTAGCCGGGGTTAATGAGAGCGGAGCTGACTGGAGATATGTCAAGACATGAGATGCTATAGATAGAAATCTTTCGGTTTCATCCTGTGAAATGGCATACATTGTGCAGTAAAGCTAAGGATGGCTACCAGCCCAACGATATAGACTTTCTGCCAATACGGCCAGTTCTAGAAAGCAGTTAGCTCTTCCATCTGAGGTATCCCTCGATGTCAGGAGGTTCTCACGAGCGGATCATCCTTGTTCTCCTCATCAACTGGGAGAACAGCATCCTCAACCCCCTGCTCGAGATGCATGCTGGCCTCAGTCTTGGCTCCAGGGTCAGCACCTGTCAGGTAGAGTTGACCCATTGTGCCGGGCCAGGGACTTCAATCTATGCGCAGCACGTTTCAATGGTTCCAGTTTCAGATACAATGTTGATATAGACGTGTGGGCATCCTCGTGTTCGGCCAGCATGCGGGGTAAGTTTCCGGGGTCTCGGGACCGGTTTTCGCTTGGCTTTCGGCATCTGGTCATATACCTTAGGTAGGCACAGAGGACTTAGGTGTATGGATGGGGTGCGTTCAGAAAGCTTGTGCATGCTTGAACGAAACTTGAGAAGCTTGACCGTCGGATGCGCATTCCGGGCGGGGCCAAGCCTGCAGCGTCGGGACAAGACCCGGGGCCCCGCGCTTCATGTCCAAAAGCGGTAAAGCTCCTCCGCTCGGCTTCTCACTCCGAAGAACGCATCTCCACAGTTGTCTCGACAGTGTCATGAAGCCCTGCAGAGTGCGCCGCTGTACGGAGAAATTATGCTGCGTCTGAGATCTCCCAGGCCCCCCCGCAGATGCGTCTCGGCAACGGCGATCGGCTGTCTGCTGATGTCTCGACCATCTTCTAAAACTTAAAATGCTGTAACGACGGGCCTAAGACTTCTTAGGCGGAGGGCCG
>NW_027192527.1:803507-805708 GCF_041956765.1 Thermoascus crustaceus | reverse complement strand
TGTAAGTTCTTTCATCATGCCTCCTAAGTGTAATCATTATCGCGAGTTTGGTCGTCAGGCTGATCGCATTGAGCAGAACGGTTCCCCTGTCAAACATCCTTGTCAATATTGTTATTCTCATCATCTTCCTTGCATCATGGATTCCAAGAGTCGCAACTGTTCTTCTTGTACCCGTCGTGGTCGGAAATGTGAGAAGTGATTCCATAGTGATAAGGAGTGGAATGATCTTAGCCGTTCTGAGGAGCAAATCAACGCTCAGTTAGAGGAGGCTGAGAACCAGGTTGAGCTTCTTATGGCAAAGATTAAGCGCTTGCGCAAACAGCGTAAGTTTCTTAAGGAATGTGGGTTGAGAATGTTGGATCATGATACTGCTGTGATGGACAAGTGGAATGAGGATGATCCCTTATCTGCCGAAGATCTTGCCGAGTTGGAACACCTAGCCAATGAATATGAGGGTCACCCGCAATCTGGGAATTCCTTGGTGCCGGGTGACCCACAGCCTCTTGAGGGGCTTTCTCCAGGTTTCATTGCAGAGTTCCTAGCTTCCGGAAGTTCTGAGCAGGAGGCTTCTGGTGGTTCCCAAAGACCCTAATGGGATGTCCCTTGTGGACGTCCCCTCTTGGGTCGGCCTCTTCTTTTTTGGTGTGACAGGTCTTCTGGTTTTGGGCGATCCAGGTTTTGAAGGTGGAATTCCTTGAGGAGTTTCTTGCACCCACCGCAGTTTTCTATGGGTTGCCAAGAATTCTCAAAGTTATCATAACCCTTCCATTTCAAAAGGTACATGAACTGCCTGTTAATTATGCCGCTGTCTAACACTTTTTCTACCTCATAGTCTTGATCATCGTCTGGGTTCTCAGGTAGGATTTCCTCAGTCTCAGTAATTGGTTGGGTGTTTTCCGGCGCTGGTTCCAACAGTGATATATGAAAAACTGGGTGTATCTGCATGGTATCTGGCAATTTAAGGCGGAAATTGACCTCTCCTTTCTTTTCTTCAATTTCAAATGGGCCAATCTTCTTAAAATCCAATTTATTATTTGGCCTTTTTGTCTTCACATTTTTTTGAAGGAGGTATACTTTATCTCCTGCCTTCAAGTTTGGTCCCCTCTTATGGTGCTGGTTGTAGTACTTGGCGGTCCGGTATGCAATAAATTGAATGTCTAGATTCAATTGTTGATGGAGCTCTCATAGTTGGTCAGCTCGGAGGATTCCTTTTTGGGCCAGGACCCCATCTGGTTTGGGTTCTTGGTAGGCCGTTGGTTCAAATCCATAGTTGGTGTAGAATGGAGATTCTTGGGTAGTCTCGTTTTTTGCACTGTTATATGCGAACTGGGCCATAGGTAGGAGTTCCACCCAATTGTCTTGCTGGTAGTTGATATAGCAGCGCAAATACTGTTCCAAGGTCTGATTCATCTGTTCTGTTTGCCCATCAGTCTGGGGGTGAGCTGTTGTGGAGAGCTTATGCTTGGAGCCAAGTTGGTGGGTCAAGGTTTGCCAGAATCCTGAGGTAAAGAGCTTGTCTCTATCGGACACAAATTCTTCTGGCATTCCATGATTCCCAAAAATGATCTGTAGGAAGGTGTATGCCAATTCTTCCGCATTAGATGACTTCTTGTATGGTAAAAAGTAGGCATACTTGGTGAGTCTGTCCACAATGACCAAGATGGAGTCATATATTATTCCTGTTAGAGGCTCTTTGGACGCCGGTAGATCTGTAATGAAGTCCAGTGATATGGATTGCCAGGGCCTCTCTGGTGCATCCAGGTTCTGTAGGAGCCCATATGGTGCATGTCGCGCTGCCTTGCTTCTGATGCAAAGATCGCATTGTGACACTATACGTCGCACCATCCTCCTTAATCCTGGGAAGTAGAAGTTCTGGGTAATCCTCTCAATGGTCTTCTCTATTCCCTGATGTCCATGAGCCGGGGCTTTGTGGATGTCTCTGACCAAGTCCTCCCTTAGCTTGGTTGGGACGTAGACCAATCCCTTGAATAGGATAATGTCTCCTTCTCCCTTGGTTATGTTGGGATCATTCTTGATTTCCTCAAGCTCTTCCGCCATTGAATCCTTCTGGTATGCTTCCTTAATCTTTTCTGCCCATGTACCGGGTCCTAGTCTTAGAGTAGGTGCAGCTTGCCTGTCCACTGTGAGGGTTCCATCAGTCTCCTGCCAGAAAATCGCGGGTCGTGGAGAAGGCTCTTCCT
>NW_027192527.1:755618-800037 GCF_041956765.1 Thermoascus crustaceus | reverse complement strand
CTGATCGTAACAAATGCGTCAGTCTGCTTTTATGCTCCAGTATAAAATTGTAAAAGCTTCGCAGGACTCAGTTTTCCTCTTGCTAGAATTGGAGAACTTTATTGGAAGAATTTTCGAAGCCAAGTCTCTACCAAGCTGAAGCAGAATCAATAATAATGGCATCCCAAGACGACCCAGCGCTCAAGCAGCTCTACAGGACCTTTATCACAGGATGTCATATCCTCCATTATCACGGGTAAGATAAGATGCATCTAGCTCCTTTCCTTACATCAAATCCATCCAAGCTAATCAAAGCGCACAAAATATAATACAGCGTCCTCGACGCCTACGGCCACCTCTCCGCCCGCCATCCCTCCAAACCCGAAATCTTCATCATGTCGCGCTACATCGCACCGGGCACCATCTCCTCCGAGCGTGACCTGATCGAGTACCGCGTCGAGGACGCGGAGCCCGTGGACCCAGGCGCGCCCAAGGGCTACTCGGAGCGGTGCATCCACAGCGAGTTGTACAAGCGGTATCCGGGCGTGCAGAGCGTCATCCACAGCCACTCGGAGGCGGTGGTGCCGTATAGCATTTCCGGTTAGTTTACTATCGTCATCATATATTATATATCTACGGTTTGTCGTTTTGAAAGACAAGTAAACGAAGGAATGATTTTGTGGTAGGTGTCCCGTTACGTGCATGTTTCCATATGGGTGGTTTCCTCGGTCAGTAGTTCCCATTTCTCTTCTCTTCTACTTCTCCTTTCTCCGACGTCCTATATCCCGCAGCGCGCATCTTAGTACCTACCGCAAAAGCAGGAACAAAAACCCCCATCTTCGACATCGCTTACCACCTCCTCCCCACCGACGCCAAGGACATGCTCGTCCGCAACACCCACCTCGGCGCCGCCCTGGCCGCCTGCTTCAGTGACAACAATGACGAAAACCACGACCCCACGGACACCACACCCAAACACGCCGTCGTCCTCATGCGCGGACACGGCTTCACCACGCACGCATCCAGCATCCAGGAGTGCGTCCTGCGCGCCATCTACACGCAGAAGAACGCGGGGATCCAGACCACGGCACTGATTACGCATAATGCGTTTTTCAAGGGCGGCATCGAGGCAGATGCGGCTGAGATTAAGTATCTTGATGAGGAGGAGGCCGCGGCGTCGACGGAGATGACCAAGTGGTCTGCGTATCGGCCTTGGGGGCTGTGGGTGCGGGAGGTGGAGGCGCAGGGGATGTATGTTAATCAGGTGTAGGTGTGGGTGTTAGTGTTAGTGTCAGTCTATATATATGTAAATATTACTTCAATTCGAATATATCCTCAAGAGGTATGTACATATTCGACGTGTTTGGATGAGATGATCAAATTCAACAAGACAATGTATTGATTGTTTTGAAAATCCAACCGTAGTTGGACGTGTCTGTTCGTGAAAGGAATTGAGAATTGAATACACTAGACACTAAACCGCCAATCCCTTCCCTCCCCCCACCCATCCACCCATCCACCCATCCCTTTTCCTGCGCCTTCCACACGTGGCATCGTGACAAGACAAGAAGCCAATCGACAATCAAACAATATAGGGATATAATGGATATAAACAGTAAGAGGTATAAAAAAAGGAGAGAACAAGACCCTCAGCAACCAACACTCCAACGCGCCGTTTCATAGCCCGTTTCCCTTACCATACCCTGACATTGAGATTGCCATATCAGTGCATATCACATCCCAACAGACCCTAACAAGATTCCCTGACATACAATCCATGACCAGACAAACAACCCGTGAAAATGGTTCAAACATAACGCCCTGAAAAGAGAAAAAAAAAATCCCAAACATGATGCTTGCTTGCTTCATCGCTTATCGCTGTAGAAGCGCATGGCAAACGCAGATCGAACAGAACCAGACCGACTGATCAGGACGACTATCCTTTCCATGCGTATTTGCTACCAGAGGATAATACGTGGATAGGTCGTTCAATCATATCACATCTTGTCAGCACACATCTTCTGCAGCAAAATACCGCTTGCTGCGGCTCCTGACCGCGAGGAACTTGGATTCCAACGGCATGTTCGTGTGGTGGACGACGTGCGGTCGATATACAGCATCGACAGGCGCCTGCCAATCATCCATGCCAAGTGGAAAGTACTCGTACAGCAGATCGGCACTCCCGTTGGGATTGGGAAGGACCGAGGTGAACGACGACTGAGGTGGTGGCTGGTACGACTGCTGCAGGTTGGCAGTGGTGGTGCCAAGAATGGGGAAGGACGCAGATGTGGCCCGGCTTGTCTGTGATCGAGAGGAGAAGTTTCGTGAGGTCTTCTGCATCTTCGCAGGTGGAGCGGAGTCTGCGTCCGGACTAGGGTTCTTCTGAGGGACAGTGGCGGGCGGTATCGACACGGAAGCACCGTTGGTCTTGGAGGAGCGTGACTTGGTCGAGTCAGCCGACTTGGGAGGGTTGAAGTCGTCATCCAGAAGGGAAAGGCTAATGGGCGGCGGGACCGCAACACTTGCCCGACGCTTGTTGGACCCTGTCGCTCGGGACCGTCCTGGACCGGACTGCGGATGGGCTCCGTTGACAACCGCACTGTTGAAAGTGGGAGTGGGAACGGCGACGGAGTCTGGGGCAGGAATCTGGGTCCAGTCCCCGTAGGTTGGCGGAGACTGTTGCTGTGGCGCGGTGGTCACCTGCGGAAGCAGTGCCTCCTCGAACTGGAACACCTGGGACATCTCCGGCGACGTACTGCTCTTGGCCGGTATCTTGGGCTGTGCCGGAGCCTGGACGGGCGCCTGGTTGGACGCCTGGCTGGTATGCTGTGGTGGTGCAGGATCACTCGTGGGCGTCCGGTTCGCCGCCGCTGATGTGGCAGCATGTGCGTTCTTCCTCGACGAGGCGGCACTCCCGCTCAGGGGCAGGTCCTTGCGTGACTGGAAGTTGCGAGGACTGCGTCCACGGACGATAACAGGGCCGGAGTGCGCTTCGCAGATCGGGATCTTCGCACCGGTCGACAGGGTCGCAACCACCTTGAGATGGACAACAAAGTGCTGCTGAAGCTCCTTCCTGCGTCCGTTGTTTGCAGTAGCAATACGGAACTGGAGTCGTTTCCAGGCGATGGGAAAGGTCGCGTAGTCCGAATCCAGGTCCTGGCCCGCCATGGTGTCCAGTGGGATCGAAGGGGGTTCCTTTTCCACCTTCTCCTCTGGTTGACCGTTCGCGTTAGTGGCGGGAGTCTTCCATGGGACTGAGATAATCTTAACCGGGTTCCCCTCCACCGACTCGGTTGCAGACACAGTGAGCTCTTGGGCCAGAATCGGAATGCGGTCACCCTGATCGGTCATGATATAGCGCAGCGTACGTGGCAGCGTGACGGAGCCGGTGATCTGGAAGAGGTTGCGGCGGTAGCAGGTCAGCTCTGCCATTGGCGGGGGGGCGTTCTCGGTGGGCGAAGTAGTCCACTGCGATTCTGCCAGGAAGAACATGCCGTTCAGCTGCGCAGACAGGGACAGGGTCGTCCTCCGTAAGGAGTAGTCGAGCAAGGTGAAGCTGTAGACGGGCATCGAGAAGCTCAGCAGCTTATGGTTGTGGTCAATGGACGAGTCGGCCGGCTGCTCGGGCGGCGCAGGTTCGAACGGAGGCAACATCTCGGAAAACGGATCATCAAAGCCGGGAGGAAAGCGCTTTAACGCCGGCATGCCGGGCTGAGAGAAGGTGATGTCGTCCCCGCTGCGGGCAGTCAGCGTGTGTATTCCGTGACAACAGCGGCGGATCGGACGAAAGTCCGCAGCAAGATCAGACGGCAACCAGATGTAGACGAACAACGCAAACATACCTGACAAAGGTATCAGAGTCAAAGTTAGGGTGCTGGTCCGGCAGTTCCATTGTAGACATGGCATTGAGATACTCAGCGCCCTGCATATTGCCCAGCGACAGCGGGCTCGCCAGGTAAGACATGGTCATGGTGTCAAAGCCCTCCATGGTGAGGGCGAGGGCTGTGGCAGCCCGGACAGCGGCGAGTTATGTTATCGCGCACGGGGAGGCAGGAGTGTGATCGAGGGAGGCGATCTGAACGGAGCCGTAAGACGCGCGGGGAGCTGCGAGATCTAACAAGGACACGGAGACGCGCCCGACCGCATGTGCAGAGGAGCGCTGAACGAGGTGTGAAGTTGTCGAGACGGACAAGCGCGACAGGAGGAGGGGAACGGTCGAGCGGCGGGCGGGATAGATATCAGAGGACTCCTGAGCATCGGAGACCGGGGCAGGAAGTGGGAGTGGGAGAGGAAGAGGTGAAGGAGGCAGTGGAGGAAGTGGATATGGCAGGATGCGGCGGTGGATCTCGCCGGGCTGGGATGCGCGCTGGCTGCGGAGAGAGACCCTGGCCGGACGCTCGTGCCGCGGACGCGAGCAGCAGATGCCAGATGCCCTTGAGGGTTGAGACGATGCTCGAGAGATTTTTTTATAAATCTGTATTGTTTTTCTGCAGCCTATCCTCTGTTTGCCCTCCTTCTTCTCTTCTTTTTTGCCTCTCTTTTGTCTCTTCCGCGCCTCTGGGCTGCTTCATGGGGTTATCACTTTATCGCTCGGCGCAGACCTCCAGACGGACGCCCGAACCCAGCGCTAGGCCGTCCCCGGTTAGCGCTGGCCGGAGCCCCGGTGGAGAGTTCGAGCAGCACAACTTGAACGAGAACGAAAAAAACACCTTCATCAGCAGGGGGTTTGCGGGCTAGAGGCAGACGGCATTGCCCTTTTTTCTAGAACCCCCGGGGGAACAAGTATCACCTGCAGCGAGCACGATCCCGGCGCCTTTTCCATATCATGCTAAAGTCCCGCGCCACCGTTTTGGCGACGCTTCTTCCCGCATCCTCATCACGATCCCAGCCCCTCTGCTGCTAGTGTTCTTCAGGCTTCGCTTCTGCGCTGACAGCCCTCTGGCTGCCTGTCGGCCTCTCCGTAGCTGGGTATAAGCTATCCCCACTGCTGGGCGAACTGCGCCTACCAGCGCGCCCCAGCCCACCCTCCACCCACGACTCTCCGGCAGCCGATCCCCTCTAGCGGCATACAGATATACCCAACTCGACTCCATCGCTGCGCATGCGATCGGGGGCCAAGTCCGCAAAAAAGGTGCACAACCCCTCCAGTCTGTCTCCGTCCCCTTCAGTTGACTCGCCTCACGAATCACCGGCGACCGTGGGAAGCCCCGGCGGCTTGGGCCCGACGTGGAGTTGCTGTTTCCGGCCTAGCGCTGCCTGGTGACTGGCCCGAGGCTCAAGTTTAGCCTCTCTCTCTCTCGCTACGGACGGTGGGCTGGTCCCGTCGGACAAAGAAAAGAAGCGATGAAGCATCCCCGTATCTCTTGTCGGTAGATCTTGTACCCGGGAAGGCAATTCGTGCTGTGCCTCTCGACATGTAGTAGGGCTGATTTGAGATTTTTAACTCCCTGCCTAGGTGCTTACCTCCTACCTGCGGAATCTACTCCTGCCGGCTGCTACGAATAATTATTCCACCCTTCTGGTGTCTTGCCTAACTGTCGCCACACTCCCGCGCTTAGCTGTGGTTCGTCCGCAGACAACCCCACAATTCTTCCCTGGTCTCAAAGCCATCAGACGACCCTGGGCCTGACCCGGAGACCGTTTTCATCTCGTGCAATTCTCATCATCTATACGTCCGTACCTTGGCACATAGCCGGCCGTTCCGAGCAGGGGTTCAAGTCTGGAACCTTTACCTCGACGGAGACGGACACGATAGGGACAAGACCAGGTACGGAGCGTACTACTATACTTTATGCTATCGGGGACGCCGCTAATCTAAGCGATATCCAAGGTTAAGCACTCGTAACCATTGTTTCACAATCCACAAACTACCTAATTATGACATGAATCATCATCTCCAGCGGACATGCAATACCGATTGAGAGAAGGTATGCAAGATAGTAATTGACCCAGTGACGATAAACGCAGGATCACCACGTGAAAACAAAAAATCACTTATCCATTTGTGATTTCATGCAAGAACGCCACATTACTGGTACCGAAGCCAGTTTCCCGCATCCTGTCCTATCATGCGTAATAATGCACGACAAAAAAGATCCACTATCCATCGTCCCCATACCAGCTTTGCCTCCTACGGAACTACTCCGTGCACGACTTAGCTCCCTCCCCGGCTTCCCCTCGGTCTCGGAGCCTGCCGCTGAGGCATGAAGCCTCGTTAGAACCTCACTTGAATCCAGGGTCTTGAACCGACCACCTTGATTGGCCCGCCCCCAAACCCTAACTAAGATACCTCTCATTCCGTCTGGCAGCGAAGTTCGAACCAAGTCCGTCGGAACTCTTGACAGCAGACGGCGGGACACCATTAATTGCTGACGTTCAGACATGGCATATGGCACCTGACGCCTAGTGCTTATTAGTTTAACTTGGTCTCAGAGGTACACTGTAAGCTCAGCGACAGGCCCGGGCGGGAATGGTGATCATCGAATGATCAATCATCAATCGTACCCAATCAGCGGCGATCGACGCGAATCATGCCGGTTGATCGCGGTTGATCTACGTACGATGCTGAGCAATAACGAAAGGTGAGTGGTGAGGACCGCAAACGAATGGAGGATGCGGGACGCCGTACGTTAGTTACCTTTTATCTAAGGTACGTGAGGGGAGGGTTGCCTAAGAGTTGATCGATGGAATTGATAGGTAGACATTTACACCCGCGTGGAATGAAGGACTTGGATGTTTGACCCCATTGAAATTTGATGGCGTATTATACTTTGTACGTACTTCCTATCTTCTTGTCTTGGTAGCACGTACAGTACCCAGATGTAGCAGAGTAATCTCGTAACTACTATACATAGTACCTACCTGCTACGCCACGCCGTATTTCTAATCGCCTGGGTAGGTACAGTACATTATTTAACAACCTGAAAAAAAAAGCCACTTAAGTACCTACCCAATGTCGCACAGGAATACTGCAAACCTGCTTCAGACGAGCAGAGCAGTACCTCGGTCCTGTACATCTATCTACCCCCTCCTTCTGAAACAAAACAGAGGGATATAATATACATGTCCTGCTACGTACAGTACGTACAGTAGAGTAGCGTACAGTAGACAACCAACCTATCGGTGTACTCCGTGATCATCATCCACCACCACCACCACCAATCCACATCCTATCTTAGGTAGATACTCCTACATACATCAGGATCTCCAGACCCATCAAATTCTGTAACAACATTAATCCTAAATCCCAAAACAAAACGGAGCAGATACATAAAACAAACGCTTTACAAGACCAGACCTGGCATGGCATGGCTATCGTGTTCCATGGCCATGGCTACCTATGAAGAATGCGATGCGATACATGTGCTCATCTAATTCTCATGTGATTTTCAACGTGCAAGAACGAAGAAGGGGAGCGCCTCAGCCTCCGACATGCAGTCCGTGCAGACGGACGGCACCGACTGCAGAAGCCTCATCAGGCTAAGCTCGGAGTTGAGAACTTTTCCAGAAAAAAAGAAGACCTCTGACGGGGTTCAGGGACGGGCACGGGGGTCATGCAGGGATCATCACGGTTATGGATTGATGTACACAGATGGTGTCGCATCATCTTTAGCGACCGGCCTCACAACATCTCGGGGCCAACTCTGGCACCGTGCCCCGAGGGTGGAGTTCACCTTGATGTGTCTACGACCCGAAGCACAAAGGATACGTACTCCTCTCGTTTCTTTTTCTGTCCCGACGATCGCCTCTCGATCGACCGGCTAGCGCTACCTTTGACCCTGGACCCTCTGTACATCCATGGTACGACGTTATGATATCTTCTCTATCACCATAGCTACCAGGCAGTACAACATCATCATTCGTGAGTACACCTTGCCATGCTCGTTACGCCAGTCAAACGCCAGACTCGGCAGTCCCTGCTACTGTCCCTGCTTCTCTCTCCCCTTCTCCTCTCTCTTGCACTGCTGTCCAATCGTCGAGGCTCACTGGATAGTCGCGTTTCCCGCCCAGCAGCCTCATTCCGCCTTTTGCGCCATCCGCCCACGGACATCATAAAACGCGCAGTGCAAAGTCCCACCCGGCAGCTGGGAACCAACCTCTCGGAAACAAGAATAGAAATGCAGAGCTATAATGCGGGATGGATATCTAGGTATCAGTACTGAAACACATAAAACATAACAATCACACACAAAGATAACTGTATCATGATCAGCCACAACAGGCTGTATAGAAGTAGTATGCCGTTTAGGAACGTCCGAGAATGGCAAATGGAACAATTTAACGGATCATTATCCTTACGCAGCCGCGTCTGGACGACTGAAGATCATTCTAAGATGGCGGCATCATGGTCCACGTTGCTGCATCGCACGTCACCTCCTCAAAGCTGTGTAGCACGTTGAAGCCCATCCCTGAGAGACTGTCAAAGTTTCCGTCTCCGTCAACCTGCAGGATACTACGTTAGAAAAATCTCCTAGTGAATTAAGTCTCTGTAGATAGATGAAGGTCTGACTTACACAATCCAGTATAACGGCGTCGGCGCCCTGTTTACGGATCTGCTTGATCCCTAGCAAGATCAGCCCCTGCATCAGGGTCGCATACTCGCCCACAGACGGAGAGATCACTGGGGACGATATGCCACCCGCCGCGGTGTGCATATCTTTCAGGGCGGGCATATACTCGGCCAGGGTGGACTGGTCGTTGTATACGACAACACTGCCCAGGATCGCCCCGTCATCCAGCCGCTTCGCCCTGATGATCCCACAGTCTGGAGCGCTATTCAAAGCCAACTTGTAGATCTCCATCACTCCTTGTCTTGAATTCGTCTTGATGTGGTCGAGGATTGACCCCGCGTAGTCCCACCCGTATACAAGGTCGTAGACGACCTCAGCGTTCTGCAGGCTCCTGGCGAGCCCGTCCGGCGGTGACCAAGTCGACAGATTGCGCAGCACCACGCTGCACACCGGTCGCGAGAGTGCCGTATTCCACCCCAGGTTCGCAAACCACTGCCGCAGCCTCTTGCGTTCCACGGGATTAGCCGTTGGAATGCCCAGGTAAATACCTGGCAGGCGAGAGCCGAGCTGGAATCTCTTCATCCCCTTCCGCTGCAGCAGTGTCCGGATAGCCCGATTGTGCAGCGAATGTCCGATAGACAGCTTCCGTCTAGTTGGGTCGACGATCAAAGAACCGATTACGCCGGTTCCTGTAGACCTAAAGAAATATGTCGAACAGAATCCGTACAAAGCACGAGTGCTGCTGTTCCGCACGACAAAATGCGCTTCCTCGACGTCGTCGTCGTTTCGTAGCAGAAAGTTGCCGGCCGTGACGCTGGACAATTCGGATCGTTGGCCTTGAGAACTGTCCTCCCTGACTGCTTGCAACAGGGCGTCCAGCGCATCGGCGTCTCTCTCCTCATTCCATGTCTCGACCAACCAGTGCTGTCTCGACTGATGAAGTTTTTGACTGTGGCTGATGGTGCCCGGGAGCGAGCCGGTTGGTGTCAATTCTCCGTAAAGGACCTTGACCAGAGCCTGAAGAGCAGTCTCTGTAAAATCGTAGGTGCATATATATGTTCCTATCGACGGGTCCATTGCAAAGTCGTACGGTGAGCTGACAGATACCACTATGAGAGGCTTTTCACGTCGTTCGCCTGTTTGAGAGAATTGCGATTTACACATCAACGACACATGTTTGGTGAATCCATATTGGTAGAGATTTCTGTTCGCATCAGCTGTGATGATGATGACCGCATTGGCTCGGTCAATCAAATTCTCATGGACCGGACGAACGCCGTTCGCTGTGTAGGACGTATGGAGCACTCGTCCCCTTCGCTGCCGTGCAAGTGATCTGCCGAACTCCTTGAAAACGCTCTCGCCACTTATGACAGAGGCACTCTTCTCCCACGCCATCGGATCGGGTGATGAGTTGAGGTTGTCGGCTACCGAACGAGACGCGGCGGAAGCAGGAAGGGGTTTTACCAAAGGGGTAAGGAGGAGTAGCTCCTCATCAGGCTCGAGGATGCTGGGCAGCGGGAGCAGATTGTTTTTATCTCGGACGACGGTGATGGAGCCGTTGTACGCTCTGGTTGAGAGGCTGGTATGTGAAGGCTGCATTTGCGTCAGGGAAGGGATTCCAGCAGGATTCAGTGCCTGCTCCCATGACGTACAACGCGATTTCATCTCAAGAACTCTACGCAGAGATTGCTCTATCCGAGCTCGACTGATGATACCGTTCTCGACCCCGAGCTTTAACCCGTTTATAGCCTCTTGCTGAACCGAAAAGGACCGGCAAAGAAGGATAATATCACAGCCCGCCTTCATTGCCATCACAGTTCCACCCCCGACACCGATGTTATGGGTCAGAGCTTCCATTTCCAGGCACTCTGAAACAACAACGCCGTTGAACTTGAGATCCTTGCGCAGCAGATCGTCGACGACCTGCTCGGACAGACAGGCATGCATCACGTTGACCCCGGCGGAGGACATGGCAACCCCGCCAACCATCATGGAGTCCAAACCTTGGGCGATTGCATTCCGGAACGGGACCAAGGCACTCAGGCTGAGCTGCTCAAGAGAATCGGTTATGACGGGAACTTCGGTCTGAGACCCGAGAAATTCCAGATTGCCGTATGATGGAAAATGCTTCCCGCAAGTCACCAGACCGGCTTCCTGATATCCCTTCATGAACTCTACGCCGTACTGCGATACCTCCTGTGGGTCATCTCCTGTGGTGCGAACCCCCAGTGGCTGGTTCCGTACGTTGGTCAACACATCCAGGACAGGACCCATGATCCAGTTGATGCCGACAGCCTTGAGCTCCTGGGCAGTGGCAGTGGCTACCTCGCGGGCCAGCTGCTTCGATCCCGTGGCAGCAATGCCCATGGCGCTGGGGAACTGGCGGATGTAAATCCCGTCGAAGAGACTGTTGACACCGCCATTCTCCTGGTCGAGCGCAATGGTAAGAGGCACCGGATGGCCAGCATCTCGGGCGATGGTCTGCAACTCGAGGACGAGTCGTGTGGCATCCTCAGCAGCTGTTTCTATCAGTCCGGCGTCATTTCTGGAAGTACGCTAGACATTAGGGAATATTGGAGAGAGAGAGAGACATAAAAAGAAACGGAGAAATACATTTGAGGTTCTTAGCTGTCAGCAGAATCGAGCCCAGGTGGTAGTCCTCGATGAGTGAGCGGATCTGAGAGTCGATGGTGGTGCCATCGAAGCCCATCATAAAGAGCTGGCCCATCTGCCTGGAAGAGCATGACGGGAATAGCGTGCAGAGTCAGCAATGGCATTCCTACCATGGAGCATAAACAAAGAAAATAATACACAGGATACGGTAAAGTCAGACAGCATCGACGCGCTGTCAAGGGAAGAGATGAGATCGAAGACGAAGCACGACATGGTGCCAATGGATCCCTACCTGTCTAGATCCTCCCAGCCGGGGGGCAACGCATCGTCCTTAGGGGCCATGACGGCCCGATGCGGAATGCCAGCACGACAGGACGAGCTGTCTCAGTGTAGTCGAGAGGGCCGAGTCAGACAGCTGGCAAGAGGCTTACCGCGACGCAAACGGAGTGAGAGGAAGGACGCGGTAGCTCTCGTGCCCGAGGATAGCTCCTAAGCTGAGCTGCTCTGCTCAGGGTCTGCCTGGCTCGACCAGACGAGAGGTCCGCAGCGGCTCCACGAGGAGTAAACTACTGGTCCCTGCACGGCAGAGCAGCCAACAGCAGCAGTTGCTAACACAGGCACAGATCCGTCAGTAGTCCAGCAACACAGACAGAGCCACGAGAGTTGCAACGGGTCGTGTCGTTGCATGCTGGAGCGGGAGCGGGAGCCGAAGGTGGATCGGTCTAGCGCTCTGCACGCCCGAGGTCCTGGGCCGACCTGCTCACGTGCCTAGCGATAAGCATAAGCAGGATAAGCAAGACGATACCGTACGGCATATCGGAGTAAGGTAAGGTACCAGATACTGTCTCCAATACATTCTTCCGAGCTTGGCGGGGTGCGCCACAAAGAATGCGACGTTGCAGGCACCCTCACTGTCACCTTCCCCGGCGCGTAGGCCCTCTCCAGGCTACCCCGATGCAACTCTTGGCGCCGCAACGGTCCACTCAGATCGATCTCACATGAAAGAAACGGGTCGTACCCGCCCGTATCGATACGCTCCATATCTATACTGATACGCTCATGGAGTCTAAAAGCTGGCACCACCTTCTGTAACACTGTCCTCAAGTGATGAAACCCTCTCACAGAGACTGGCAGATGATAGATCTGCGCTCCCATTCGACGGCGGGGACCGAGTATCGTGGTGGAACCGGCCTATCGAGGCCGTTAATATTACACAAGAACTACCTCCGACGAACCTCATCGAAGCGTCATCTCCCCCTCTATCTGATAGGAGTAACAGCGGTAAAAAAAGTGCCTGTCATGCGGTGATCTACAGTGACACATTGTATCCTGGACAAATGAGCTTGCTGATATAGGCCCGTGTCATGGCAGCTGTTGCCTCGATTCGATGCCCTGAACCAGCGGGGTGGGCGGGCGGACAAACCAAGGATCCATGATGCAGACATGATGAGTAGTGGGAAAACTCCCGGGGCTGTCAAGTTGCCCGATATGGCATTCACGTTCCTTACTAAACTCACTGAGGGGACCTCCGGCGTGACAGTTCCGTGGATGGAGCCGACGGGATGACGACTGCCGGCTAGCAGCTCTTTTATCTTGATGGCCCAGTATCTCTCTGCCCTCAAATCCCCTCATCTCTTCACATCATTTTCTTTCATACACAACCTGTCAGCTGCAGCTTTGATGTCAAGTTCTGTTGCACTGATTGTCTCTTTTGGTCAAAACACCATTGCTTCTGTTATTTGACTCGCACACATCACAACTTGCCAGTTCTTTCAAGCTTCCAAGTTTTCACCAGTGACGTCGTCAGCTTCCCATTATCACCATGTAAGTCATATTGCCTTTGCTACTAAGCACCAAACATATCCACAAGCTCTGTAAATAGTATGGCTAACATTTTATGTCATTTATTTGCAGGAGGGTCATCATTAGGGAAGATCCTGAGGGTGCGTCCCAGTACATCGCCGAATACATCATCAGTATGTCCAGCCTATCTGCTGTTATATCCTATATATCCTGGATATCTGTATATGGAATTATGTCTATACATCTGTGCCACCTTGTCTTGCTATTGTTGTGTTGTCTCCTTTTTCATGTCTGTAAACTTCCAAGTGAAAGATCCATTTTAACATGTCTGTTTTATCATGTAGGCCGCATCAAGACCTTCGCTCCCACTGAAGAGAAGCCATTCGTGCTGGGCCTGCCTACAGGCAGTAGTCCTGAGATTATCTACCGCATTCTTGTGCAGAAGTACAAGGAGGGTGAGATCTCGTTCCGCAATGTCGTAACCTTCAACATGGTAGATCTCCCCGCATGAAACCAGAGACAAGGGACAAAAGAAAATAAGGAAACACATGCTTATAGCGAAAGCGCAGGATGAATATGTCGGCCTCCCGCGCGACCACCCCGAATCCTACCACAGCTTCATGTACAAGCACTTCTTCTCGCACGTCGACATCCCCCCTACAAACATCAACATCCTGAACGGCAACGCCCCCGACCTGGCAGCTGAGTGTGCCGCCTACGAGGCCAAGATCGCGCGCTACGGCGGCATCGAGCTCTTCCTCGGCGGCGTCGGACCCGACGGGCACATCGCCTTCAACGAGCCCGGCTCGTCCCTGAGCAGCCGGACCCGCGTCAAGACCCTGGCCTACGACACGATCCTGGCCAACTCGCGTTTCTTCGACAATGATGTGACGAAGGTCCCTCGCATGGCGCTGACCGTGGGCATCCAGACGATCATGGACGCGCGTGAGGTCGTCATCGTCGTGACGGGTGCGCACAAGGCGCTGGCGCTGCAGAAGGGCCTCGAGGGCGGCGTCAACCACATGTGGACGCTGTCCGCGCTCCAGCTGCACCGGCACCCGCTTATCGTGGCGGACCGCGACGCAACCCTCGAACTGAAGGTCAAGACCGTCAAATATTTCGAGTCCATCGAGCAGGCGGGAACGGACGCCCGCACCCAGGGCCCCCCACTCGTCTACCGACCCCGGACTTATGCCCCCGCTCCGCTCCCCGTAGCGCAGCAGCCCACTCCGACCCCGACCCCGCAGAAACAGGCCCCCAAGGACCTTAAAATCGACACGGAACTGCACCGCCAGCTCGAGGACGACGGCGAGCTGACCCCGGACAGCATGTCCTCGCGCATGGTCGACTCGGGCATAGCCGGTCTGGACTCTGCGATCAAGGGCGATCTCATCTTTGATCGGATGAGCTCCAGGATTGCGAGTGCCAGCTAGGCTTAGGTGCTTTTAAGTTGAGCTGGTGAGACAAGATTTGACGACAGCAGCTATGCTCTCTATGCTCTCTATGCCGGATGATGATACGAAGGTAGCTCTTATCTGGGATTCTCATTTTACGGAGACTGGAACAAGTCTAATTTTTCTTTTTCTTTTTTTTTTCTTCCCTGCTTCTTCTCTCGTTTAATATTTCCTTTCTCCACGATCGTTCGGGATATCATGCCTCATGGGTTGAACTTCCTTTCTCGATCACACATCTTTTTTTTCATCTCCAAGCAAACACTGCAGCAGATTCCATTGCCTTTTTTCATTTCATGCTATTAAGGGAACGGGGAGATACCAAAAGAAAACAGAAAAAAAAATGTGAACGACAAAAGGCTAAGATATGATGGATCTTCCTTTCCGGTCGGTTTTCGGGTCCTTTTTTCTCTACATCTTCTCTTATAAGCAATCAGTATGGTCGGCTTTTCTTCTTCATTTCTAGATGGATCGATTATTTGATAGATAGACGAGCTTAGAAAGCGCAGGGGGTGATATGTAACAGTATGTTTTAAGAGTAGACGCCGTTATGTACTTATTATATTCGTTTAATGCGTCTATGTACTGCGTTGTGTTAGATACCTCTATATAGCTATCTGTACGACTAATTTATTCATTTTACACTATTATTTTTTTTCGTTTCGTTTCGTTGTGTTTTGTTTTGATTCCCATTCCTGAACGGGAAGGCACATTTTTTTGACCGGTCATAAACTTGGTTAGTCACGGGTCGCGAGACGTGTCATATGGGACCGGTGCTGTCGAGCAACTCATGCCTGACGGAAATCCCCGTGAGATCACACCACAACACCTGGTCCTATTAAGAAGCAGACCCGCTACTTCGCTGGAAGGCAGATTCGGAACGTCGCTTTCGCCATCCAACTTTTTTGATAAACATTATTCATTCCATCGCGTTCACAGCTTCGAAAACACCGTGGCCACCGCCCCGCTCATATCAACCAGGGTGCTCTTGTTCCGGACCCAAGCCTCGATGCCCCTCCGGCCGTTCTCGACACCCACACCGCTCTGCTTCCACCCGCCAACGCTCATCTCCGCGGGCGACTCTCCCCACGAGTTGACCCAGGTGATACCCGCCTCGAGCTGGTCGATGATGCGGTGCGCGAGGTTGAGATCCTTGGTGAAAACACCTGCAGCGAGACCTAGCTCGGTGGCGTTTGCGCGCTTCACGGCCTCTTCGATGGTGTCGTAGGTGAGGATGGACATGACGGGGCCGAAGATCTCCTCCTTCACGATCGTCATGTTGTCGGTGCAGTCGGTGAAGATGGTGGGTTGGACCCAGAAGCCCTTCTTCAGGTCCTCGGGGAGTCCACTGGGCTTCTCCAGACCACCATAGAGCAAGCGGGCCTTGTCGACCTCGATGCCG
Source organism: Thermoascus crustaceus (assembly GCF_041956765.1). Taxonomy (NCBI): domain Eukaryota; kingdom Fungi; phylum Ascomycota; class Eurotiomycetes; order Eurotiales; family Thermoascaceae; genus Thermoascus; species Thermoascus crustaceus. The sequence continues at coordinate 784,279 of NW_027192527.1, read as the reverse complement.
TGCCGGATGTAAGAGGTGACCTTGTCGTAGTGCACGCTGGAGACGAGCGGGCCGAAGTTGGTCTTCAGGTCGAAGACGGGTCCCGGGCGGATGTACTGCATCTTCTCGACGAGACGCTTCTCGAAGGCGGCTTTCATGCCCTTGGGGATGAACACGCGGGTGCCGTTCGTGCAGACCTGACCCGTACTGAAGAAGTTGGCCATCATGGCGCCGTCGACGGCGATCTCCAGGTCCGCGTCGGGCAGGATGAGCAGGGGAGACTTTCCACCCAGCTCCATCGTCACGTATTTCATGCCTCCCGCGGCGGTACCGGCGACCTTCTTACCGGTCGAAACCTGGCCCGTGAAGGAGACCTTGGCGATGGAGGGGTGTGCGTTCAGGTACGCGCCCACGTCGCCGGCGCCGTTGACGACGTTGAAGACGCCCGCGGGAAGGCCGGCTTCCGTGTAGATCTCGGCGAGGGTCTGGCCATGCAGGGGGGTGAACTCGCTGGGTTTGTAGACCATGGTGTTACCGGCTGCGAGGCAGGGTGCGGATTTCCAGAGGGCACTATTTCAATCAATCGATTAGCCAAGGCACATTGGATGCTAAAAGGTATAGGGAGGGGGATACTTACATCTGAATGGGGTAGTTCCAGGCCCCGATGCCAGCGCAGACACCCAAGGGCGCCTTCTTGGTGTACACCCAGGCATCCTCCCTCAGCTGCGTGGTCTCACCGTTGAGACCGCCGCCGCCCACCAGATTGGCGAAGTACTCGAGGACATCAGCTCCGGTCACGACATCGACCGTGCTGGTCTCGGAGAAGGCCTTGCCGGTGTCGAGGGTCTCAAACTTGGCGATATCATCGTTGCGCTCGCGCAGTAGCTGGGCGGCCTTCTGGAGGATACGCGCCCGCTGGATAGGAGGGGTCTGCGACCATGAGGGAAAAGCACGCTCAGCGGACGCGATGGCAGCGTCGACGTCTGCGTGGGAAGCGGCGTGGATCTCGGCCAGCGGAGTCGCGTTGGCCGGGTCGACGGTGACGAAGGTCTCGCCCGAGGTGGCGGGCTGGACCTTTCCGTCGTAATAGAGCTGGCGGGGAGGGTAGGGAAGACCGGTCATGGTGGGCTGTCGATATCGATCTCGAGAGGTGTCTCGCGGCGGAAGATGGTAAAAACCAGAACACAGCTCTGGGAAGGTGAAATCCGTTGTTGCGCTTCCTTGCACCGGCCTACACTAAAATTTGCCCCGAGGTACCCCTGTGGAGTTTTGGCGGTCTTGGTTGAATCTCCATCGGTTTTTGTATGGTAAATCCAAACCTTGGTAGCGGATTGCACCACCCGTCTCACAGAGAATGTCCTCCAGCAATGACAGCTGCTAGCCGCCATCTTATAATCTTTTCGCATAAGAACTTAGGCATGTAACATACAGGCTGACTTCCATGAAATAGACTGATATGAGTGCTATCTAGGTGTCTTCATCATGCATCTATGATAGGGCTTTAAGATGAAGTAGATAAGGCTTCATATTTGCTGTTTCAGGCAGATGGTCATCATGATAAGAAGGCAGAGCGCTCTCATTGGACTTTTCACATACCATACAAAACCTGTGGCAATTTGAAAATGACCGCCAAACGCCGCTACGTAATGTCCCGAGGTCGGGCGCTTTGCCGAGTCGGCGACGGCGCTCAGCTGAGGTTTCTGGCTGAGATAAGCAGCACGGCCAGCCACGGCTCGGGCACGTGCGGGCAGATCTGGTGGCGTGAGCGCCGTCCGATGCCCGAGCAGGGCAACTCTACCCAAGCCGCGTGCTAGGGCTCGGGTTGCCCTGTGTCGGCAAGACCTGCCCGCTTGATCGCCTCTTGTCGGTTCGGCCCCAGCTTCGGTGACGTAGGGCTCGCTGACAGCGCGGATCGAGTCTCTCTACACGTCTCACACCGACTCTCCCGTCAGCCACGCCCCACCCGGTGCGCGAGGGATCCGTGAGCCGTGCTCCTCTGCGACACGGACCAAGCATTCTTTGGCCCCTTCATCTTGCGGAGGGAACAATTTTTCTCTTCCTTCCTCTCCTCTTATCAGCTGGTCAAGACAGTCCTTTAGTCACAAAAGTCCCCCTTCGCAGATCCCTGTCCTCTCAAGGGTCTGCTCTCCTCTACGTTCAAGCTCACCTCTCTGCAGCGTCTCATCCAGCAGTTCAACACGATGGCCACCACCACGGAGCTCCCCGCAGGGGACGTCAACAGCTATGACTATCTCATCGTGGGAGGAGGCACCGCCGGCTGTGTCATCGCCAGCCGCCTGGCCCAGTACTTACCCAACAAGCGCATCCTCCTCATCGAGGCCGGCCCCAGCGACTTCATGGATGACCGTGTCCTGAAGCTCAAGGAATGGCTCAACCTGCTGGGGGGAGATCTGGACTACGACTATCCTACCACAGAGCAGCCCATGGGTATGTTTGCATGACCGTTGAATGTGGCCCAGATGTGCCAGCTTCTCTCGACTCATGATCGGATGGACCAGAGCACACCTTGTCCCCGAGGACTTATGCCAGCCTGAAGTGCCATTCCCATGCGACTTGAGCCCGAGCAACACCACTCCTTTTGAATCCTGTTCGTATCCCGAGGCAACCCTTGACTTACCATTGTCATTGATCTGCAGGAAACAGCCATATCCGCCACTCGCGCGCGAAGGTGCTGGGCGGATGCTCCAGCCACAACACCCTCATCTCCTTCCGCCCCTTCGAGTATGACTGCCGGCGGTGGGAGAAGCTGGGCTGCAAGGGTTGGTCGTTCGAGACCTTCACTCGCGTGCTCGACAACCTGCGCAACACTATCCAGCCCGTGCATGCCCGACACCGTAATCAGCTGTGCAAGGACTGGGTCGAGGCGTGTTCCACCGCCATGAACATCCCCGTCATTCCCGACTTCAACAAGGAGATCCGCTCCAAGGGCCAGCTGACACAGGGTGTGGGTTTCTTCTCCGTCGCGTACAACCCGGATGACGGTCGTCGGAGCAGCGCCAGTGTGGCTTATATCCACCCCATCCTGCGGGGCGAGGAGAAGAGACCCAACCTTACCGTCCTCACCAACGCGTGGGTGTCCCGCATCAACGTGAGCGGAGACACTGTCACCGGTATCGACCTGACCCTGCAGTCCGGTGCCAAGCGCACCCTCCGGGCCAAGAAGGAGACCATCCTCTGCGCCGGAGCGATCGATACTCCGAGACTGATGCTGCTGTCGGGACTGGGTCCCCGTGAGCAGCTCACCTCCCTCTCCATCCCCGTGGTGAAGGACCTGCCCGGTGTGGGTGAGAACCTCCTTGACCACCCCGAGACCATCATTATCTGGGAGCTCAACCAGCCTGTCCCACCGAACCAGACGACCATGGACTCCGATGCGGGCATCTTCCTGCGCCGCGAGGCCCCCAATGCCGCAGGTGACGACGGCGACGCTGCGGACCTCATGATGCACTGCTACCAGATCCCCTTCTGCTTGAACACGTCTCGCCTGGGCTATGACACTCCCAAGGACGCGTTCTGCATGACTCCCAACATCCCCCGCCCCCGCTCTCGCGGCCGTCTCTACCTGACCTCCGCCGACCCCAGCGTGAAGCCCGCCCTCGACTTCCGCTACTTCACCGACCCCGAGGGCTATGATGCCGCCACCATCGTGTACGGCCTCAAGAAGGCCCGAGAGATCGCCAAGCAGGCCCCCTTCAAGGACTGGATCAAGCGCGAGGTTGCCCCCGGTCCCAACGTCAACACCGACGAGGAGCTGTCCGAGTACGGCCGCCGCGTGGCGCACACGGTCTACCACCCTGCCGGCACGACCAAGATGGGAGACATCACCAAGGACCCGCTCGCGGTCGTGGACCCGCAGCTCAAGGTCCGCGGTCTGAAGGGTCTCCGCATCGCGGACGCCGGTGTCTTCCCCGAAATGACCACCATCAACCCCATGCTGACGGTGCTAGGCATCGGCGAGCGTGCTGCTGAGTTGATCGCGGAGGAGGCAGGATGGAAGCCGCAGCAGCCGAAGCTGTGAATGGCTGAATCTGTAAGTCGTTTTGACTCAGGTGCCGGGCGTACCTAGATTCAGTCAACGATGGGCGCAGATATCAGGAAACAACCCAGAATATAAATCAAAAAAAAGGAAAAAAGGGAAAAAAAAGAGTTATCGGGAAGAAGATACGAAGTTAGATGCGGTACGCCATTCCATACCACTGTCATTTTGCAACTCACAGATCAGGGATCTTTAGCAGAAAGAAAGAGAGGAAGAAAAATTCATTGTGGAGCCTGTACTTTGTCTTTTGAACATTGCATTTGCAACAGGCTCATTTTCGTTCTGAATAAGAATCTGGCATTTGGAATTGTAACAATGAGATAAGAGTACTGCATTCACGTGATTTAGACTAGAAAAAATGGAAAGAGAAAATAAGATTTAAGGTATCCTGTTCTTCTTGGCATCCTAACCCTAAACTTAAAACAAGATCTCAGTCAAGCACGTAATAATTATTCACGATATGTATACAATATGCTTGGAGACATGTTGCGAATACCAATGATACCTAGATAGCGAAGGAAGCTCAGAAGGGATCGAAAATCAAGAAGGAATGGTCGAGAGAGATAGACCAAAAGGCTAGCTTGAGATTTTAGGGCGCAAGCAAGAAGCATTACCTACCTAATTCTTCCCGACATGAACATCTGGTTCTGCAAGATCGCACGTGATGTCTGCAAGGCCTTTGCTGCTTACGGAAATTTACCATAGGCACCCCTCCACTCCCTGTCCACCACCCCCATCATCCCCTCGTGCACGATGCCTAGGAAACGCAAGGCCTCTCCTAACGATGAGGATGTCAATCCGTCCAATACTTCGTCGCGAAGATAAGAGCAGGAGTGGTCTCGAGAAAACCCTCAACGATGACGAATTGATCTCTGAAGCCCTGAAAGTAGCTATGAGCAAGGATCCTCAATTAATGATCCTGAAGCTTATGGAATCGCACCTCATTCAGTTTTGCTCGCCTCAAAGAGCCCTTGATCCGTAAATTCATTGGCTTGGCAGCATCTATTTGATTTTAATCTCACTAATCATGATTATTATAGGAAACGGTCTGGAGATCAGTTTTTTGAAGGTCAAATACGTTGACATTGCCCCGAGAGTCGGCTTGGACCCTCTTAGGCAAGGACAGGATATCCCCTCGTTTGACATGTTTCGTGCTCGACTTCCAAACGATATCTTCCGTAAGATTATCGAAGATGTCGATTTGTTCTCAAAACAATACGGAACAATGGATAGACATGAGAACGAGGAGGCTCGAGCACGGTAACTATCAGCGTATGAGATCCTAATTCCGAAAGTATGGGTCTCACTGCTAATTTCTACAGTACTTGAATCGAATTGTGGCGTTGTTTTCCGGTCTCATATTTAATACTCCCGGGGCTTTGATAGAAGGAACAATGACAAAGAAAGGCCGGATTGAATACCGATTTAAGACATATGGCGGTATCACAATTTGTGTTTATTGAAGTCAAGCGAGAAACGGGTGTCGCCTCGGAACGACTTGACTTCATAGCGCAGGTAATAGCCGAGTGCGATGGTACGTACGGCGCAGGCTGTTCTCCTGGTTTGTTTACACAGACTAACACTCTATAGCATGTTCATGGCTGAATTACCAAAACGGTTATCATGTATCGATACTTGGAGTTCTGTGTGATGGTAGACACTTTTACTTTTTTCGGTTTGTCGGCCGATCCCCGGGAAATATATTGCCACGGTTCTCCTTGGGAAAGTTTCCCGATGGATCCCAGAGAATCAACATCAAAACTCCTGATCCAATGTTCGATTCAAATCCTGATTGCCGAGCGTATCTCCGCGAACTTCGCAGTGCATGCGATGGCATCTACTACATTTTTCTCAGAGCATACCAATGCGGCCTTGAAGGTCATTGGGATTGAAGCGTGCAAAGGGGCGAAGCAGAAGGAAAAGAAGGACTTTCGACTCCTGAACGGCTAACTGCAAAAGCTATGGCAGAAAGAGCTCTTAAAACAGCTACTTCCGCTTGGAACCAATACGACAATGGCGACTTGGAGGAATCCAAGATGTCTGCACAAACGGCTCTTCAATTCCTGAGTGCAAGGTACAAGTTCCACCTTTTGTTTCTAGTGGTCAACATGCTAACAAATGGGCTCCGTCTACAGCGTTGAATCAGCGCCTTTTGAGAAGCCAGTGACCTTTCCTGGTTTCACGGAAGACATGGTCAATGAATGAGGTTTACCTGTAAACCTCAATCAGATACGGGTAGTCCAAGGTCTGTTTCTGCTGCACATCGATTGATCCCAGAATGGTCTGTGTATACCAGCTTCTCACATACATTAGATACGCACATCTGCGTACTGTCAGTAAGGCAACCATTCGGAGTCTCAGAAGTGTCAAGATGGCGGAAATCCGTGGGACTTTGGGTGACACCGGGTGCCTTCTTAGGGCTACTACACAGGGTTTACTGTACAACATTACAGCAACCTTGATTCACTACAGATCTTTGAACGGCATGTTATGATTAGACAAAAGAATAATAGAAGTCATTTAATTCCTCATATATACATATTATTTCGTTTTTATATCAGTGTCCAAAGTTATTGCATAGTCGTAATGAAAATCGCACCCAGATTCCATCAAAAGCCCAGGTTAATTCAGCCAACAAGGACCAGCTAACTTCTGCACACCACAATGGACTGTTTGTTACTTCGCATATCTTTTAATGGGAGGCTCACCCGACGCGGGAGAACCGTATCCCAGGACCTCCGCAGGGGCAACGACAATCAGACCCTCCGTGCCAAGAACATCATCCAGCTCCAGTTGAGGCGGAATCAGCTGTCCACAGACTTCATCAAGATTGAGCCGCGACGGGTCTCCCGGTCCATCGTGGTTGATGGCATCGATGGCCAGCGCCCAGCTGAGGGGATTGTAGAGCATGCCCTCATGCGTGTAGGCCCCACCTGCCGGTTTCCCTGGGCAGATGGTTTGGACCTGGTTGTTTGTGACCCCGACACCGCGGGTGTCAGAGAGGTAAGCGGACGCGGAATTGCCGTCCATCGGCTGGACGACCTCGTCCAAGGAGGAGTAGAGAGTCGTCGTGGGGACATAGGCTGAGTCGCCACCGTCCGCTCGAATGGTGCTGATGAACGCGGAATCGTATTTTTGTTGCCAGATTGACGGCGTGCATCCGACCGTTGACAAGCCAGGACAGAGAAGAGCTGCAAGCGTTGTACCGTGAAAATCAGGGCTGATGGGTATGAAGTCTTCGACGACAGCGCGGGTGGAGGGCCAATATTTCAATGCCCACTGAGTGTTCAAGCCGCCTTGGGACCAGGAGATCACGGAAACCTTTGACGATGAGATGCCGGAGATATAGTTAATTGCGTATGCAACGTACTCTGAATTCACCTGGGCATCGTCAAGCGAGGCGGAAGGAATATTGACCCATACGGGATCCACGTTTGCTGCTGCTTTCCCTAGCTTGCTGAAGCTGAAGTGGTAGGTCGTCCCAGCCCGGGCGGCAGTTCCAGGAACAAGGATAACCGGCTTCTTTCCATCTGCGCCGTAGGAGAACGAGTCAGGGATGTGGATCGCTGCTCTGAGAGAGTCCTCGTCGACAGAGTATGGAGCATCGTCCGGCGATATATATGGGTATATCGGTTTCTCAGGGGATCTTGAATTCACGTTGCTGTCTGAATTAAGGTCACTGTCGAGATATCCATTCAGAAAGTTGAAGATGTCACTGGGGATGAGGCGTGCCGAAACTATATCAAGTGCGGCTTCTGTTATATCCACGGGGCCATCCGAAAATATATCTTTGATTATCGAGAAGGCTGATTCTACGGAGGATACCGTCGCAGTCTTTGTGGAAGCGATTTCGTTGAGCTTCGAAACTATCGCCGCAGCTTTTTCTGAAGTATTTGTCCCAGCGATCGAGGTGTCATCTGCGACATTGGTCAATGTTGTGATCACATCAGTGCTTGTCGTCGAGGCCGTTCGCGGGTGAATGCCAGGGAACGAGACTGGCAGTGCTCTGGCAACAGAAACAGATAACAGGCTTGCCCCCAAGAAGAGAGAGATCAGCTGCATTTTTGCAAAGATTTTTTGATCGGATGAAAAAGAGTATCAGCGCAAGTTCCCCAACAACCCAGTTTAAGGGTGAAAAAGGGGGGAATCTCCAGCCATCCATGATGGATATACCGCCGGAACGAACATCGTCAGATGCTCGCAATTTTGGAACGGCCTCGGTATCCATGGATAGCGTCTTTTGCTTTCTGTAGAAAGCTAAGTGCCTGATCTCGAAGGCCAATGGAAGTATCAGCGCCCGCCGTCGAGCCGCGTGACTGCAGTCCATAACTAAATAGTTAGATGAAGGGGATCAGGCCAATTAGAAAGGCAGTTATTCAGGGGCAGAGCCATGTCTGTTACTCAAACAAAGAAGGTGATCACTATTAGCGCCATATTCAGGCTCGTAGCTGCAGTCATGACTGCATGTAGATCCGTTAGCGAGAGGTCAATGCTATTGTACAGCGGAAAGTTAGTGGATGCTCTGACAGACGGCACCATCGCGTGGTGCAAGGTCTTGGAAAGGTGGTCAGCATTGTTCCCACTTCATAATGATGATGGTCAGATCCAAGGCAGAAAGAGGGCTCTAGAGTAGTGGGGAAGTGAGCATCTGACGGGGACTGTATAGTCAGGCAGTTGTTGGGTTACAGAAGCATCAACGAACGATCGAAGAGGATGCAACTACCGACAGGGACGTTGAGATTTCCCGAGCGCACAGATCGACGCTTCAACTGGTGCGGGGAAAGTGCGGGGAGCCACGAATTGCGGCGGCGAACAACAAACGTTACCTAGGTAGTTCAAGCCATATGTGGTTATCACATCCACTGTGCACGACATTGCGGAGTCGCGGACATTAAGACAGGACGCTACCCCATCATACTAGGCTCCGTCTGGCTTTAACTTTATTCATGGACATGTTGCAGCCAATGCGAAGGACATGGAAGAGGCTGAGGCCTATGGGGAAGTAGAAGGGAAAAAAAATCACTCTAGAGAAAGTGTCCTTGAAGGTTGCCTACTGACGACTTAAAAAGATGAGCATAGTCTCGCATTATTGCACTAACGTAATCCACCACCGAGCGAGCCGCCCCCTATTCAACCATACCATCTACAACCGCCAAATATGCCAAAGACTGCAGAATCAAAAGCGCGAATAGAAGGCCATATGTTGCTTGCAATTAAAAAAAAAATTAAAGATGGTCAAATCTCTAATGCAAAAGCAGCAGCTGATGCATATGATGTCCCACATTCCACACTGAAACACCGCATTGATGGGCGTACTGCTCGCCTTGATACTGCAGCAAATGGTCAAAAGCTGGCCAATCTTGAAGAATCTTTGCTAAAGCAATGGATCCTTGATATGGATGAGCGAGGCCTACCACTATCTCATGACACTGTACGCAACTATATTGCTATCTGATCACAAAGGCAATGGCAATGGCCAGAATTCAGCATCTATTAGCAAGAATTGGGTGACTCAATTTATTAAACAGCATAATGATCTTGCATCTAAATACAATTGCAAGTGTAACTATCAATAAGTGCAATGTGAGGATCCAGATATTATGAAGAGTTGGTTTGACCTTGTTCAAAATACTATAGCAAAATATGGTATTCTTGAACAGAATATCTACAATATTGATGTAACGGCGAGCCTAAATCTTAAACTGAAAGCTGTTGGGTTTATCCTGAAGATAAGAAGTAGGAAGTAAGTAGGCAGGATAGGCTGTAGTTACTAGCAATAAGGTACTAAGAGCTATTGCTAATCTCTATGGTCAAGGAGCGTCTTTATATACATGTGGAATCCTGTCCAGAAATATCTATCCGTTGTCCGATCGAATGATCATGTCCCTGGTGACCATTATGATCAGTATAATCAGTATAATCAGTATGATCAAGGTGATCGGGGTTGGTCATGTGCATCTATGATCACCTGTGTGCCCCCTTTGGTGCGCCTATTGTTCTGAGGCTCCCCGCTGCAGGCCGTAGGCCAGATGACCTTGTAACAATTGATAAAACAGGCTTTCAAATAGGTGTAGCATCTACAGCAAAAGTTATCACTGGATCTTATTATTCTACAAGCTGTGTACGAGCTATACAGCCTGGGAATTGTGAATGGGTAATAGCCATTGAATCAATCAATGCTATAGGCTGGGCCCTACCTTCTATGATTATCTTTGCGGGCAAGGTCCACCAATCTATATGGTATCACCAAGGTCTACTGCCTTATGACTGGGTGATAGGCCTAAGTGATGATGAATGGACTAATGATAAGCCGGGATTGCCATAGCAAAAGATGTTGATGAGAAGCATATAGCACATTTATCCCATTATCTACAGCCTCTTAATGTCTCTTGCTTTGCTCCCCTAAAGCAGGCCTATGGGCAGCAGGTTCAGAAGAGCATGCATTTTGGCATCAATTATATTAATAAGCAAGGCTTCTTATTGCTTACCAGTCTTCATAAAAAGCACTTTCAGCAGCCAATATACACAGTGGATTTGCAGCAACAGGCCTAGTGCTATTCAATCCACAATGTGTGCTAGATATGCTTGATATTCAGGCCAAAAAGATTACTCCATCTTCTTCTTATGGCCCCTGGGTTGCAAAGACTCCTTATTCTACTGCAGAGATGCAAAAGCAGAAACAACTTATTAAGGAGCTTATTGACGGTCGTTCTCAGAGCCCCCCAAATCAAGCAATCAGCCAGCTGGCAAAGGCATGTGAATATACTATGCATAAAGTCCTCATGCTTCGGCAGCAGACGGAAGAGCTTCATGCCGCTAATCAGCATCAAACGCAAAAGTGAGAAGCCCCTAGATTTTTCATTGCTACAGGAGGCATTCTAACCGGTGCTCAAGGCCAGCAGCTTGCTCAAGAAGCTGAGCAAGCATTAGGGGAAGTGCAGGAGCAAAAGAAACGAGCACTAGTGCAGTAACTGCCATCAGATTGGCCATATTAGGACTAGATGCCCTAGTAAATAGCTTCAGATTCATGTATATAGGTGCTTTTTTTATAGAACTTTTAATATAATAGGCGTTGCGGCATTCAGGGCAGAATTCGGGGGCAGAATGCAGGGGCCGCGCTCGCTCGGTGGCGGATTGCGTTATACTATATGAGGTATTACCAGGTCCCCGAAGCATTTTACGGCGTACGTTGACCGATTTTCTGATAAATGTAGCGGGAAAAGGGTTTTGGGGGGGAAAGCTTGTATATATATGTCCGTGATACTAACAGTATGGGCATCTCGTCATGGAGCTGGGGTAGTATAGTTAGCAGACGCCTCTTCCTCCGTAACGTATCGACCAATGCTGCTTGGCGCAAATGCTCCTGGGGGTGCGTAGCCATTGAGGTTCGTAAGAGCGTGCGTCATCTCAATCATGAAGTCGCAGTGGCTATCGCTGTCTGCGGAAACCTGCGTGTCTTTGATCAAGGTGAACCCTAAGTCGCCCACCTTCAGCACGTTTGTATATGTGTCACCGCTCTCGCTTGGATGCGGCCAATAAATAGCAGGCGGTATGTTGAGAACGGATCGATCCATATTCGGATCACCATGGACGGCGTGGCTGGCCATGTAGCTCTGGTAACCCTGAGCCAGGTTACCGAAACCTGGGATGAGATTGAGGTTCACAGACTTGTTGTAGTTGCCAATGGAAATGGAGGCGTCGAAGAACATGGAAAGGAGATCGGTACCGTGTATGCCGGGCGTGATGCTGTACTGCATATTCCATGTTTTCCCGGGGTACGCCATGGTCAACGCCCTGACATTGCATGTAAACGTGGAATCGCGTATAAAGGCCTTCAGACGCTCCCAAGTCGTCTTGTATGGGCTCCCCTTGGCGTTTGTCGCTGGGTACTTCTCAAAGACCGCATCAGGAACATCTGGTTTTGAATATGCAGGAAAGATCTGGTTCACAAATTCCTCGAACTTGGCGTCACTGTCTATTCTGATGGATGTAAAGAGAGCGCCTTCGTCCTCCACATGCGACACGATCAGTGAGTTGAGCCCTTTCCAGAAGTTTCCTAGTAAAGTTAGCCTTGAGCTTTGGAAGACTTAAATAATATATTAGAGAGAGAAGATCTATACCTGACAGGTATTCGAGCGCGGCCAGTTGTCTGACCCAACTTCCATCACTGGCAGGACCCAGGTTGGAAGATCCACCAACGGCAGAAGAAATAACCTTGGAATTCGCCTTTTTCATTGTTTCGCTATCCACTGCTCGGAGGCAAGTGATATTCCCACCGGGACATCCGGCGGCAGTTGCGAAAGTCTGGAATGTATCTTCCAGCTGCCCTTCCCGGTCAAACAGCACTTCGAATGCAGGACTCATTATGACAGCTTTTGAAAACAGCGGATCTTGCGTGCCACCAAATGCAGTTAAATGGTGGAAAATAGACCCCGCGCCCGCGGACTCACCCCATGCGCTGACCTGTTTCTTATCACCACCAACTAAGTGGATGTGATCCTGAACCCATTGTAGCGCAGCACGTTGATCCCACAGTCCCAGATTTGGCGTTGCATCTCGCTCCATAGTCGTTCCAGCCAACCAGCCATAAGCACCTAACTGCAACAAATCGACACGTTAGTAGCAATAGATTTATGGAGAATTGGTATGTACATACTCGGTAATTGCTGGCTACAAAAATCACATCTCCCCCTGATTGCTTCAACACGCCTGTCCCCTGATATAGCGGGAGAATAGGAAGGTCACCAGTCAATCCAGTCAATTGACTTTTTGAGCCAAGTGTGTATGCACCGCCGTAGAACCACATCACCACGGGGAGACGATGCCCGTCAGGGTCTCTAATTGCCTTTCCAGGGACTTGGATGTCTAGGAAAAGGCAATCCTCAGAGGCGCCTCCACCAGCCAATGCAAGAACTCCGTTTGCGATATCGCCAATGGGTGTGTTAGTCAATTCGTCTGCGTTAAATAAGGAAAAGGGGACCTCCTGGATGCATGAAGGTCCGTAGCTTCCGTCCTGAACCCCCGGAGTCACTTCAGGAGGCGCTGGTTTGGCAAACCGAAGATCGCCCGTCGGAGGTGCTGCGAAACGGATGTTCCTGAAGTGGTAGATCTGAAAAAAAAATTAGCTTATATACTCTATTCAGGTTTTGCCAAGTACATAAACCAACATCACCGTTGGCCTCATACTCCGAGGCTCTGTAAGTAGCATACGGAAGCGTCAGTGTTGGCAGCTCCTCTCCTCTTTTCTCGAACTCGATTCCCAAATCATGGCTCAGGTTTTGTGCCGGGAGGGCTGCAACTAAGGCAGTAAGACATGCTGCAATGAGGACTAGAGGAAGCATTTCTGTTAGGAACGTGACGATAAGCACAGTTTCAATACGCTCACACTTTTTTCGGTCTCTCAGACTCCAGAAAGCAATATATTCTCCTTTATGTACATATGGTTTATTTTTATGGCCTGTCTTAGGAAATGGGTGACAAGGGACTCTGCAGGAGGTTGCCCTATGTTTCGGCACCTCCTCCCCCCGCACTGTCCAAGCCGTCCACCTTGCTGTTTTTGCTTTATCTTGATCTAGGTCGGCTTTGTCTAAGGTCTGTGACCTATCATAGTGTCCACGTACCCCCCGATGTCTTCAAAATCATGTGGTTATAGAATAGCGAACCAAGACAGTAGGTAGCAGGGGAGGGGGTGCCGAAAGATATGGCATCTAGTGCATGAAAGATTATGGCACTTAGTATAACTAGGAAAAATCTCCGAGCTCCATCGTGAAGGGTATCCAATGATCATCATTGCGCCAGGATAGCTTAAGAAATTGACTGGAAAATTTTGCGAGCCTGGCCGTGGTTTCAATGTGATCGTGGTAAACGAGGGGACAGAAAGCCCCGGGCTCGAGGAGCCACCCCACATGGCGTATGCATGGTTCTTGACTTCCCCAGCCTTAGGCGAGTTAGCCTTCTCGGATCGCTCTGGGGGCCCCGCATTTCGTTTTCTGATCTTCACAGAATCAAGGACGTTAGAGCGCTGCTTGAAGATCAGCCATCTGCTCGGCCAACCCAGTAAAAGTATTTTCTAAGGGAAGACCTCGGTATCACCCAAGGTACCAAAGTCTTCAGATGGGCATGTGCCCCTGGCTTTGCAGCAGGGGTCTGCCCAGTACGCCACATCGATAGTTTTCCGGCCATGCAGATGGTACTTTGGTGCCTACGAGGTACCTATGCATGTCAGATCCGCAGACCGCCCTGTGAGGGAAATCCAAACTTAGGAACACGACAGTAATTAAGATAATTCTAATAACAGGACTTGGAGAAGAGGTTACCAAGCTTACTTCGAACTGCGTGACATCATGGGGATGAAAAAGCGTTGAAAGAAAGCCCAGCGGCTGCTGCAGGACGACGCACGACGTAAGCTGACATCCCTCCTCGGCTGCACGTAGGGCTTGTGATGTGCAGACCCCACAGCCGGAAAACTAACTCTGTGCTAAAGTGACAAATTCCGAAGCTAGTCTCTCGGGAGACTTTGTATCCGAAGGTCGGACATAGATCGTGGTGGAGGGGGCGATTGTCAGCATCTGTGCCACAGAACTTATGTCTGCCGGCAGTTGGAAGGTAAGCACAGCTAACAGTGGAATAGAACTATCTTGAAAATCCTCAAAATTTCCAAAAGAGGATGCTTGAGAATAACACATGTCATTGGAAGACATATAGACCTCTTATGTACTTACCTGCTCTGTATGTGGTCCTGGGCTGTACTGTACACGGGAAACACGGGAAATACCGATATGGCGTGGTAGAGGGATAACGAAGTTGTTTCGCAGAATTAGCCAATGCATAAATGCAACAATAGTCATTACCGATGAGCCGAGGTTTTTGGAGATAGAATCGAGTCAGGAAACAGAAGCATCTGATAAAGTAGGCCTTGTATTGGCATGCTATGACGGAATACGCAGGTTCATCGGTGTTGGCGGAGAAGTGCAAATGCGGGAAAACCTTGCTGGGCACGGAGTACTAAACATTCGTTCACAAATTGCACAATTCTCGAAGTTGATTAGGCAATATTAGGATATATCTCCGTTGAGAACACCATACTACTAATTTAGTAGTCTCCATTCACCTATTCGGGTCTCGGGTCCTAACAATGCTGAGATTTGAAAAACTGCTTAGGTATATTTTGTCGCTACGCTTTTCAAAATAATCTTCGTGTAACTATGCATATCATACCATTGGTAATTTCATTCATCCGTCCTTCTTTAGAATCCGCTCCCTATAGCGCAGAGCACTTATCAATATCAGTCGATAAGGACCTTCAGGTAACTGGAAATATCATAAAAATAGTCACCTACCATATAAGCTTCCAGCTCAACAACCAGCTCCTTGTCAAATGAAACCCATCCTTTCTGTTCTTCAATGGAGCCATCCATATCAAATGTCTGGGCCCTGTCAAAATCCATCCAAATTGCCTTCTCTAGATCATTCTCGATAATAGTTATTTTTCTTGGGTGAATGTCGCTGTGTTGAACCAGCGCCTTGTGGATCTCATTGATGCCATAGTAAAATTTTCATCCGCTACTTTGAATTATAGTTCGTCCAATGAAGTGGTCACATATTAGGGATGTACATAGCATTGGGGAGGTATTCATCATTGAGGAATGCTTTCAGATGAGGTTGACAGAGCTTTTGGATCAAGCTTTTCAATAGTCCAATAGAATTGTGGTTTGATACCACGGTCACATAGACCAAACTTCTTCAGTCGCTGGTATGAACTGGATTCGCAAACATAGAAATTTGTCCTGCGATGCGGAGACTCGTAATGTTATTTGGGCCCACGGCCATGGTGCTATGATGCCTGTTTGTCAGGACAGATATAAACTAGCTTGCGTGGATCCTACCACTTTCATAATACATGTCTCGCCGCGGATAGTTACAATGAATATCACGGAGAAGCATGAGGAAGACAGTTGCTTGTCAAAATAATCTCAGAAGGGGTTGACACTAGTTAGCTCAATTATGGATGGTAAATGTCTATATTAAGAGTAAGATATATGGATCGTAATATTGCTGGAAGCAGAAGCAGGCAAGCGGAAGCAGGCGGACTCGTAGAAGGGAGATATAGGCGAGCCCGGCCCGGGTGAACCTGGCTCCCGGCAGTAGACAATACTATGGGAGAAGGAGGCGGAACTCTATGAGATGATGAGGATATTATTATTATGAGCTTGCTTGCTTGCTTGAAAGAGGATTCTAACTGTTTACACGAATGTGGAATAACATAGACACGCGAGAGGCTAGGCCTATTTGGGTAGGAGGGCATATCTTCCACAAATACTTGAGTAGGGAGCAAGAGAACAAGGAACAGAGGCAAATAGCGAGAATAGAGACGCCTCAGAACGGAAATTTTGAGGTCTAAATTTTGCTTTGCTTGTTTGTCAACCGCTTTAAGCTGTTCTCCCGGGGAGGGTGGCCTGCAGTAGACAGGTGACACCCACACCGATACTGGCAACAAGGAGGACTTATAAATGCCCAAAAGCCCTACGCAACTAGGCGGCCTGGGGCGAGGAAAAGGTTCAGAATGGTCAAAGACGAGATTAGGGACTAATAGGGGCTTCTGCCCAAGAATCGGGGTCTGTCATAGCCGAAAGGCTCGGTATGGACGTTAAACTTGATTATAATAATAATAAGCTGTTCTCCCGGACAAATGGTCATAATCATCATGTTAAGAAGTACCTAAATTCTCAGGTTGAGCTATGCGTTGGACAACACTTTACTGTTCGTCTTTCTTATATCCTGTTCCACAACAATCCACGAAACCCCTGCAAGAGACCATCATTGCACCTTCTCCAGCGTACTCGGATTATGGGCAACTCTATGTCCATGTTGGTCCGTGTAGATAACCTATCCGCCACAGGAGAGGTTGGTTAGACCACAGAATCTCAATTCACAGGTTGAATATTGTAAAGGTGTTCACACCAACCTTCGGTGGATTCGCGACCCCTTCTTCCCGAGCTCCACGCTCGTCCATTACTATCTTCTCCACCTAGAAGAGAAGCATTCTGTCAGCAAAACTGTTTGTAGAGGAGGGGAAAAAAGGCTGTGCTGTATTGCGCACCTCCCCTTCATGACTACCGCCGCGATATTTGGTGAACACAAAGTCACCTTCTTGGATATTTTCACCGTTTTTATCTTTCACTTTCTCAACAGACATGCTGGATGTCTTTCAAACGACTCTGTGAATTTCCTTTTCGATACACACGTTTCGGTAGAATTATTCCTCATTTAATTAGAGGCAAGTGGTTTGTGCTTTGTGAAGGTTCCAATATATACTTCCGTCGTGTCGCCTGTGATGTCATCATGATGATCCAATCAGAAGAACATGGAACCCGCACAACACGTTCCTTGCAGGTGGACCAGGATTGAAACTAAATAATACATGGTTGTTATGAGGGTTTAATCTCGGCTTTGGTTTGGGGTCCCCGTAAAAGCTGGAAGGATGTCTATTCTGGGTCCGGGGAAAACAGGAGCTAAGTGATAAGCTTTATATATATATGCTCTTATCCAACTTCTTCTCAATCCAACCATTATCGGGTACCCAATTTCGAGTTGAAAATATCTTAGAGCAAGCTTCTCGCAAATTGTATTCGCTTTTCGTTCATTGGAAAACTCAATGTCAATGTGCCAAATGACCTTTAGAAATAATTAAATAAAGTACACCGAAACTATTCGCATCATCCATATTCCAACATTCAGAGGGCCAACAGTGAGATCTCTGTTGTTTCTATGGGCGACAGAAAACTAGATCGGATATTTCTATCATTCGTCTTGTGCGCAGACATCATGTTTCAGTCTTCTTATCAGCTAACAGATAGACTTCTTGAGTCTGAGATAGCAATCTTGGTCGAAACAGGTACTTTGACACTGAACCCTGCACGAATATAAATTAATCATGAAATCCATAGATAATGCAGAGATACTTCAATGGAAAGTTTGTTCGTTTCTTCTCAAGCTACCCCGTTTCGCTGCGTCGAATATGTGTTACTATTGTAGCACAACAACCGTTATTTAATGCCCACCCTTATGTTTGTAAAACGGTGCCACTTGGCTTGCAGAACACGGTTATGTTATTTAGTTGATTGGGCAACTTGTGTAAATTTCCCTTGATACCAGTTGCCTTCTTACAGATGGTCTCCGTTTCACAGTCTCTGAAGACAAATTACTCTTTGCTATATTCCTCTTGTGCTGGAAATAATCACGACCCTGTTTGTCTGTCCTCTATTGACACAGTTTCAGAGAATATGTCTTCTCTTGATCGACTGGGTTCTTTCCTTTCTGCTGTTTATGTCATATTCATATAGCTGTGTCGCCTCATGCAGCTTGTGAACTGTATTAGGGACAGGGGTTTAGAGATGCACCATGTCCAATTCCAACCATAAGGCTCTATTCCCCCGGACTACAGGGAAAGCAACCTTCTTACCAATAAACTCATATAGTTAGAAATACCTATGTTACTTAAGCTAATAATCCAATCTAAAATTCCATTATTGGCGTGGGACTACCTACAAATGACCCCGACTCTTACCCTTTTCCCCATCAACTCATAGCGACAAGCACCGCACACCCCGTTCCCCACCCATAACCTCCAGGGCACCCGTTATCCTCCCGTTTCTGGGTTATATTCCATTCCACTCTACCCCTTCAACCGACAACAAGAACCCGGGGCGGCAGCCTAGTGGCTAAGACCGTCCTCCAAAGAGCTCTGCAGAGCTGGTGAGGTGTCAGGTGTCGCGTCCCAGCCAACAAGCCAGCCAGAGGGCCCCTAGTTCGATCATCGCCGCTCTGGAAGGATCTAAATAAAAAGTAAAAAACTCCCCTGGCTTGAAGATTTCGTAGCCACTCTGCTGATGTGTGCAAAAAAAAAGGACTATGAAACGCGCCTAATACGGAAATCCGCCCATTCGCCATTAAATGTCAGCTTATGCTACACTGTGACCTTCACAGTTCCAGTGCTCGGTGTCAGCATTTAAGCATAGTGTTACCACCGATGGGAATATTGATGGACTTACTAATATCAGCCCTGTTAATGAGTAGGAAGATCATGGCTGCATATAGTAAATTGTTCTAGATGGGAACTGAAATCGTAGTGGCCGCAAGACCAAATTGCTGTTTATTATAGGTGCTGGGTTCTCTGCGTCTCTTCTCTTTATGGTCCAGACAAGGCAAAATGCACCTCCACGATAGATATGTGCACGGCTAGTGAAGAGACACGAGTGACGCTCTTTACGTGCAAGGTCCGGCAGATGGTCTGAGCTGCCACTATCGTGTCAGATTGACTACTACTGTCTTCGGAAGAATCGGATGGAAGTGGTCAGCTGAGAAGATGGGATAGAAGGTCCTTCCATGCAACGTCGTAATTGCGCATTTATTGAGTAAGTGGGCATCATTCTAATTTGGTTGTCTTTTCTTCTTAGATACAGACAAAGCGGGACATTGTGTCGGGCCTGGTATACCCGTATAGGCACAGAAGATGTCATGCATGTATAAGGCACGGTTTATTGGGATGAGAGTAAGCAACATCTGTCTATGCATGCACTTATGAAGTTGAGAGCATTGGACAGCAATGCCGTACGCATGGCAGAGTTGTAGTATTACATACCTTAGGTTAGATACCTAGGTAGTTGGTATCGAGGTAAGCAGGCAACAGTGTGAGACAAAAACCTTGTGGTTGCAGCAAAAGATGCAACTGTGCTATTCCCTGGGACGAATGGCAGTCACAAGCCGCACATTTTTTGGCAAGTGCAAAGCCGTGGCGTCTCCCAATTATGCCTGCATGCAAGTTATTTCCAGCGCATACGTCTGGTAGGTACTTCCAGCGCTGCATTCGGTGTTCGGGTAGGCATCGACACGTGGAGTGGGCAACCTCAAAAAAGCATCCAGTAATCCTGATGCCAAAGATATCTTAGGAACAGAAGGGGAGGTGCATGGAAGACATTCCAGCAGTGACAAATAGTCAGGACGGCCCGGACAGTTAATCGAAGAGGAATGGGGGAACCATATTAAAAGCAGACAACAGACTTCATAATATGGAACGGATTAATGAATAGCGTTTAGCTGTCCTTTCAATTAGGATGAGAGCGCTGAGGACAAAAAGAGGTTGGAGGCTCCTACAGGTGGCACCTGCAGGATTGACCCTTGCCGTTAACAACTTTAGGGGCTCTGGCGTTGCAAGAATTGCAGTCCACTCTTGAAGTGCTGTTGTCATGATAATGCAGCAGATCCATATCATCTGCAGAGTCAGCTGAAGAACAGCCGAAGACATTGCAACGATGGCATTGGCACTAGGTAAATGGTCAAATTTATCCAGTCGAACAAGAGCTAGGGCGAAGACCACGTGGAAAGCGGGAGCGGCATCTTGGCCCACTGCCCACGGAAGCTGAAACACGCTCTTTGTGCAGTCTTTGCCAGAGAATAATAGCAGAGGTAGTAGTTGTAAGTTACTCTGCACTAGTGCCCGCCATGATTGCGTTCGAGGTGAGCATTTTTGGAAGGGACCTGGAAGGGCTCCCGGGCGAGTAGCAAAACACAGAGACAGATGGTGGTGATACGATGGATACACTCGATGCACACATCAACAGACCAATACGACCACAGTGACTTGAGACGGCGAGCAGGTATTAAAAAAGGAAAATCCAGCCATGGCGTTCCACTGATGCGGGGTTCACACCAGCGTACAGAAAGCTACTCGAGGTCCTGTCGCCAATGTGACCAGACCGATGATGAAGAACGAACGACAAATGATATATTCATGATCCGACTTTGATCGCCGGTAAAAAAAGTGACATCCGTCGGGAAATTTCTGCTCTGCCTTCCTACTAGGGGTCCAGGTCCCGAATCGATTCGAATTTAGAAGCTTCTCCGTGGAGATCTTCGCTGGGTGATCTCTGAGGGAAGGAGGGAATCGGGTCCGTGCAGTACCGGTAAGGCGGATGTGGCTGGTGGAAATGGTTTCCAAACGGGAGTCTGGACAAATCATGGCCCTGGCATTGGGACAAAGGGTTGAGGATGCAGCATGACCGGCGCAGAGGGCCGTTTTCGTAGAGCTGTACCTACCGCTGCCGCAAGCGGTCTCGGTTCCGCTAAGGCTACCACCGTTGCAACCCTGAATTGTTACATGTCACAGTCCCGCAGCGCGTGCGGCCTGTCGCGTGCTATTTCCCCCACCAGTTAGGGAAAAGGATCCTGTCCAAGCCACAGCCAAATATGTACTCCATCCATGTCAGCAAGAGGCTCTGTGAACAAATCCAGAGCAAGAGTGCACGGTCTGGAGGATGTCAGATATGCTTCTATTTACTGTAGCTAGCCAGCCGGGCATCTAGTAGAGCTTTGTCCGGCGAGATAGGCTGGCTCGTGCGCTAGTCATTTCCTCTTGCGTCTTGGGCCCATACTATGGATGTACCCGCACCGCAGTGTATCTAGACTGTATCACCGTTACCGCTGCTTCTCCTGGATATTTCATACTGAGTACGGAATACTGTAGCATCAGATACGGGCCCGAGGCTGCTCGAATGATATGATCCGCAAGATTGATTTAATGACTTTTGTGCATTGAATCTTGCAGAATGGACGCAGACGATTTTGTAGTTCTGATGTTTCCTATACAACCAAGGTTCTGCTGGCAGGCTGCTGCAGTGATCACTTATCAGCCTCTGTCGAGACAATTCCTCTTCGTAGTAATAATGGACTTTAATAAGGCTACTGTGACATGAAACTGGAATTCTACAGCCAGTAGTAGCACCAGGGAGCAAGGTGCCATGCTTCCCTTGTGGATGTCACCTCGGGATAATTGGACCATACTCCAAAGACCTACTGCAGGTATATCCTTCTTGCATGTATCTTGCAGCTACCGCATAGATTCGCAATACCTAGCAGCCTCTCATATTATTATTCACTGATGTCAGGAGATCCCGAGACGGTGCCACCACGACGGTATGGATACACGACCATACCGAGGGGCAGCAGACATGACAGGACCTGACGATACGAGGACAGGCAGAAATACGGCCATGCCAGACGCCGGACCGCGTGCCTTACTCCATAGACCTCCGTCCGTCTGCAACTCTACTGCGTAACTCCTTCGGACTTCGTGCTCCCATACCAGAACGTCCTCTCCCATCTCCCCATACCTGCCCTAGAGGCGGAGAGAGGGTCGGGAGCGCTGCTGAGAGCAACAGTCGATCCCTGCGCTCCCGTCTGTAACAGCGCTCTTCTGTCGCTTCTTTCGCCTCCTTCCTCTTGTGGCCGTCGTGCCTCTTCCCGCCTCGACAGGTCCCCCTTCCATGCCGACGAGCGCTCCTCCATGACGCTTTCCTGCTACCTTGAAGACACGCGTCTCCTCATGCCGCTTCGCCCTCGTCAGCCCCCGCTGGCATCCTCGCTGCGGCAGCGTGCTTCCCTCCCACCTCCTTCTTTGTCCTCCCGCGTCCATCGCCAGAGGAGCAGATTGTTATCTACACTGGTTCCATCCGGCCAGATCGCCTTAAGTCCTTGCCCGTTTTGCTGTCCCCACCGCCTGGGGAGCAAAGAAGATCTCCCGCCCAGTGCTACGTTAGCCTCATACATGCTACTTCACTCCGCTGCCTGACGAATGACCTGAGCTCCCTGTGTACCGGTTTCCCTTTCTTTCTCTGCCCCTTTTGTCCCTCGAATCTTCCTTTCCCTTCCGATAAATTATTTATGTGCCTGGGCCGGGCCTGAGATATACTCTCTATCTTCGTTCCGCATCCTGCGCCTTCCCGCTGCCCTCCGTGCCACTCGTGGCCAACTTCCCTTCCCTGATTCTCGGTGGCTCCCTGCCTCACTGTCACAATGACGGCGCCTCTCGTTAAGGTCCTGCATAGGATGCAGGAGGTTTTTCAGAATATCGTTGCCGCGCTCGAGGCCATGATTTTCTTCCCTTCCCTCTTTCGAGATCTCTCGCGCAAGCGACGGAGGGCGTTCCGGGGCAGTCGCTGGCCCCGTAGGACTCTTGATGATTTCTTCCAGGAGATCGAACGCCTCTTTACCGCACCACTGGGAACTCGGAACATGCTGCTCATGTCTGAGAAGACGCGCGAGCAATTCAGAGCCTGTCTACAATCTAGTCCGGTGTGCATGCTTCCTTCATACAACCACGCCCTTCCGACGGGTGAGGAGAAGGGAACGTACTTGGCATTGGATGTCGGTGGATCGACGTTCCGGGTTGCACTGATCGAGCTGCGTGGGAGGAGCGAGGGTATGAGGATCATCCGTGTCTCATCGTCACCCATCGACGGTACTGTGAAGCTGCTGGAGGGGACTGCCTTCTTTGATTGGATGGCAGAGAAGATAGACTCGATGCTGGCGGAAGTCGACGAGAAGTATGGCCGTAACTCCGAGCCGCTGCCAATAGGGCTGTCGTGGTCCTTCCCGATCGATCAGACATCCATCCGCAGTGGACTAGTGATCCATATGGGCAAGGGATTTCTCTGCTCCAATGGCACAGTTGGTCAGGAGCTGGGCAGCCTGATAATCAAGTCGTGTCAAAAGCGAAACCTCAATGTGCGCATGGACGCCATTGTTAATGACAGCTCCGCTGCACTTCTCTCCCGCGCCTATGTCGACCCGAAAACGCGCTTGTCTCTCATCCTCGGCACAGGCACCAATGTTGCCATCCATTTTCCGGTCCATGAGATCGGAATTGGCAAGTTTGGTGTTCGACCGAAAGGCTGGTTCGACCGTGCCAAGCACGTCATAGTGAACACTGAGATGAGTATGTTCGGTGGTGGAATTCTACCTATGACCAGGTGGGATGAGGTGCTGAACCGCACGCACCTACGGCCGGACTACCAACCCCTGGAGTACATGATCACTGGACGGTATCTGGGCGAGATTGTGCGCCTGATCATCGTCGAAGCCGTCGAGACGGCAGGGTTGTTTGGGGGAGAGCTGCCCCACTCCATGCGTGAACCGTACTCGTTCGACACAGCGATCGTCGCATTCCTGGAAGCAGATACATCGCCGTCGCTGACGTCTTCATCTGCCTTTATCCAGAAGGAGCATACCTTCCACATCTCACCGTCTGTAGACGACCTGCGCTTCCTTCGACAGGTCTGCAGTGTTGTCTCCAGAAGAGCAGCTGGCTACCTAGCTACTGCGATCCACAGCATCTGGTGTTTGCGAAATGAAGCAGAATTTCCAACTTCGTCCTCGACATCGGTCTCGTCTACGAAAGAAACGGAGGAGCCGAAGCAGGTGACTATCACTGAACGTGAAGAGCAGTCTCGATCTCTTACCATCGCGTGCGATGGTAGTGTCATAAATAAATACCCTGGCTTTAAGGATCGATGTCAAAAGTACCTCGATATGCTTGCTCAGGAAACAGAGTACCCATCTGAGGTCCTTGAACAATCGACAAAGCCATCCATCAGTCTTGAACTCGCACCGGAGAGCGCCATTCTGGGTGCCGCTGTTGCTGTCGCCATCGGAGTCGCAGAAAATGGACACGAAATCCAATGAGTAATGTCACACCTCTAGACTCGCGGGAGTCTTCCTATATCAATCCATGGCGTAATCGGGGTCACGTTGTTACATTATCCACGAACAGACGCTTGTCTTACACTACTATCTTCTTCGCATCTTCCTTCATCTATTTCCATTCTATTGAAACTGAGCACGCTTTGCATTGGGAGGCGTTCTGCGTTTCGGGTCTGGCTTGCATGACATGTCTCCAACCAAGTCCGGGCTGTGTCTGAGGTATACGATTGTCTTTTATGGCCTTCTGGTGCTTGCATTGTTACTTTCTTAGTGTTTAAAGATATAAGATCGGGTTTTCTTCGGGGCCTTGACTACTGGACGGGCAGGATAGACTGGTGGAACTGATTCCGGAAGCCTGGAGGTTGTACATAGGTATAAGAGCGTCGCACTTCTCATTGGCGACTTTGTTAACGCATACAAACCTGAGAATTAACTATATTATTATTAGACTTTTCGATGGAAGAATTGTAGATGTTGCTGCTGCAACTTATGGATAGTAGATACGCGCCTGGAGTGCGCTACAGCCATGTATTCATTAATCTAGGGAGTGTGCCCTGTTTATTCGAGCAGTCCTGCGGGAGCGCTCGTCAAAAGTAATGAGGTGTCTTGATATCGACTGTCCTTTAGTGGTAGATTGCAACCAAATGTTGCCCACTGAGGTCCGGAACAGTAGCTGTTTTCGGTGGGATTCCTCGTAGATTTATCATCTCCCCCAAGGCAGCAGGAACAGGACCTTTATCAGATCAGATCAAAACAAGGTCCTTTTTGGAATGAGTCCACACGAATCTATGGCCTTCCAGTATAGACAGACCTGGTCGGGTCAGTTTCAAACCCCCCTTCTTTTGCTGTACGGTTGGTTGGTCGTTCTTCGACGCAATCTCGTCAGTAGAGAAAGGTGACCATCTATTAATCTCGGGCTACCTTCGCTCAGCTGTTAGGTAAAACACCCTGCTATCGAAGAAGAAGGGTGGGAACGGGTGTCAACTCAATGCCCCCATGTCACCATCGTGATCTCTGTAAATACCCTGCAAGACAAATTAAGATAAATGAACAGATCCAGTCTGCCATAAAAAAATATGGGAAAATGATATGATATGGTATGGTATGGTATGGTGTGAGGTGTATCGGTGAATCTTAATTGGAAACCTCATCATTCCTTGCATAGATCCTGCAGCAACTCCAGCATTCGACGCTGTAGGGAGAGGAGCTCCTCCCTGGTCACCGTCGTCGTTGTATCACCTCTCTTCTGCTGCTGCTCCGTTGTGTCGGTTTTATCTGGAGGAGACGTGCTGGAGACCAGGCTGTGTTTCAGTGCGAAGAAGGGGATGCCGAGGGCTCGGAGTTCGGAGTCGAGGGCCTTGGCCATGTCCACGGATGCCTTGTACACTTTGGCGTCGTAGTTGGTTATTTCGGCGCGGTCTTCTTCTGCTGTCTGTGTGTTTTGTCAGTTCTGTCTGTCTGTTTGTGGGTCACAGATCTATGCCCGGTGAGATTATTATTTCTTTTGTCTTCGAGTTGGAAAATGAGGCAATAGTGCATGTGTATAGTAAGACGTACGGAGATCTCTTTGCTTGTATCGACTGGGGCACCGACGGATCGTCTGGGAAATAATAACATAAAGTCAGCCAGACCATTCTTTAAGATAATTTTCGATAATCGCAGAGTAAGTAACTCATGTAGGTGAGGGTACTTACAGCACTTCCTCCAGCTGCTTCTTCTTCTCCCCCCGCGCCTTCTGCTTCTCCAGCAAAGCCTCCCGTCCCCGCCACCACTGCCTCTCGTGCTCGTGCTGGCTGTGGATCAGCCGTCGGATCTTGGCCTGGAGCGCCTCGTTCTGCGACACTGTCTTCATCACGTACTTCAGGGCCGCGGGCCAGGCGGTGATGGTGGACGGGTCGACTGTGCTGCTGGTCGGTGTCGGTGTTGGTGTCGGTTTTGCGGCATGTCTGGGGTCGGGTGTCTGAGATTGAGATGAAGTAGGTGGACCGCCTGCGGTCCGCTGGGGAGCTTGATATTGATATTGATATGGCTGTGATGGAGGGATCACGTCTGAAGGCTCGTAGTCGTCGTCGTCGTCTTTTGGACCGTCGGACTGGTTGGTGAAGCTGGACTGGCCATGGCTAAAGGTGCTGTTACGTGAAGTTTGGTTCGAAGCTGGAGGTGCAAATGCAGACAGCGTCTTTAGGACGGTTGTGAGATCGGGAGGAGCTTCGTATCCGTTTGAAGTCATTATTGTTGTTCTTATTGGGTACTATCGGAGATGGATTTTTGGCTGCCGCGCCGGAGACGAGGAACCTCTGAGCAGAATTCAGAGGGTGCAGCAGCTCAGCTGTTTGACCTAGAGATGGCAGCAGTCAGAGTGAGAGATGTTCCATATCTCAGATCACGTCGGGCGCCTGGGCTGATGTCTCCGAAGCTGGAGCTCCGACTCCCGAGGCGGAAACTACTGCAGACGTACATCTCCGTAATGTGCATCACGGGTCTTGGCTTCAGATCGCGAGAAACCCCTCTAAAAATTTAACCCAACAACACCTTTTCCAGCAGCTTGCCCTTCAAGCCGCCAACTCCCCGCGCCGATCTCCTATCGGATAGGTCTCAATTGGACTCTCCGTCTACGTATCCCCGGAGCGGCTTCGAATTCCATCAAGCAAGACAAAGACGGAAGTGTGATTTCAATCCCCGGAAAAGCCATTACCAACAACCATGTCCCGCTCCGCGACAGACGCAACGAGGTTCACGGCCACGGGGCCCTACGCTAGCTCCAAGCCGGCCTCGCCCTCTGCTACGCCTTACAAGTTGCCAGGATCCTTGGCCAACAGCAAGAAGTCGTCTTCTCCTGCTCCGGGCGGAAGGCAGGAGACGCCGAAGGAGAAAGTTGAGCGGCTCCGCCGGGAAGCACGGGCTGCTCGAATCGCGCAGTCGACGTCAAGAGTGGATCAGATTATAGAGGGTGGACGGAAGATCGCGAACAAGGCTCACAAAGCCATGATCTACACGCTCATCGCGGCGTCTGGTATGTGGTAGATTGTTTTCCGGTTGTGTGATGTTATCCTTCCTCCCGTTCTCCGAAACTATCAGCCGTGTCTGGCTGGCGGCTCAAATCCCGCACGACGGAGTTTGTGCTGTAGGATACTGATCCCCGATGTCCTATTTTTAGGCGTGTGCGGTGCTCTGACCATCTACTCGGTTGTGTCCCTGACCCTATATAACCGCCGGCAGAAAGCCCTCTGGCTCGACAAGCAGCTCGAAAACCTCCAGAACGCAAGAATTGCGTATGCCAACGGCACCGCCACCCCGGAGCAGATCGAGCTCCTGCGACAGGAGAAGATCGGAGAGATCGAGAAACAAAAGAAGGAAGAAGCGAAGGCGCAGCGGCCATGGAACAGAGCCAAGCGGTACCTGTTCGGAGACCTGAAGAAAGAGGACGTCTCTGTCGATTCTTCTTCAAATGCCGCCCCCGACGAGGGCAACAAGCCTGGTGTGCTTGAGGCGCTCAATGCGAAGAAATTGGAGGACTCCAAGCTGGATGCGCAAGCCGCACCTGCAGTGTCTTCTCCACAGCAGCAGCAGCAGCAGCAGCAGCCCGGCCAACTTGACCGCCTGGCCGAGAACGTCGACACAGCAGTCAAGCAGTCGACACGAAGCTGGATGAGCTGGTTCACGGGACGATAGATGGGACGTACGAAAACGAACCAACGGCAAAGCAAAACTGCCAGATGATGTCTCCGATTTATCGATCTATCTGCCACCCTCTCTTCTCTTGCATGATTGATGCGTGGTCACGCATGGCATTCATCATCACCTGATCTCTCTCCCTTCCTTCCTACCTATCTTATCTATAGATTGGGTTGTGGCGTCTCGTCTTCGTTCTAGGGCATTTGTTGTCTCGTCTCTCAGGAATCATCATCTTTGTATATTCTGTATATGTATTTTCTTTGGTTTCTTTTTCTATGTCGTGTTCTTCTTGAGTTTGACCCAGCTTCTCCTGTGGAGCACGACGCTATCTATATGTATCATCATGCATCATGTGTGTAACGTGCTTACAGGGCAAAAGGGCCCCGACCCCCCCCCCCCCCCCCGCCCCACCGTC
>NW_027192527.1:525628-755372 GCF_041956765.1 Thermoascus crustaceus | reverse complement strand
GTGGAGCTAAGCTGAGCTTCCCCCATGATAGGATAGGAACGGTTAATCCAAAAATGACTTGTCTGGAATTATCGGATCTTTGGTCTGGGATCTGTTGATTCTGAACTTACCTATCTTAGGCGTATATGAGCGATCTGCAGATGTATACAGGGTATCCATGGCAGAAGATCGATCTTCAAGTTGAATTGCATTACTACCAGATTGGTAAGAATGCGACAATGGACTGACTAAACAAAGAAAAAAGCATCCGCGAAGGGATTTATCTGGTCCCATCTTTTATAGTAGTGAATCCGATATTTTTTTACTGACGGATTGGGATTCTTTATTCTCCCATCCCTCAAAACCGAATCCGTAGTCATATTTGCTTCATCTACTCCGTAGCTTCGCATCAAATTGTCTGCTCTGGGCGGTAATAATGTGGAATCCGTATCCGAAAGCCAAGTCCAAGACAGTATACCATCCATCTACAGAAATTATTATCTGCTACCGAAGGGTGCTGTTCCATCGGAGCGTACAGTACTATACTACTACTAACCCGGACCTACTTTCCCCGTTGCCATTTTCATGCGAGTTTCGCCCAGGTACCTCCTTATTGATGGATGGCGATTCCCCTCTCCATCCCTTAATGGACCGTCTCAACTGTTCTCAACTTCTCTCCATTCTGTACTAGGTATGTATTATCCATTAGCTGGAGAAGGAAAGAATGTAAGCTTCCATCTTTCTATACCGAACTTTTCTTTTTAATAAATGAAATTCTTAAACTAAAACAAACGCCACTGTGTTCATGTGCCCGCTTTCTTTTTTTCCCTCTTTGCCCCGTTACTTTTGTTTCCCATAATTCTGGTGTATATCTCTCTCCTACTGCTTTTTTTATTCTAATCGAACAGAATGCAACATTTCTTGCTGCCCAAGATAAAGCCGGAAACCGGACAGATCAGGAGAGATATCCTGAAAGAGCCAAAGAAAAAAAAATAGTGAGGTTACATAAAATGCACCGCGGCTGTTGCAGAAACAGAAAAAAAAAGGAAAGATCATGATCCCATAGCATCTACAGTCACCTGTCATGAAAGCACCTAGATATGAACCAACACATTCTCTCGGCTCTTAGAAGTCAGGGATTTAGTGGCCGTTAACTCCGTTAGACTTGGCTGCCTTGGCCGCCCGTCTAGCGCGGACGGCGTCAGCAAGGTTCTCCAGAACTTCGACAGTCGTCTCCCAGTTGATGCAAGCGTCCGTGATGCTAACACCCTTGAGCAGACCCGATGGACCCTCTGGAGGGACCTTCTGGTTGCCCTCGTTGATGTTGGACTCGATCATGACACCAACGATGGCGTCCTCACCATCGCGCAGCTGGTCAGCGATGTCCTTGGCGACGAGCGGCTGGTTGTTGTGGTTCTTCTTGGAGTTGCCGTGGGAGCAGTCAACCATGAGAATCTCGCGCTGCTTCTTGCTGCGCAGGGCCTCACGAGCGGCCTTGATGCTTTCACGGTCGTAGTTGGTGCCTTTGTTGCCGCCACGCAGGATCACAAATCCGTGCTCGTTGCCAGCGGTCTTGGTGATGGCGGCCAGACCCTGCTTGGTGACACCCAGGAAGTGGTGAGGGTGGGCGGCAGCTCCGATGGCGTCAATGGCAACCGTCAGGTTGCCGTCAGTGCCGTTCTTGTATCCAATGGGGAAACTGAGGCCCGAGGCAAGTTCACGGTGCAGCTGGGACTCAGTGGTGCGAGCACCGATGGCTCCCAACGAGATGAGATCCGCCAGGTACTGGGGAGAAATGGTGTCGAGCATTTCGCTGGCGATGGGCATGCCCATGCCGGTCAGATCGGCGTAGAGCTTACGGGAAATGCGCAGACCCTTGTTGATGTTGTAGGACTCATCAATGTCTGGGTCGTTGATCAGACCCTTCCATCCCACAGTGGTACGCGGCTTCTCCAGGTAGGCACGCATGATAATGCAGAGGTCTTTGGAAAGCTTGTCAGAGAGGTCCTTTAGCCGACGAGCGTACTCGAGGGCGGTTTCGGGGTCATGGATCGAGCATGGTCCACAGACGACAAGCAGACGGTCATCCCGCTGCTCGATGATCTCAATAGCCTGCTTACGACCAGACTGGACAGTCTCAATGGCACTTTCGGGCTGATAACTCCATTGTCAGTACGCTGTCTTTCTATGTCTCCATCTTAAAAATTTCTTTCGCCCGGCAAAGAGGGGTTGAAGCTGGTATGACTCACCGCGGGGATCTCGGACTGAACGAACTGAGGAGAGAGCAATGGGTCGTATCCAAGGACTGGGCACATCATTCAGTCAGAAAGGAGATTTCATGGCTAAACAAAGGGCATACATACCTCTAGTGTCCTCATTGACCTCAGCGGTGGCTTTGACGAGGGGCATGGTGTAACTCGCGCGCGTAGTCTTACTATAAACCGAACGAGAGTAACTCAGACGCGGAACTGAACGGATCAAACTGGAAGAATAAGCCCGAGACTTTATACTAAGTGAAAAGGCACGTAACAGGGAAACACGAGTAAACACAGTGCTGCTTGACAGAGTGTACACAGGGGAAGAATTAAAACGGTAACCGGGGATTGACAAAGATGGGCCAACGGAGGAGCAGGAGATTAAAAGCCCAAGTGGGACAGGCCGGTGGGAACAGCTCCAGAAGACACGGTACATACCTTGCACTGAACAGCTGGAGACTCGGAGAGACAGCCCTTTTCTTTGTCTGCTTGGGTGACAGCTGGGAATTTTCTCGGAGCAACGCACAAAAAGGCTTGCCCACCTGGATGTCACCGCCGGCGAATAGGAGGGGCGAGGATGACCACATCCCCGCAGGCGGTGAACACATCAGGCTTAGATAAGGGCTCCGCGGCTATCGCCAGCTCTGATCTTCAACGGCAATAAAAAGAAATGATGCATCACAGCTCATAAACAGCAGCGTCGCTGCGTCCATAACCTATGATAAGTCCCTTGCAGTACTGAACAGATATCTCTTTCAGGCAGTCCACAGCTTCAATTGGTGGCCTTGTCTGCCACTTGAATGAATGCACGCACAGCAGATCGACGCAAGGTGCTCGCTAAATCAATTGACGGAGTCCAGGCTTTCAGCTCGCACGCTATATGGTTTAACTGGTCCCATAAGGATGATGACATCTCCCCGTACTTTTGTGCTGCGTGTGCATTCTAGTTGGTGCATATGCAAATATCCTCCATAATCCAAATGATCTCGCGTTCTCGTGGACAGCAGTGGAGAACTGGTGAGTCAACGTCGACGACAGCTGGCCTGCTCGTCCATCGAGATTCTACCATACATATGTAGATCCATCATGACTGAGGTAGCAGATGTCGTAACCGCTCTTTGCAAGTTGCGACTTGTTATCAAGGTCTCGAGTATTCGAACGGATAACATGTTACTGTCAAAAGGAGTCGACCAGCGAAGGTCCGGACGGCAGCTGAGTCGTTTGTGGCAGAGCTGGAACGGTCTCGAAAACCAGCCCATGATCAGCTCGATTGAACACTGAAGTCATCCGATATCTAGGCCTCGTTCCTTTTCTGGCCAATCATTGACGATCTGGGCATCACGAGTAATGCGTAACTGGGAGACCCGCAAACCGAAAGCATGCTTCTAGGTTCCATCACTTTTTATCAATTTTGATAATTGACGTCGGGATTGGCGGAGTTGCTTTGTAGAGAAAGATTATGCATATTTTTTTTTCTTCGCGACAATTCCCCCTATTGCGACAATGGCAAGCCAAAGGCAACAACAAGAAAGCGACGGGGGAGACCACTCGAGGCATCGCTTAAGCGAGGCATCAACACATTTATGTCCTATGAGTTGGCTGTCATTTCCAACCATGCTGCCTCAGCCTGCCTGGCTTCAGCCATCATCATGAGATCGACCACTAAGAGCGCATCTTGACATGTCCTCAGGCAGCGGCTGCCAGATCCAGCCAGGGCCGTCTTGCAGCCAATGGCCGGTGCGCTAGGCCTCCACATGGTGAGTAACCTTGACGTGGGGCGCCCGCAGGGCGGACAGCGGATCCTAGCCACAGACCGTCCAGCAGCGGCTAGCCAGCCCCCGAACCCCCGACTCCCGCGCGAACCCTCGGGGCTGGTGCGACTCTCTCTGACGTTGATATGCGCTCTGAAACAGCTGGCTAACAGTCCGCGGTTACTCTTCTGGGCGGCTTCCAACAGCGGCGCTTGTCCTTGTCCCGCTTCTCCTCCCTCTTCGCCTGCTCTATCTTTCGTCTTCTCCTTTTCCAGCCGCGCATTGAACAAAATCTTGCCCGAGCTGCTTTCTCTCTAAACATAGTCAATTCCTGGGCTGCCTCGTGCTTCTATCTTTACCGTCAATCAAAACATTCCCGGCTACAAGAGAGAGATTATGTTTAGCTTTCCCGCCAAGCGTCGCAGAGACGATGATCGGGTCGATGACCTCGAGGAGCACTCGTTACATGAGAGGAAGGTACGTCGAGGGTTTCGTCCCTTTCACTTCATCTCCCCTGTTCTAACCAGCGGCGTTAAGTGGGCTGGATATGAACGAACTCTGGGATCTTCTCTAGAGGATTGTGCTGATAATTCAAAATAGAAACCGCGTCCTTTACCGCTTCGCTTCTCGCCCAGCTCTAAGCATGCCACCTTATTCTTCGAAGACTCTCCATTCCTTCCTCGTTCCATCCCACCTGCTCTGACACCGGTCGAGTCGTCTGATGAGGATGATGAAGACGCCATGTCCCAAAGCACCCCCCCGGCTGCTCGGAATAGGAGGTCAGCTCAGGGCTGTAGACCCCCCGCACTCACAGTGGACACTGCTATGGACGTTGACATGCCCGAACCCCACCCTTTGGTCAACGGCGATAACCTCTCACCATGGCCCGTCAGTGCAAAGAGCAATGGGAGTCTACAGCCGTCGCCCATTCCGCACCATCTTATCAACCAGTCACTGAACATCAGCGGAGGGCGCACGGCAACTCCAATCTATGGCCACTTTACCGTGAACATGCATCCCGAGGCGATGATGGAGGACGATCACACACTGCCCGCCCATCCTTCCGTTCCTGAGAGCGGGGACGTCCAGAAGAACGGAGAGAAGGA
The DNA here is from genome assembly GCF_041956765.1 of Thermoascus crustaceus. NCBI lineage: Eukaryota > Fungi > Ascomycota > Eurotiomycetes > Eurotiales > Thermoascaceae > Thermoascus > Thermoascus crustaceus. The sequence continues at coordinate 750,281 of NW_027192527.1, read as the reverse complement.
TTGGTGGCGTCGACGACGTCTACCAAGCCCAATCAGCGAGGATGAGGACGCTCTAGTTGAGCAAAATAATAACTTTCAAAGCCAGACCTTGTCTCTACCGGTATCACCACCTTCAGCTGATTCCCGCAGTGGACAGACTGGGGCATGGCCTAATATATCGGAACCGACCACAGACGACTGTGCACAGAACTGGAAAATGGTAAACACAATGGAAGCGTCCACTGCCGCTACCTTTCGACCTTGTGCTTCGTCCGCAGCTGGTAACTTTAGCAAATCCGCTGCCAGCACAAACCAGAGCTCTGGAAGCAAGAAGATAAGCTTCTCAATGGGCTACCGTGCCGACTGTGACAAGTGCCGGCGCAAGGTTCCTGGACATTACAGTCACATTATCCGTTCGTGATCTGTATACTGTCGATTTCTTGATAATCCGGTGTGTACATTATTTGTTCTTCCATGCTCATACCTTTGCGTGGGTGGCCTTTGTCTTTTCAGGGATTCGGGATTCTCGGTTTTTAGCTTGTTACGATCGTTATGTAAACGATTCCAGATTTCTTTTTTGTGACTAGATGAGATGTTTCCCGATCTTTAATTTCTTTTCCTCGCAGGTTGAGGACACGAGAAAGGCACTCGCAGGTGTCGACTGTAGCGCCGGGAATCTGAAGCGACGAGTTTTGCACGACCTTAGCATGGATTTTTTCCATTCATCAGGTTGGTCTATCACATTAGTAGATTCAATTGATGAATTGAAACAATAATGAAACAAATATATCCAACTTCTGACGTCCCCAGAAGTCTTGTCCGTCCCGAAGGCCGGATCCGAAATAGATGACTAAGCACCCGTATCCTAACTAGTTAACTAAGTTAACTAACTATCCGAGACGATTTAAAGTCGGTTCCCTTAGCCGAAAACTCCTCCGCTGAGACGGTGCAAACGGCGGAGAGAAGGGGGAGAGTTGCTGAACACGTCTTTTGTCCAGGACGGTTTTTTTCTTCCTGATGAGATATTCGTATTGCTACTTACGCTGCTCCATTCTTGCTATTTGAATGATTTTCTTGGCGTACCCCACATCAGCAATTAATCGCTTCTCCGGAGTCCGGCATGTGTCTTCTCGGTTGAGCTCTTACCCGATACCCTTTGCCGGTGGGGAGAGCTCTCCATTTTACATGTAGATTCCCGGTCCGGGACTGATCGCTAATCGTTTCTAATGTCTTTAGTTCTTCTTTGATTCTTAGCCTTGTCTTTTTGTCAATCGGGTGTCGAGTGCTTTTTATACCTGGTGAAAGTTGGTGCTCGTTGTTTCCTTCTACTGACGACCTGAACTACTCTTTACGAGCCCCTCGTTGAGCTCGTCCTCGTCAATCTATTTAGGAACATTGCACAGCAGCTTGTCCAGAATCTCTTCTTCAGAAGGAAAAGCGGTCAACGAGCTCTGATATTGATTTTTGACATAGTCCGCCTATATTTCTTAACATGGCCTCCCCAATTCCCAAGGGCCTCCGCCAGGTCCTTCAGAAGTCTCCCTCAGACATTGTGATCCTTTCTTCCCTTCGTACGCCCATTACACGAGCCAAGAAGGGCGGCTTCAAGGATGCATACCCGGAAGAGCTTCTCGCCTGTGTCCTGCGGGCCACTCTCGCAGCGAATCCGAACCTCGACCCGGCCCTGATTGAAGATGTTGCCATCGGATCCGTCCTGCAGGAACTGGGTGGCGCCAAAGCTGGCCGAATGGCCCAAATCCATGCTGGTTTCCCTCATTCGGTCCCCTTCCACACGGTGAACAGGCAGTGCTCTTCTGGACTGGCTGCCATCACGGGAATTGCTCACAGCATCCGTGCCGGTGCGATCAATGTCGGAGTTGGTGGAGGTATGGAGTCGATGACCCGGAATTATGGCTCGCGCGCAATCCCCACTGTGTTGTGGCCGGAGCTGAAGGAGTCTCAGTCTAAGGATGCCAGGGACTGCATCATGCCCATGGGAATTACTTCTGAGAACGTGGCCAGCCGATATGGTATCACGAGGGCGGACCAGGATGCCTTCGCTGCCAACTCTCATAAGAAGGCTGCCGCCGCACAGGCGGCGGGCCTGTTCGATGCGGAGATCGTGCCTGTTACGACCAAGACCTTAGATCCGGAGCAACCTGATGCTCCTGCCAAGGAGATCACTGTGACCAAGGATGACGGTGTCCGGCCCAACGTGTCCCCGGAGAAGATGGCGGCGCTGAAGCCTGCTTTCTCGGAGACGGGATCCAGCACTGCAGGAAACAGCTCGCAGGTCAGCGACGGCGCTGCGGCTACGCTGTTGATGCGCCGCTCCACCGCCACTGAACTCGGCCTGTCCGGCTCCATCAAGGCCCGCTGGATTGCGAGCTCTGTCGCTGGCTGTGCCCCCGATGAGATGGGTGTCGGACCTGCTTTTGCGATCCCCAAGCTGCTTGACCTCGTTGGCATGAACATCAACGACGTCGGCATCTGGGAGATCAACGAAGCATTCGCTTCCCAGGCGCTCTACTGTGTCCGGAAACTCGGTATTGATGAGGCTAAGGTCAACCCGAAGGGTGGTGCCATCGCGCTGGGACACCCTCTGGGTGCTACGGGTGCAAGACAGCTGGCAACTCTGCTGCCCGAGATGGAGAGGACGGGACAGGACGTCGGTGTTGTGAGCATGTGTATCGGAACTGGAATGGGTATGGCAGGCATGTTTGTTCGGGAGTAAGGTGAAGAAACGAACACAAGCGGCGGCACAATTGATGCTCTCTCGGCATTAGGAGCTTGAGCTTGGAAAACTTCTGCTTCGATGTGGAATATACGAGGAAATGGATGACATCCATGTGAATGCGTCGATTTTTCTGTACATACACGCACGCATCTGGACATGCGCCACTGGCCAATTGTATACCCTAGATTTTCCTTCAAACTCTGGATTTTGACTCCAAATTCTTTAACAGGTAAGGAGTAGCAATTAAGTATACTCGACCTAGATGGCTGTACTTTGTATACGGGAGTGTGGTCACGTGATTACCACGCCCAGGGCTCCCCATTTCCGTTAGACCATCTTCGGCGGAGAAGCAGTGCCAACGTTCGATGCACCCGCGCATCAAAACTTTCGAAAGTCTGCAGCGCCTTCAGCAGTGAGAGCCAACGCCGCAACCATGCGTCCACCGGCGCGGCTGCTCAGCCCATTGGAGGCTTCCTCTCTCCAGGTCTCGAAATCCCTGTACGTCTGCTCGACCTGCAGGCAGGAATTTTTGCCGCGGTCATCATCCTCTCTTCAGTTTCGTCGCAATGCTTCGTCCGGCAACACCCCGTTCACCGAAAAAGTGCGCCGCAAGATCTGGGGAACCGACAATCCTCCCGGTTTGAAGGATCCGTATGGAGGAGAAGGTGTGATCGAGAAGTCGCTGCGCAAGCGGAGGGAAGCGAAGGGCGAAATTGAGGAGTCGGCACCTGAACCCGCAGCTGAAGAGGCGGCGGTGGAGGAGGAGATCTCACCCGCCGGTGACTATAAGCCTGCGGAGACGTGGGATGAGCTTGAACAGGTCGGTCATCTTGGGCGGTGGCATGATTTCCCGCCTACGGAAGCGGACGAATACAATGGGTGAGTTGAGTGGATTTGGTTTCGCGAGTTGGCTTCTTGCTTCAGCAATTAATGCTATATTATTATCATTATCGATTGCTGATATTTGCTTGTGCTACAGCTTTATGTCGAGGCGCAAGTTGACCGAGAAGGGGCACCTGCACCTTGCCGCCCACCAGACAGCTGTCGAGTTGTGCCTGATGCAGGCACTGAACAAGCCATTGACGGACGTCTGCCAAGTTCTAGAACATGACAAAACGGTGTTCAAGATGATCTGGAAGTGCAGGATCCAGCCGGGAGAGGACAAGGGCAAGCTGGACAGTGCTTTGGTCTTCCCGAACAAGGAGACCAAGGAGGCCCTCTTCTTCGTATTCGAGCAGATTGGAAAGCCGGCTGAGCCGGCGGCCTCTGCTGAAGAGTCCCCTGCCGTTGAGGAGACGGCTGAGGAGATGGAGGCTGTTGATGAAGAAGAGGCTCTGGAGAACGCCAATGGTTCCGCAAAGCCTGCCAACGAGTTGCCTTTCTTCGGATACCGTGACCCCCGAGACGACGGTTTCCTGTCCATCTCATTGAATGACCCCGCAACTAAGTTCGCTGTATGTCCTTTGACCTTGATGGTGTCTGATGATGGCAGTATGGCTAACTTCGACCTATAGTTCCTCAAGAGGCTCTCGCAGCTGACCGGCCACTACTTCACCGACCCTGCCATCCACTCGATCAGGAATGTTAAGCAGGCCGTTGACTATCTCAACAAGGCCGTCAACCCGCCACCGAAGAAGCTCGCACCACAGCTGGCTTCCAACCAGGCTCTCAAGAGCCTGCCCAATGTCCAGGTCTACCTGACCAAGCGGAAACCATCCCACACTGACGAGGAACTGGGACGTAAGAAGGTTATTGAGGCCGAGCTCCGTGCCAGAGGTCTCATTAACTAAATAGAAAGGCTTTGTTTCTAGTGTGCTATTACTAGAACTATGTCACGGTCATGTCTCTTTCTAGAGAACGTCTTGAAGATGAAGTACTTTTGTGTATGTACAATACGAAATAGGAATCCAGCTTTTACATCTATTTACCCATTGCGATTTGTTATATACATGTATGGTCACGAGTAGTTCGATTTACATCAAAAGATTCCAAATTTGTTAAAAGATCTACAGTACTAGAAACCACAGCCCATTTTTCCCAGATAAAACGCCAGAACGCCAAAGATAGTACGGACAACCACAATAATAAGACATTAGAAGAAGAAAGTAAATCATCTCCGGGCCCCCGCAGGAATCGAGTACCCTCTGCTCATAAAATCCCCATCTTTCGTCGGTTCCTTGCTTCCACTCTTCGTGAACAGACTCTCCAGGTTCTCATTCGGACCCATCATCTTCCGTCTCCTCTTCTTCTCGTTCTCTTCCTCGAGGACCCGCGCCGTCAACATCGCTGTCGCGGCGTTCTTGATACCACTAGATCCGGAAGGCGTGGGGGTAGATGTGCCGCTTCTGTTCGCAGCAGCCGGCTGCGTGGCCGAGCTCGACATTGTAGTCGTAGCTTGAGCGGAAGAGCCTTCCGCTGCTACTTCGGAGGATTCTCCATTAGCGTGCTTCTTGCGCTTCTTGGAGCCGGGTGCCTTCTTGAGGGAGTGCGTGAGTCCCTGCTCCGCCAGCTTCTGGCTTCTGGCAATGAGCCGTTGCTTGTCGGCTTCTTTGGTGGGGAGGATTGGGATGACATTGTCTTCGGTGTAGGGCTCGTTGCACTGCCAGAAGAGAGCCTAGTTAGCAATGGTACGGTTTATATGCAGAGAGGAATGTATTAACTCACCTGCAAGCACTGATCACCTTTCATCTCCCGGATCGCCTCCTCCGAGAAAACATGCCCACAGGGCACCAGATAAACGGACTTGACGCTCGGTCCCAACTGCTTCGCCGTAATGGGACAGATCCATCCCTCACGTCTGCCCTTCATATCGCTCGTCGGCCCACCGCGCTCGGTGTCAACCTCGAACTTCAGCTCCACCACATCCCGCAGTCCCTTCACCCTTCCGCACAGGATCGCCTCGCAGTCCGCCTTCGAGCTGATTCCCTCCGCCTCCTCGCCCGGAAGCAGGAATTTCAGGATCGCATCTTTGTTATATAGGTTTCCGACGGAGTCTGAAACTATGGGCCGTGTGAGAGGTTTGTGCGACAGCGGGCAGGTGGTCCAGAAGTGCTCCTGCTGTTCGCGCTGGGCTTCTTTGATCTGCGAGGTAGACGGATTGCGCGCGGCTTCTCGGACGAGTTCCCGGCGCGTTGGGATACTGTGGAAGTTGTTGTCAGCTTCGAGGTCTGGATATAAAAAATAACGGTAACGAGTCTTACCTGCCACCGTCATTACCCATTTTGTACAGCTATTTAGTATACCGGGCGGCGGAGTACAGTAGTAATAGTAGCAGTGTCGTCGGCTTGCCACACGCCCGTCCACGAGCGGAGATAGACTTGCGGGCTCGGAGCTGAGACAGGCTGACTAAGCACCTCCACGTTTCTGCATAGGTAACTAGATGTTGCTAGCCAGCTTTAGCCTCGGGCGGGAGCTATATCAACAGCTGTCCAGTTGGAGGTCACTCTCCGCAACGGGGTTTGCATTGACGGAGCTCAATGCTGCAATCATGAAGCAGTCAGGAAATTTGCTCGTTTTATTGGGCATAGCTGCTTGCTCAGCTACCAGAGTAGCAGCAGCAGCGGATGATGGCTCGTCACGGCCCAGGGGCGTTGGGCCTGAGTGTAAGTACTAACAGATCTACATACTTCATTATCAACAACAGCTATGGGTCGTGGGAATCTTGTCTTTTTGAGATTTGAAATTGTCATTTCAAATTCTAGCTTATTAATGATGACAAATAGTGATACGATTGCTGACTGTTCCTCATTCTCACTTAGTTGCCAAGTTTTATAGGGACACAACCACGTTCAGCTGCATCTCCCACCCAGCTGTCCAGATCCCCTTCTCCGCAGTGAATGACGACTACTGCGACTGCCCGGATGGTAGCGACGAACCAGGAACATCAGCATGCTCTCATCTCTCCCGTCTCTCTCCAAAGACCCCATCTGATCACCCCGCGAATGACGTCGATCTCACGCCCGCACTGCCCGGGTTCTACTGCAAAAACAAGGGCCACAGACCTTCATACGTTCCATTCCAGCGCGTCAACGACGGCATCTGCGACTACGACCTGTGCTGCGACGGCAGCGACGAGTGGGCGCATGTCGGGGGCACCAAGTGCGAGGACAAGTGCAAGGAGATCGGCAAGGAGTGGCGGAAGCAGGAGGAGAAGAGACAGAAGTCCCTTACCACGGCGCTGAAAAAGAAGAAAGAGCTTCTTGCGGAGGCAGGGCGGCTGCAGAAGGAGATCGAAGACCGGATCACCGACCTGGAGACCGAGGTCAAGGCGCAGGAGCTGAAGATCCACGACCTCGAACTTGATCTGGAAAGGATTCAGAAGGAGGAAGCGAGCAAGGCCGTCAAGGCACCGAAGAAGGAGGGTAAGGTGAACGTGCTGGCTGGACTGGCAAAGGGCCGGGTTGAGGAACTTCGTAACGCCCTGCTGGATGTTCGGGCCCAGAGGGACGAGAGCCGGGCCCGGGTGAAGGAGCTCGAGGAAATCTTGGCCAAGTTTAAGGTCGAATACAACCCGAATTTCAACGATGAGGGTGTCAAGCGCGCTGTGCGCAGCTGGGAGGAATACGCTGCTAGGGGCACGGCGGGAGATGCTGTGAATGCTGCGCAGGAGCGTGACTTGGACGAAATTGCCAAGCCTGACAGCGAATCTACCGGCATCGACTGGGAGAAATGGGAGAACGAGGAGGATGGAGAGACCGAGATAGACTTTGGTGAGTGCCAATTTCTCAGGTGTGAAAAGAGTCTCATGCACTAACTGCCTATGTTGCAGTCTACAAACTCGCTGCCTATCTGCCCCCATCACTGGTTGACTTCCTTGAGGACAAGCTCACCTCCTTTAAGAAGTTCCTCACTACCAATGGTATCCTCCCGAAGCCAGAGCAGGGCACCTCTGGTTCCGAATCCAAAGCCGTGGTCGAGGCCCGTAACGCCCTCACCTCGGCCCAGTCATCACTCACCTCCACCCGCAACTCCCTTAAGGACCACAAGGCCGACCTCGAGAAAGACTATGGTCCTGGCTCCATCTTCCGCCCGCTCAAGGGCGTCTGTATCAGCAAGGACTCAGGCGAGTACACCTACGAACACTGCTTCCTGGAGCGGACGAAGCAAATCCCGAAGAAGGGAGGCGCGTCGATCTACATGGGCAACTTTGTCCGCATCTCCACCGTTAACGTCGAGGAGGTCGACAGCTTCGGGCAGATCGTCCCCGTGGAGAAGACCGCTCTCGAGTACGCGAACGGCCAGACGTGCTGGAACGGTCCGGCGCGGTCGACAACCGTCGTCCTGGAGTGTGGAGAGGAGAATGAGATCCTCAAGGTCATGGAGGATGAGAAGTGCGTTTACTCGATGCTCGTCACAACTCCGGCAGTCTGCGATGCCGGAAATGGCAATGGTAATGACAATGGGAGCGGCACAAAAGAGCGGAAGGATGAGCTGTGATTGACTTTTTGTGCTTTGATCGATTGATTGGTCTCTACGTATAGAAAGAAAGTCGGTAGAGCGTTGTTCTGTTCTTTGTCTGTTTTGCGGGCTATCCAAGCGTCTTTTTACTCGAAACGATGAATCGATATATATGCACGAGCTCTTCTTCACACTTCACGAATCATATCTTCATTGTGTACCACTGGTGCTTCCTATCAAGCTTTAAATAATACATACCGCATAGTATATACCACATAGGCTCCCCACAACACAGAGCTTCCGGACAGCAGCTATTTTTACTTAGGTAAGTCGACAAGCTATCTATGCAGTATTTCAAAGCCTGGTTCATAGGATGTCAATTACAACAAGTTCGCTGTACAGTGGCTTGCTATATCTTTCGTAATACCTCCCCCGCTTCCTAACGGTTTGGTGGATTGCTATTTTATACCCATGTGATTTTGAAGCTATTGGAGGGTGCCCAGACACCATGATAGGTCACAGACCCTAGACAAAGCCAGCCCGGATCAAAATATAGCAAGAGCAGAAGATAGGTGGCTTGGACAGGGTGGGAGGAGGGGAGGGGGTGCCGAAAGATATGGCAAGCTACTGTAGTGAGAGTTAGCAAACGTACTAGGCATTTAGGTTTGGAGTGCTGGACTACTATGTCGGATCATTCCATTCCGGATGAATGCGATATATTTTGTTTTTTATCATATGTTCGGCATTTCTATCTATCTTCTAATACCGAGGGTTATCATTAATCTTGCGGCACCCGCAGTTGGCTTTCTGAGGTTGTCCGCTTGTAGATCTAGATCTGAGTCGGCGGTTCGGGCCGCTTTATACATTTTAACTTCCAAACCAAGTACACATGCCTTGTTGGTAGCTGCCATCAACACTGCTACTCTTTCTACTTGAGACTGCGGGGGCAAATACCTTCCGAAATTCGAAAATGATGGGAATTTTGAGAATTCGGCATTAAATCTGAAGTCTGAATTGGTGGTATCTCTGGCATCTAAGATATCAAGAAGAAAAGCCCCTCAAAACCTCCTGCCCTGTATCTTGCCGTAGCAGTAACAGGATGTTCCAACAACTACATGGCCGTCAAAAACTCCGGTGTCCTCTTTTCCCCTTTATGATGAATCTTCCGCTGTAGAAACGCCGTGTCGGATTCTTCCCCTAGGAACGGGGGAAAGGGGATCAGATGTATCGTCCGCTCATGGTTGAGGTTCGACACCCGGGTTATATAGTATTGTCGTAGGATTGACGGAGGGAGGAGATTTTGGTTTCAACTCCGAGCAAGCAGTTTAATGCTATTATCATATTTTGTTAGTCAAAATATCTCCCTGGAAGACGTCCAGTAGAGTATCAACTTACGCTGCAGCTGGAGCAGGAGCAGGAGTCGCAGGAGCCGGAGCAGCAGTTGCAGTTGCAGGGAGACATTTTGGTGGTTTGTTTTGGAAGAGATAGAACCCTTTTGAAAGTTGTTTTGTTCGAGGTGTGGAAGTGGGTTCTTCGAGTAAGGGATGCGTTGATGAAGAGAAGAAAAAGCTCCCTCGACTGAGTGTCGAGGTCATCTTTATACCTCACGCGGCTCTCCCTTCCCCCCCCCCCGTGGATCATCGTAATCATCATCGTCAGCTTGGCAATGTGAACAGACCCTTCGGATAGATTCGATGCCCCGCTGTTGCATTTCTGCCTATCCTACACCGTGTGGAGAACTACGACTACTGGTAAAAGTCTTCATTATTGGAACGCCTCACGCGCGCGTACCATGTGGGGAGAAAAAGTGGAGGGCTATCTTGCATATTGTGACCAGGCGAGCAAAGGACGGCCACGTTCCCGGTGTTTCCATCAAGTGCCTATCTCGACAGAACGTGAAAAGAGGCCGTTAACGAAGCTGCAACTTACTGCACTGCTGTGCATGACGATGGGCATCATGGGTGCTCTTGGTTTCTTGGCGGGACTAGATACGATTTCATGCCAGCCTATCCTACCCCTCCATCTCTTCCCTTCCGCAGCAGTGCAGCTTCTGCTGTGTCGATAGACTTTGTACACCGACGGATGGGTTCGACAAAGCCTTCAGGTTGCTGACAGATAAACGCGTTACCCTCGGGGCCAAGAAAGGGCGGCGCAAGAGATGGTTGGATAGCATCAGGCGCGATGCCGTGGGATATGTAACACGGTTAGACTCATTGTGAATCCACCGGCGGAGCATATCCATATCGCGAGACACCGCAGCCTCGGTCCTTTTGCTACCTGTAACCTGTCTAACATCTTAGTTAGCCCTGGGCAAAAAGAAAAGAAAAGAAAAGCCCATCCAGCGCCGCCGTTCGGAAGTAAGATCCACCACTGCCTCGCATTGTACTGGCTATCTTCGTCGAAGATCGACCATCTAAACATGCTCAGACCTCCAGGAAGCGCCGGTGGCCATGTGAGGTGTATGTTCCACTATATGGAGACCTGTAGCCCTGTCTCAGGAACAGAATTCAAGGCTTGTCCATTCTGGTACGCAATGGACGTTTGATGTGGGATGTCCCCTTCAAGTTTAGCATAGAAAAAGGACCTTAGCACCATTTATTTCCCAATGAGATGCCTTCAAGCTCTTCACAGTTAATCTCTTTTAGCAGCGACCCCGCAACCAGGATTACGTCTACGCTGAGACACACGAGGGGCAATATTCCTTCAGAGGCGTCCGTGCTTCTTCCTGATCTACCCGCGCTTGTCGCCCTGAAATAATCGATCTCTGTATCGATTCGCTGGAGCCTAGGTGTTGCAGTATTATCATTTCCATCGGTCCACGCGGAAAAGCCTCGTCTGATGATGATGTCCGATCAGAAGAGGACAGTTGTTGTTTGATTATGTGGAGTGCATAGGTACGCAGTAGTAAGTACATAGTGTTCCCCCTGTCAGATGATTCTGACTGGTCGCATCGTCTCCTGCATCTCAAGACAGATGATATCGCAGACCATCCGCACTGGAGAGACACTGCTGTCAGTTGAATCCCGTATATTAAGAGGTACTACTATGTATGGTACGAGTGACAAGTTGTACAGGAACATCCTTCAATTTCCGAGCGATTCGGATTCAGCCCGCAAAAAAAGGCGCGGCAAAAAATGACCAAAAAGGACCCGTCACACGACATGCCCAACGATAAAAGGAACGAAGAAAAAAAAAATTTAATGAACATCAGGCGTCAAAGAAGAATTTACTATTCTCCACACTGGGGCGCCCGTGCACTCGGTTGCGTGCCGCCGTGCCGTTATTCTCCGTAGCCTAGATCTCTCGAAAAAAAGGGCCCCATAGTCGTGAAAAAGAAACAAGAAAAAAAGGATACCGATAGGTCACTATACGGAGTTACATACTTTTCCACCTTTGGCATGATGGATGCATGGGTCTGCGTGCTCTGTGGCTCCCGGTTCGGCTCGTCGATCACCCACAAAAAGCATGAGACTCCACCGGATAATTACGTGCAGATATCTATTACGTAAATGACAGTGAAGTCCTGCGCTGGCGCATGGCGTATCGGAAGCTTAGATCTTTCTTTGTCTTGGGGACGGTGGTGGGAAAGATAGCGCTTTTTGCATCGCTGATAAGTAATGCCGGATCTGTGAGAGGGTGTGGTTACGAGGTACAGACTACGGCTAAGCAGTAGATTACGGAGTACGGGTACGGGTACGACTATTCATGGATCTCAGACAGGCTGGTACGATTAAGCAGAGCCGTGGCCATAATCTACGTTGACTGTGGAACTCTGGACAGTAAGACAGAGGTATCTTCACATTCCTAGAATAAGCTATGCCTGTTCATAAAACCCCAAACGCGGGCCAAAAGCCTGAGCAATCGAGGATTCCAGATCGTCGAATGAGTGCTTTGCTATTGACCAAGGCGAAAGGGGGGTGAAAAGAAGAAAACAAAGACCCCGATAACTTCCGGAAACTCAATCATCAAGGCGATCGTTGAAATCGTAGCACGTCGTGGCTCATTAGACACCACGATATCTTCGCGCTCGCTCAGTCACTCCGCAGATATGTCTTTAGACATCTTGTCGGTTGCATCATCTGACTGCCGATTCGCGCACAAGGGCTTGGAGTGACGTGAGCCATGCTAGGGTCGTTTATTTCTATATACACAGTAAGCTCAAGAGATCCAGCTGGGAGGCTCAAGATAGGTAAGGTCACTTACGCAGTTGCACTGGCCAGAAGGGCACTGGCAGGAAGAGCCGCAGCTGCAGGAGCAGTCAGGAGCTACATACGACCGTACTAGTTAGCTTGCTGTAAGAGTAGCGACTGCGAGGAAACAGGCCCGACACTCCGAGCGATACCCCGCGTTGCCCACTCGGTGGGCAAAACACTGCAAAGGACATACCCATGATGAATGTTTTGTAGTAGTTAGTGTTTGGGGTTTTGGTTTAAGGATGAGAAAGTTGTAGAGCTGGTCTTCGTGGTCTGGATGATGCTTCGTGGTGAGGAGAGAGAGAAGGTACTGGCGGGCGGAGGAGTCCTATAAGTAGGTACTTCCTCGATACTTTTCGGCAGGCGACCGCCGAGTCATTGCAAGTGAAGTGAACCTTGGTTGAAACTGAACGCGGGACTAGCCGAAGCAGCTTCCTGCAAGTAGACTCACAACCCCACTTCAGTGTCTATCATCAAGAACCTACCTACGTACTCCGTAGATGACCGACAACGAACCTTGCTGTTTATTCCAGGGTGCTAGCTAATGCTTCTCCGTACCATTTCTGTAAGTGTCCTATCCAAATCGGCTGCGAATACTGCCCATCTGTGCCTACGTAAGCACCAAGATCTTAGACTCAGTGTTGTCGTACCCGGAATACGATGCTGGAGTCTCGCACGCGGCATTTTTGCGTACTTCTTCAAAAGTGGCAAAACAACGCGAATTTCCCTCATCCACATCCAAGGAACTCACTAAGAAAAAGGAAATCGATCTGTACCATCATCGGCCAAGAATGACCAACTACATCTCATGCCTGTGTGGCTGTACGGCCCAAGAGGTTTCCCTGCAGCCCGTGGAAAGCCCTTCACCGCTCCCCTTATGCCACTGTGTCAGTTGTCGATTGACAACCGGCATGCTTTTCTCAGCATATCTCATCCTGCAGTCCTCCCCGAAAACTTTCGACAGTCTCATTGAGTATCAGCAGTCAGATCACATCAGTCGCTGGTTTTGTGGAAAGTGCGGTGCCCACGTCTTTGTCCGTCTGAAGCCGCAAAACAAATATCTGGTCGCATCCGGGTTGTTAACAGCAGAAGCGTTTCAGACTGAATCTGTTCAGCATTGGGGAATCGATGACACTCGTGACGGCGGTCTCAGCTCATTTCTTCCAGGCACAAAAGCCGCTGTGGCGGCATGCTGGGTGGAGACTGGTCAGTTCAGTCATCAGGTATCCCCACAGAGACAGCTGGCACCCTTGAACCCCGCTATCGATTCGGAAAAGGACAACCAGCTGCATGCTCGATGTCATTGCGGAGGAATCCAATTCTTTGTAACCCGTCCAAACGCTTTGTCGAGCAACGCGTTGTCCCCATGGCCGGACCTACTTGTTCCCTACCATTCAGCATCTTCAGATAATCCAGAAGATGTGAAGTGGTGGCTCCAAGCAGAAAACACCAAATATCTCGCTGGTGCTTGCGCCTGCGCTTCTTGCCGGCTGGCCAGTGGCTTTCCGGTCCAGAGTTGGGCCTTCATCCCCAAATCTAACATATTCAAACCAGATCACTCGCCACTATCCTTCGACATTAGCACATTGCAGCGATACGAGAGTTCACTAGCAGTATACAGGGAGTTTTGCAACCGCTGTGGAGCGACAGTGTTTTGGCATTGCAAAGAAAGGCCTGATGTGATCGACGTAAGTGTTGGGTTATTGCGGGCGAAGAGCGGCGCCAGAGCAGAAGAGTGGCTGGAATGGGCAACTGGTAGAGTGAGCTTTGCCGAGGACGCGTCAGATAAGACGCTTATCCGCATGTTGGAAACTGGATTGCAAATGTGGGAGGGGAAAGAGTCCTGCAGAGCAGAGTTCTGCTCTCGACCTGCTTGATACTCACCGAAGGAAACCTGAGAGAGTGCCATATCAAGCACCCTGGGTCTCATCAACAGAGAACCTATCTGATATTCATAGAGATGCAGGTTGAGAAGAGATAGGATAATAGTAGTAGGTAGATATGGTGTTAGTAGACATACTTAAGAGGTGCAATGCCTTGAGCATGTCACATTCAAAACATAGCAACAAAGCTGGAACAGACAGGACAACCAGCACCAAACCCCGCACTAAAATGACAGATTCAAATGACGCACAAAGACAAGAGACAGTCTTTATATAGTCCCTGGTTTGGTGGTACCTTGCGTGAAAACGAGGACCTTGGGAAGCATGGGCGGTGTTCACCGCCTTCCGTGAAAGTGAAAGGGAGCGTAGATTTTCGCCTGCGGCCTGACACAAATCCCCTCCGCACAAGTCGGTCGCGTCCCTTTCCCTCTCTCTGCACCGTTCCACCTCTGCAGTTGCACGACGCGTCTCAAATCTGTTCAGCGGTCTGGATCTGCATTCGCAGTCCTAGACCACCAGCAGAGGACACCATGCCACCACCAGCCTACCAGTTTCGTGGGAATAATGGCAATGACAAACGTTCGCGCCCAAAGCATGAATTCACCTTCCGCTACCCACGCCCGGCTACAGCAGAACGGCCACTGCTGAGGACCAAGAGAGAGACAACCCCAGAGCTCCTTACTGCACCTAAAGATGGCGAAGCTAAACCTGCTATGAAGTTTGCGCCAATTGACGATATAACTGATAGCGATGAGACAGACATGGACGTCTCTTCTGATGAAGATGGTTCTCATCCTCGAAAGAAGCGCGCGTTGGGAACGGACACTGCCACTCCTGCCCCTGCGCCCAAATGGTCCAATCCAGACCCTTATACGGTGTTACCTCCTCCTGATGAGAGCCAGGCGAAGAGAAAAGATGTAGTAAAGTTGATTCGTAAGGCGAGGCTTGCGGCGGCGTCGACTCAGGCTCCCGCTGCTCCTGCCGCGGAAGCAACGGACGCTGTGACGTCCAACGAAGATTTCATATCCCTCGGTGGCTTTGATGAAGAAGAGGAATCCGCAGCTCCAGCTGATGCCCCTAAAGGTCCTAAGAGCTCACAACTCCAAGGAAAGGATCCAGCGCTCGGCAACCGCAAGAGAACACATGATGATGAGATCAAGAACTACCCCAAGAAAACCGGGAAGCTTGTGGGAAAGTTCTACTCTGATGGCTCAATCATTGATGAGTGGAGGCGACGTCCGTCCGAGAGTGGAACGCCCTGGCTTAGTCTTATGGAGCCGACATTGCATTTGGGTACAAGGTCAGTTCTCAGTTCCCCTCAGAGTTTCGGTGTGCCTAATAGTCAGACAGACTGCATAATGAGATTCTCAGTTTCTACTACTGGGTTAAGCCACAGGAGTATGAACATATCATCAGAGACGATCTAGTGTCAAGGCTTCAGTCTGCTTTCCAGAGTAGATACCATGGGGTGCAGTTGCGTGCGTTCGGCTCATTCGCCTCTGGGCTGTATCTCCCCACTGCTGACATGGATCTTGTTCTGCTCTCCTCCACGTTCATGCGCACTGGAGTAAAGGTCTTTGGTGAGAAGAAAGGCCAGTTGTATGCCTTTGCGGCTTTTCTCAAAAATCTAAATATTGCTGTCCCTGGCTCGATAGAAACGATTGCGACCGCCAGAGTACCTATCCTTAAGTTTGTGGACAAACTGACTGGCCTGAGAGTTGATCTGTCTTTCGACAACGACAGCGGTCTCGCTGCCAATCACACCTTCCAAGTATGGAAGTCTGAATTCCCTGCAATGCCCGTCATTGTTTCTATAATCAAGCAGTTCCTGCTGCTTCGAGGTCTCAATGAAGTTCCAACCGGCGGTTTGGGAGGCTTTTCCATCATTTGTCTTGTTACTAGCCTTCTCCAGCATCTGCCACATGGGCACACGGAACCAAACCTTGGCAGTATCCTGATGGACTTTTTTGACTTCTACGGAAACAAATTCGACTACGGATCTGTGGGGATACGGATGGACCCTCCAGGTTATTTCAACAAGGTAACTTAAACCTTTGTAATCCTTGACGATGATCCTTGCACTAACTACACTAATACAGCGAGTCTATGGAGTTTACCAGGAAAACAAGAGCCAGCGCCTTGCTATTGAGGACCCAAACAACCGTGACAATGACATCTCTGGAGGAACGAGGGAGATTCCTCTGATATTCAGATCCTTTTCGGATGCTTATGCAGCTCTAAAGGAGCGCATGATTTCCACGGCCATGTCGGGGTCGAAGAATGGCAGCTTGCTTGATGTAATCATTGAAGCAAACTACGAGGAATACAGACAGCAGAGAGAGCACTTGCGTGATCTCTTTGAAAATGATCACAGATTCGCTCGATATCGCCAGCGGTCACCGCCCCCGCCACCGGCTGGACCTCCGCCTGCTGATCCTGTGCCTCCACCACCCCCACCACCGGAGCCGAAGCAACAACCAGAGTCAAAACAAGGACTTAGCAAACTGCAGAGGAAAATTGCAGCTTCTCGAGATCGTGCTGCTCGTCTGAAGCTGCTACGGCCAGACATCCCCAATATCCCAGACTCTATAAGCAACGAGCAAGCTTTGGCTCTAGGTGGTTACAAGAGTCAGTCAGAGATGGACCGTGACCTCATCGCTCGTGAGAAAGAGCTCGCAGCATCGACGAAGTGATACTAAACTCCCGGTCTGACCTTCTAGAGAACCCTGAACCTTTTTTGGGTCAGGCTCACGGGTATCTACAGCCCTTTCGGTAGCTCTCTATTGCTGTCGATGTATTCATGAGTTATATGAAGACTCGTCTCCTTTCTTTCTCGGTATTTCTGGAGGCTGTTTCTAGATTCATTATGGACGAGATACCCATCTATTTTGTGGACTGGCAGTTCGGGTGGAGCATGGCGTGTTTTCAATTTCTCCATTACACGGTTTTTCTCCCTTTCCAAGCGCTATCAATCTGTACAATCTGTCGTCCGCTTCGTTTCCCTGAGCTAAATTTGTACTCTCTGTTTCCTGACCTTCCTATCGTTCCGGGTGTTCTACCATGTACATTGATTCGCTCAGTTTGATACCACTCGGATTCGACTTTTCCAGATAATCATTGGGCAGCCGAACGAACGGCGCACTCTGCTGCTACCCGAAGTCTAGGGAGCAGGAGAACGTGCCATGACGGAATGGATCCAGCCGCCCTTCAACTCAGCTTATCATAGTTATGTCTATATGATTATTCCCTCCTACGTTCCTCTCCTTTGTCCTATTGAACTGATACTTGTGACTACTAAGTGACTAAATTACCAGATCCGAGGGACTAACTATTGCTGTCTCGAGATCATATGTTTGATGTGCTAACATTGCAGGTGACAATCAATTGTTGATACGAACAAATTCCGAACAGCTCCTAGGAAACGACCGCGCTGTTAAAAATTAGCTTTGGTTTCGTCTCGACGTCCTCCTCGGCTTCAAACAATTCATCTCGATCACCGCCACCACAACGACGCCTTTCTCGCCTGACGATTTCATTTCTGTCCGCGTCTACGCCCTTCACTCGACCATCGTAAATAACAAAACTCGCCGTGTTGGGCCTTGTCTGTCGAACCATGTTTAACAGACACAGGTAACTGGCACACTCCCTTTTTTTCCAACCCTCCTTCTCACCAGGGGAGCGCTATATGCGCTTGTTTGGAGAGGATAAAAGGGTTGGCAAAAACTTTTTGTTCGTCCTTTTTCTTTTTTTCTCCTTCCCCTTTTCTTTGAAACGAAAAAGGAAGAGAATCTGTCGGTTATTCATTTCGTTCTGGCATGCACAGAAATAACTACACATCAAAGTAAACTAGCCAGCCAGCAGGCCGTGGCAGGCCTTGCTATAAATTTTCCATCTTTACTTTTTTTACGACTTATCTGATTGACCCAAGTTCCGCAGCGACGATTGAATGTCCCAGGTTTAAAACAAAATAAAATTACATTTCCGGTGTGCTCGCTGGAGTTGCTGTTGGATATACTGGAGAGAGAGAGAGTTTTTGTGTGTGTGCCTTTGTGTGTTTTAAATAGGCATTGGGAATCAAGTATATCAAACCCAGTGCATGATCACGGAAGGAAGCTTCCGATCTAGAAACTTCAGGTTGTTCTGTTCGTCAAAAGCAGCTAGGTGTAGGTAGACCTAGGTAGATATACAAGACGCTCGAAAAGCAAACAGCAAAGAAGTAAACCTCTCAAGGCAATCATAATCATAAGATAATCTCCTCCGCATAGCATACTACAGGGATTAAGGCATGAATCAAGCTTCATGACAGACATTGTTCCACCCAGAACTGGATGAGGACCGGCCTCGTCCATTAATATATCACGCGTAATAATCTACAAAACCATATCAGAAGAGGCTGGGCCAGACTGCTTCTTGTCCATCGCCTCCAGGGGCGGAGTGAGCATGACTTCATCCGTCCCAGGGACCACATTAACATTGGCATCAACACCATCAAGCTTCTCACTGTGCGCACCCTTCTCATTGCATGCTGCCTCAGCCTCACCCTCCAATTCCGCGAGGTGCTCTGGCGGAAGCGAATTGACAAAGTCTGGTCCCGGGCTGGGCCAGGCGTAGTTGTACCACTCTTCGCCCAGAAGAGAGCGAATGCCCTCAGATAGGGTCTGGATGCGCTTGCGTCGAGACCGGGACCAATCACGGTCCGTGATGATACCATCTGACGGGGTAAGGGTTGCGCCGTCAGCATGTTCATCGCAGGGAGAAGCGCTATCATCAGACTTGTTTTCCAGTCCGTCGACGATGCTGTGCCAGACCCGTAGAGTCTCATTCAACTCGTCCAGGTGGCTCACTCCCATAACGCTGACACCCAAGCGCTCACCTGTACCAACATTGGCGGCAGACAGGAAGCCTGGGTCTGCGTCAGCGGAAGGAGCAAGAGGTGGTCCAAGGGCGCCAGCGGCGGCACCTTCACGGAGCCAGGACTCGAGCGCGTATCGGATAGCGACAACTTCGAGCTTTTCGCCCTGCTCATCCGCCCAGGCACTTGCAGCGTGAACTGCTCTTCGAAGTCCATCTGGTGCCGGATGGAAATCTCCCATGCTTCCAATTGGTACACCTTCCCGTCTCAGCAGACCCATACCAAGAGGAGACGCATTGGGGACAACATCTACACCCGCAGCAAGCAGACGAGGCAGACCCTCCGTCAGCAGCCTCGTGTTTTGCAGGGTGAAGTTCGCGTACGACATGACCGCATCGAGCGGCTCACCCGTCTCGCGGAGAACCATCTCTGCCAGTGAGCAAAGCACATCCACCGGGTATCCCGAAATTCCAATGTACCGCACCGTGCCCTCAGTGTCACGGATACGGCGCAATTCACGCACCGCACCCAGGACTTCCTGGGGTGTCACAAATTCCACATCATGACAGTAGACCACATCAAGATATTCTGTATCGAGCCGTCGTAGACTGCGGCGGACGCTGCGCCTGATCCAAGCGGGGGAATAGTCAAAGGAAGAAGCCGCAATGCGGCCCACCTTTGTAAGCAGACGATATGTATAGCGGGGGAAGTTGGAGCGGACAAAGCTGGTGGAGAGGGCGCGGCCCAGCAGCTCCTCCGCGGGACCATAGTATGGAGAGGTGTCGAAGGCGCGGATCCCAGACGAAAGGGCGCGGTGGACGAGTTCAGTCGTAGGCAGCGCAAAGGGATCTGCATTATACTGCGAATTGAAAGTCGCGGTCCCCATGATCAAGGGGGGAAGGTCCGCGGACAGCGGGACTGAAGGGCGGCCCATGACTGGCAGATAGGAGGCGGACGTTGCCACAGAAAGGACCAGGGCAGGAGATCAACGGGGATGGGAGTATGGGAGGGAGAGATGCAGGAAGAGGACGACGAGAGGAAGAGGGACAAGGTATGGGATATGGAGAGCAGGCGAAAATTGATTTCTAACCATGCGGAATCAGCGCCAGGCCGGTCCGAGCCGCGGAAGCGATGGTGGGGGAGATTTTCTCTCTTGTCGTTGTTTGGGGAGCTCACGGCGGTCGGGATGGCGCCATGGCAGGCGCTGATTAGCCCGACCCACCGGGGGATCTGGCAGGAGCAGACCGTACAGGGGTCGGATGCAACGTCAGATTAAACCTCATTCTCTGTGTTTTGCGATATCGTGGTGATGGTGGTGGTGGTGGTGAGGGCGACGGTGATGGCCAGGGGAATCCAGGAGTGGAGGTGGAAGCGGAAGGCGGTGATGGAGGGGACCGCGATGGACGGACACAAAAACGCGTCCGATAGATAGAATATCTCCTCGTGCAGATGCCTGTTAGAATCCTACCCTATAGCTCGCTGGCTTCATCTCATCTCATCCGGTCATTCATGAAACTCTTGAGAAAGTCGAGCTGTAACCATGTCTCCGCCTGTGCTTCCCCATCAGATAAGGGCTAACTCGACCCGCACGTCTCACTGCTCCGATCCACGGCGGCGGTTCCAATCACCCGTTCATTCTGCCACCCTCTGGCCCTTGCGTTGCTGAAAGTGACGGCTTACAAGATGATCCGCGCGTACGCACGGTACATCTACAGAAAGCGTCAAGCATCAAGCGTAGATAAGGACACGACAGGTGCCATAAAGGCATGGATAAAGATTTCACAGCGATTCTGAAGAAGCGGCCAGGATGGGTAGCTGATGCAACTCGAGGCAACTCTTCCTGAGCATGTCATATCAACACTCGAGATACTGAGTGGGAGATAGGGCCCGTCTAATCACTCTACAGGAATTGAGATTAGAGTATATCCCCAATACAAGACATGCGTATTCCATGCACAAGTGTCGCTTGGGTCCGGCGGGGAGGATCACAGGGCAGTAGATCCTCAACCCTCCGTCCGCCACAACAGGTATCTAGGAAATGGTATAATACATGATTCTCCCCTTCCGTGCGGAAGAGGGAAAAGAATAGGAGTGGAGAATCAAAGGAGGCATATGGAGGAGAGGTATAGCCACCTCGTGCCTCCGTCCTCCCAGCTCACCCATGCCTCGTCCGCCCAAGTTCCCGCCACCCCGAGACATGAAAACGGACATAACTATACAGCAAGGAGAAAAAAAAATCTTCAGCAGCCGTATCACATCAATATAGAAAAGGGGGAGAAAATCCAACACATCGGATATATCCCGGTCTGGCACACGCGTCAAAGCAGAAAGAGCACACAAACTCCGTGCCGTGTGATGCGACGTGATGCTAGGAAGGGAGAACAAGATCTAGAGCTCTCTCTCCTGCCATGATCTCAAAACCCCAAGAACGCCATGCTATGCTGCAAATCATATAGCGGAATGAAAGTCGAAGATTCTATGTTTATCGTGCGGAGCAAAATAGGTCGGCCACCCCCAGCCATTCGAGTCGGTTGGTGCGCTTCGAGGCCCGACAGTTTCTGCAATCACCGGTCCTTGTAGACCTTTGGTCTCCAGCCCTCCTTGATCTCCTTATCCATCTTTGCTTTCCGTTCCGCCTCCCGGACCTCCATCTCGATACGCTCGCGGGCCCGGAGGACCTTGCTCTGTAGGTAGAAACTACCGCCTTTCTTGGGGTCGTTGAGATCGAAGAGCTTCTTGAACCGCTCAGTAACGTGCTCCAGGTTGGTTTCACCGGCCTGTGGAGGCTTGACGTTGAGGATCTTGCAGGCCTCATCGAGGGTCAGACCGGAAGAGGCGTAAGTGTTGGCTCCGGACAGGTTTCCCTTCTGCGCTTGAGCGGCATATTTGGAGGTCGCAGAAGCCTGCTTGTAAGCCTCTGCAAAGGCACGCCCGAACACCCGGGTGCCGGTGATGACGATCTGCGCGAGGATGCGATGCGCCTGTGAAAAGCCGGTGGCATTAGTCACTGTCGTCAAACTCGAACACATGTGGTGGTATGTCAAGGAAGCAGACGACTCACCATGATGTACGGCTGGAAGGACAGACAAAAGAGAAATAAAAGAGAAATATGGTAGCCTCCTGTTATAGAGGACGTGTCGAACTGCGAAAGGGTGATGGACGGAGTCGGAAGCGAGACGGAGAAGGTAAAATTTTGGAGCCGGTTTAGCGCGGCCGGAGCAGGGCTGGCGGTTCTCGGGGCGGCGGCAGCGACGGCGGGCGTGCTTGGAATCGCCGAGAACCACGCAGCACCACGCTTCCGGTCGCAGCGTGCAGAGGGGACCAACGTCTCAAAGTCTGTACTGTAGCTGGCTGTATGCTGTGCTTTGGCTTGTAGGCGACCACGTTCCGGGGAATTTGACACGAAGTGAGCCGTGCGGTGTAGCTCTTCCACGACAGCAGCCGGGTCACATGTCACAGCTTCAGGCCGAGCTCTCCTCTCCGCTGACCGCTCACCCCGCAGGTGACCCGGTGTTTGTTTTTGCCTCGTCCTCAGGAAGCTAGAGAAGCTCTCCCACTGGCGGCCTCATCTTAGCCTGTCTATCGATCTTAAGAGAGCTCCGCCGCATCTTCTCCAGCGTGGTCCCGCCCGCGATGACCTTGCCTGAGGCAGATGACGGAATCCAGACCACTATTGGATGGCAGCTCTTGGTATCTACTTCCCTCCGCGCTCCCTCTTCTCTTCATCCGAGAAGCCATGAGCGTACTAACTCTACCCCCAGAGACGCCGTGGATAGATTCCATGTCCCCATCTTCGCATACACAGGACAATGGCTCCCAGCCAGCTCCGCGCGATTCTACGGTCGCCGCCTTCTCGCCCTCCACCTTCTCGGGCTCCGCGCTCACGTCCAAGCAGCGCTCCAGCATCATCGTCCATCGGAAATCGCCTCTGCTCGTCGGGACACCCCCAGCGGTCACTCGTGCCCTGGCATACTCGCATCCCTTCATCCTGCCCTTGAATCGGCTTGTTGGACTGCTGTCATGGACCAGCGGGGACCCGTGGGAGAGCTTCATCCTGGTCGCGACGTTCTGGACCGTTGTCCTTTACGGTGATGCCATCATCTTATGGGCAGGTCCGATCCTGGTCGTCGTTGGCTTGATAATTGGAATGTACTCTCGACGCTTCTCGCCCCTATCGACGACGGGCGTGACAGGTGAGAAGCATGGCCATAGAAGGGAAGTTTCGGATGCCTCGATCCGGCATCATAAGAGTCTGGATGAGATTGTGGAAACGTTGAGAGAGTTTACTACCAGATGCAATATCTTGCTTGAGCCCCTACTCGAAATGACTGATTTCTTGTCCACCCAACGGACGCCTACCTCCGCGACCACGCGACCGGCACTTACCGCATTGTTTACCAGGATCCTCTGCGTGACGCCGATATGGATTCTGTTGACCCTTCCTCCTTTCTACATCATAACCACTCGCCGTGTCATCATGGTATTTGGCACGATCATCCTTACTTATCACTCCCGACCGGCCAGGGTGTGTCGCGTCATCTTGTGGAGATCCCTGACGGTCCGTCGGATCTGTTCTGCTATCACCGGGCTTCACTTTTCAACCGAAGTCCGTAAGAACCGAAAAGACAAGTCTAAACCCTCACGCGGGACGCAAAGCCATGGAAATGCCAAGGATATTGCAACGAGGCGGCGCGCAGACTCGTCGGGTATCCGATTTACTTTCATACTGTACGAAAACCAGCGCCGGTGGCTTGGAATCGGGTGGACGTCTGCTCTCCTTGCGTACGAACGTGCTCCGTGGACAGACGAGCACCTGAACCCGGTCCCGCCCAAGGATGAATTCGAACTGCCAGAGGTTCAGGGAGGAAATGCTAAGTGGCGTTGGGTTGAGGGAAGTGAGTGGCGCATTGAAGGGGCTGACGACTCGAATGGGAGAGGCGGTAAGGAGGATGGGAAAGCGTCTGACGGCGGCGGTTGGATCTACTATGATAATAAGGTATGTTTATAGGACCATTCTTCTGTCAGGAGCGTCTTTCTTTTTTTGCACAGTAATTCTAATTTGTCGGCAGTGGAACGATGGCCGTCGCGGGCAGGACGGCTGGGGTCGCTACACCCGCCGCAGAAAATGGTATCGTGACGCAGAGCTGGTTGAAGTAACGCCCAGCACCGAGAACACGCCTCCAGAGACACCATCAGAACCAGATAAGGCTGGAGAAAAGGAGCCCGGTATCCTAGTGACAGCAGAGGACAACGCAGACACCAAGAGTCTTGCCCCATCGACAGCCTCCAAACCCCGGAGGAGACGCTGGTTCGGCGGTTCCAAAGATGAGAGTAATAATGCGAGTATTTCCTCCTTACCAACTGCTACTAGTTCTTCCGCGAGCCTTACGAACGCAACATCTAACGCCCAACAAGGCTCTACAAGACCCGTCAACATCAAGAGCGCCCGAAGCACCTCCTTCAACAACTCCGGTGGAGCAAATAGTTATGGAAGTAGTAGCTCTGGTCGAAATAGTGGGTTAACGCGCCGCAGCTCCAAGAGGGGCAGTCTGGCAGGAAGTGGCGATGGCGACAGCGTCAGCATCAGAAAGAAGGAGATTGAGATGGCACACGATCGCCTGGACCGCTGGGGAACTCGAGCCACCATTGGGACGGAGAGAGCAGAGCGAGAGTGGGGATTGGGCGACGATGTCAACATGGGATTGAGTTGAACTGGGATAACACTAATCATCATAGTACGGCGCATGGTATGGTATTTCTGAAGGTATCGATTTGGCATTGATTAATATGCATCTGCAGAAGGGGACAACGGGAAACGGTTTGGACTGGGTTCATTTGAGGTTCTGAATTGGGCGTTGGCAGTGTCTGGCTCTGTTTTCGTGATTTACCGGGATCATTGCTATGATCATCCTGGTCGTTCCTCTCTCTCTCTATTTCGGGAACATATCTTCTCTCTAGTATTATCACTGACGTCTCTCGTCTAATATCCTCCCTATCCCTTCTTGTCGACAACTTCGATGATCAACCTGGCCCGAACTGTACTATATACAGTTGGGGCACTCCTAGCTTAATTTCTTTTTAATTTCCTATAATTTGAACCAAACGGAAGAGGCCACTTTCTACACTTTTTAATTCCCGCCTGAGAGAGCACAGAAATATGGGACAAAGGGGACTTTGCCACGATCCTTGTTTTGAAACTACAAATTGGAATTATATAATGATAGGTTTTATTCTATTATCTGCACATCTATTATCTCTTAATAGCAATTCTTTTGCGCTCTCTTGATGAGAGAAGAATTAGCTGTTGGTCCTTTATTTCCAACAACGACCTAAGCCACGGCTATAAACGGTCAAGGTGCAAGGGAATGCCACATGTGACACAGACAGCACAGGCCAATAAGATCGAGAACAGGATGAATTCAACACAACATGATGCAATGTGATGTGTGCGTTGCATCGCATCGCATCGCGTCAGCGGAATGGAAATATCAAACGATCAATGTGTGGTCATCCACACATTTACACCAAAAGAAGGTGATCAATAGTATCACCAGACCTCGTCATGCTGCCTGCCGCTTGGGCATCGATCACATCGTGTAACCGCGTGGCTGACTTGTGTGGCCGCCACATGGCACAACATACCATGACCTGCCTCGCTTCTGTGCGACGTAGTGTCTCTGTCTCTCGGGCCTAAAGGTTGGGTTGAGGAAGTGGAAGGAAATCCACGGTTTCAACTCCGGGATTTTTCTTGTTCGGATTGGTTGAGATGATGTGTTCCTTGCAGATCCCATTCTTGCATCAGCCCCTGGATTGCATACTAGACTACTGTAGCCTAGACGGTGTTTGATAGTGTGCTGCACAGTACGGAGTACATACATCGGACATCAAAGATCGAGTCGTACGCATACAAAAAACAACGCACGTATATTTGTGTGCTGATGAGCTGTGTCCAGATCAGGTATTTCTGCGATACATTACGTATGTATTTGACAGCTTTAAAAAGAAATCTTCCATGCCTCTTTGACCAGATGTGGGTGTGTATGGTGTCTGTTGTCCAGCATCCCTGGACCTGACTAACAAACAGATAGATAAAGAACCATAACTACCTAGGTATCAAGAGTCCCAATGCAGATTTTTTTATATAGGAAAGAAACAGGGGTCGAGGCAGCGATAATGTCATGGCGACTTCGATTGCATAGTACGGTGCAGTATAACTACCCTACCAAATAATGCTTTTTCTTGAAGGAAGATAACACCCAAAAGATAAATACTAGATAAACATTGCACCTAGAAAGGAACCTGAATTCTCAGGTACGTGATAACCGAGCCCTCTAAAACACACTAAAGAAGATGGTTAAGGTGGTAAAGATATGTACTCAGCACAAAATCTCCCAGAGGTCTCTTGCTCACAACGTAATAGACGCCATTAATCCGACAAGAGGTACAGTTCATTGGAATAGGAAGGTCTATATACGTACCATTTTACACGATCTCATGGATTGCTCTTAGATAATGATCATAGCTAGATCCTGGAGTTTCTAAGGGCTAGAGGTGATGTTAAGTATTCTAGCTCGATGAGAATGCAAGGAAAAGGTAAATCGAAACGGTAAAAAGGTATAAAATATAAAATTAGAATCAGTCGACCAAACAAACTCTGGCACAAAGAACTCTAGCTGAGGGGGAATGCCTTACAATGAGCCATTCAGAAACAATGAGGTGAAAGGGTGAAAAACGAAGTCGCCTAATCTGGCAAACATGTCCCTTTGTTCAATGCGAACTTAAAAAAAGGGTAGGTACGTGACTAACATCCTCCCGGTGAGAGGCAGAATCAGTTGACTTGGAACAGCTCCTATGTTGGCGCTGTCATTTCTTCTATTGCTCGCAGCTTGATACCATCGAAACTCCTGCGGACAGGACGTCTTCTTTTGACGAACAACGCGAATTAGAGGATCGGTTTGGAACCCTCTTATCTATCAGCGACAGCTCTCTTGTTACTCTTGCTTCAAACGTGCGAAAGAAGCTTTCAGACGGGGACTTCCCTGTGAATGGTCGAGTTATTTCTCGTTTAAACCGATCATACAAACTCGTTCACGTCTTCGAGTTCGACGACGGCATTAAGTATGTTGTTCGAGTCCCAGCAACAGGCTGGGGCGGCCAATTTACAGATACGGCCAAGCGCTCGCTTGTCTCCCAGGCTCCCACGATGCGCTGGATCAGGAAGGAAACAACGGTTCCACTTCCTGAAGTCTACGCGTTTGACGCTTCTTGTACGAACGAAATTGGGGCACCGTATATAGTCATGAATTTTATCGAGGCATACGGTTAGCTCAAAGTGGTTCGACGAGACAGGGCCCACTCCGTTAGAGGAGAGACGACTAAGGACTTTGGATACCCTTGCACAAGCACTGTCTCAGCTGCAGAAATTCCTGTTCGATAGGATTTGGTCTCTGGAGTTCGATGACGATGATGATAAGACCGCTGGAGCTAGTGTCAAGATTGGACCTCTATATGAATGGAATGAGGGGGACATTCGGCGACGAGGATTACGGGCGAAACCCTCAAATTGACGAATCCGGGCCATTCGAGAGTTCCAAATCATACCTGAGGCATTGCATGAATCGCTGCAGAGAATTTAACAAGGAACATCCGCTCCGCAAAGGGTCTCGGATGATCTCAGATACGATGATCTCGTGCCTTCCTTCTTCCTCCACAAAATGGAGAAGAATATCTGCCAACAAAAAGAAACCTTCGTCCTCGCCCTGCCGGACTTCGACTCGCAGAACATCATGATCGATGAGCGGGGTAATCTCACTGGAATAATCGACTGGGACAATGTGCAGACCGCTCCCAGGTTTCTTGGACATTCCAGCTTTCCGGGGTGGATCACGAGAGACTGGGACCCTGTTATATACTACTACCCAGAGAACAAGGAAAGGGAAATTTCACCGGAAGAGCTGAGACGGTACCGTCAGAGATACAACAGTATGATGTAAAAGCTGCCGCGTGGACGAGGGGACTGGAGATTCGTGAGCAAATCTCACATCTTCGAAGCCCTTCCCATCGCTACTACGGATGATATTCGCCGCCTTGAGATTCTGCGGAAGATCGTGGCGCGAGTGTTATCAGTCGATGCCGATGATGCACTTGAAGTGATTAGGGATGTAGGGAGTGGCATGCTGAAGAAAAAGGATAAAGTCAAGCTCAGAGCAGGTCTTCAGGCGCTTCTCTCAGTTCCTAGGTGAGAGCAGCGTATGAGGCCTGATCATGTGGAAATTGTGGTTAATTGGATATGCAACACGAGAGTGAGACCAGTAAATCTATTATTCCGTCACTCTTATGATGGTTAAGGGGGCCTTGCTGAAAGTGTGGCCTTTGCTTTCCCGTCTATTCTAGTATAAGGTGCTTTTTGGTATGGCCTTAAACGGCCGGTGTAAGCATAGGTAAGGAGACGTTGGCGATGATGAATATTATTATTATTCCCTTGAGGCTTGAGGGTCAAACGGGACCGGTTCACCTTTTCAGAGCGCATATGTCGAGAAAGCGGGCAAGAAAGTGAGCTGCCCTCGTTTTCCTATAAATTTTTTACCCATCTAGCATCAATAGTTAGGTAGCTTCTCATCAACGCTGAACAGAAAGTACGTAGGTAGTGTGCCGCCCGATTCAATCACCTGATGATCATCTATTGTGTTCCGATGCACCGCTGATCCCAAAGGTCGAGATCATTCGATAACCCACATTTCTTTTTCCCTTTTCCGTTTTTCTTTCCTTGGCAGGCTACCACTACTGCTTTCCGTTTGCTTAGTTAAATTAGATCTGTGCGCCTCCCCCTCATTTTTTTATTAGTCGTATTCGACTATCGACAAAAAAAGCCTGGTACGCTAAAAAAACCAGCGGGTTCCCGTTGCCCCCTGCACTGTGTACCTAGTGTGTGTGTGTGTGTGCACTTTGCAGTAGTGGCCCGGCCTGAGCTTTCGACGGTGCGTCCGCACAATGGAACTGATCCGCGTCTCGATGCCGTCGTATCTAGATCTAGGTTCGTAGTAAATTAGTCAGTTAGTAGGTAGGAAATTATGGGGGCGAAATTGTTCCGCTTTTTCCTACAGTAGCTAACTTAACCACTCTAGACTGCGGCTGAGCATGGATAGCCATGCATATACGAAGATTTAACACTAACAGATCTCTTGGGCCCTCGTGAATGATATATCACATTTCGACCCTTTTTAGGCTCCGTACCATGTATACATCCGATGCCACATGGCCACGTTGACTTATAGCCGGTTCGGTTCGTTGGCTGACAGGGGCTGGCTGGCTGGCTCCCGGGAAGCTCCCCGGTCCCGTCTGACACGCACATCATGACTGCATTTTGAACTTACCTACCGTAATATATACTCCGTAGATCATGCATCTTAAATGATGCATATCTCAGGAGGTTCTGTACAATACCAAGATACTGCATAGGTCACAAAAAGATCCAACGAGGTTCAATCCTTCCGTTTCCGATATGCCATGCAACGCGATGCTTATCGGTGATCTTTTGAGTTGATTTATTTGTATTCCTCTTAAGCGGAGTATAGAGAAAGCCTTTTCTATTTTTTTATCCACTGCGATGATTCTTTTGACAAATCCAATAATAGCTACCACAGCCTAAATATCTCCCGTCTATAGATAGATAGTATGAATGACCAGTAATCCCAAAAGTTCTTACAGATATAGATCATGAAAACCTCCTAACCATAGCCTCCACATTCTCCCCCTCGACCGCGTCCACCTTCTCCTTAACCACCCGCTCAATCGCCTGATCAATCGGCTCCTCCCCATTCAGCAGATCATACCAGCCATCGGTATCATCCCTCTCCAACAACCTCACCGCTACAACCGCCACATCATCCCTCGTCACCGTGCCCCTTCCACTCCTCGTCTTCCCGAACTCCACCTTCCCCGTGCCCATGTCGTCCGACAGATACCCGGGGCGGAGATTGATAGCCTGGAAGGGACCGCTGGGACCCTGGGACTTGCGCTTGGCCGCCATGGCGGTCATGTACTCGTCGGCCTCGAGTTTGGCGCGCGAGTACGTGGGGAGCACGTCATTGAAGATGTGCTGGACGTGGGCCCACTCCTCGGCGGACATCCAGGGCGGCTGGTTCCGCCGGCTGCCGAGCCACGAGATGAGGAGGAATTTGGTGACGCGGGGCGAGGCGAAGGAGGTAGTGATGAAGTGCTTGGCGGCGTCTTGGTCGACGGCGTAGGTGCGTTGGGGGCCGCCTTTACCGCCGGCTCCTGCAGTTTTTCATTTTCATTTAGTTTGGAAAATATGATTGATAGTATCGGATCCGGTTTCGTGTATAATAGAATAAATTTCTTTATTGAAAGAAAGGGCAGAGAAAGGTTAGATATCAAAGTGTACAATCCAGCAGCGACTAACCGGCAGACCAAATGACATAATCCGGGGAGACCTTGTCCAGGATCTTCCTCGCATCCGCCTCGCTCTTGACGTCCTCCAGACTCGACAGCAGCACGTCCAGCTTGCCCTTCTGCCCGTGGCCCAGCTCCAGGATCTCCTTCTCATGCTCCGGGTTGCGGATCACGCTCGTCACGTTCCAGTTGCGAGCGAGGAGCAGCGGCGTCAGCTTCATGGCGACCTTGCCGTGGCCGCCCAGGAGGAGGACGTGCGGGGTGCTCATGGTTGCGCGTCTCTTGATTTGATAGGATGGGAGAAGGAAAATGAGAATGTATGGATAGAGAATGGAAAGTTGTTCTTGATTGAAGTTGTTATTTGCGGTGAGCAATTGGGTGTTTCTGTGTTGCTTTATCAGCAGTTCTCATCTAATCGATCGAGTAGCTGGCGGGGCGGCCTCGAACCCTGCGGCGATGGCGTCATAATGGCCCGAGCTTCCCGCTGCCCTGCCCCACCGAGCATGACGGGGTGATATAGGAAAGCTGGAACAATTCATTCAGTGATAAATGAATTTTTGCTGCATATATAGATCTTTTTTGAAAGAGAATAGACTAGAATTCCTAATACATATTGCAGAATGCGTAGTATACAAGATACGCACCTAAGGTACTACTCCATACCTACACTGAGAGGATACCTATTAACAAGGTACGGACATTCAATGCAAGTTCGAAGGCTCGCAATAAATTCCAACTATTGGTAACACAAAAACTCTTTTGGCCCCATGCGTCAGGCCTCAGCACGAGACTCCCTCAGGGACATTCTCACATTCATCGCTAGCCTTGCCGCCAGAGATGTTCACATCCTTCCAGGTCCAGTCAGAACAACTTCCCTCTCCGCAGAGGATGTAGATCTTAGTTGCATCATCCTCGACCATCCCTGTAACTTCATCGATAGCAAGTCCTGTGATCGGGATACCATTAGTAGGTTCCCCGGTTGGGCTGCCATTCTCATAGTCCTGCTCAATGACTATGCCATACTTTGTGATGCCAGAAAGTTGGATATTGGAGTATGTAATGTCGGAGACGGAGCCGGTGGCATTGTACACAGTCTTGATGCGGATGCCATTCTGGGAGTCAGAAACACTGGAATCACTGATTGTGACGTTCTTCACGGTGTTGTCATCCCGGCCACCGACGGAACCGATTGAGAGGCCATGGCCGCCAGAGCAGGTACCACTGGTAAAGACAATATTCTGATATAATGAGCTGCTAAATATGTAATGGGAAGGATAGATGTTAAAAAGCTGCACTCACTTCGCCTGAGTTGACAGCAAGGCAGTCATCCTGATTCTTTACGTTGGCTCCGACGATGGTGATGCCGGAGCTTTCACCAACATCAAATGCATCCGTATTGTGGCCGCCTTGGGTGTCCCCATCCGAATTGTCGACAGTAATATTGGCAAGCATCAGATCTTTCGCCTGGATGCTGAACACATGGACTGGAGAGTTCTTGATCGTGATACCCGTGATGCTAGATGAATCCAGGTGATGCGCGTAGAAGAATTTCGGCTTCGTGACACCACCATTGCTGCCTTGCCCGTCCCACCAACGGGATCCATCACCGTTCAGAACAGAGTCAGGGGCGCCTTCAACAGTGATTCCCGTGCCTGAAATGGAGACAAGAGGGCCACTCCATTCAGCGTATCCGAAGGTGGTTTCCCCTTCAAAGACGACCTTGGTTCCTGTTAGTATTAGTAATCGCGAGCAAGAGGTATCACGGATGTACTCTGGTGTCATCATTCAAGTTCGTTAGATCGAGTGTTTCTCCACCAGGGACTTCAATGTTCTTCAGTGTAATTGTCGAACAAGAGGTTTTGCTTTCAATGGCCTTGGCAGCATCGGTGAAAGTGCAGCTTTCGGCTCGTTCATTGAGCTGCGTGGCACGGGAGGGGCCTGGAATAGCAGACACGAGACCAGCGCCAGCGCTGACCAAGTGTATAAAGGAAACAAACACATGCATATCAGCAGGGTTCAGCAAGGTGTCCGGCCGATAGAGCCGCGAAAGAAGAGAAGACGGTTATGACTCCCTCGCATGCAACGGTGGTGTAGAAGAGACATCGTATAAGTACGGAGCATAGCAATGCTGCATCCCAATAATTAGAACTGGATATTAGGGGCCAGCGGAGGAGACAATGTCTTCCAATTCTCCCGGTTGGTGCTGGGATATTGTCCGTCGTCTCAGATGCTTGTTCAGGTAAGCGTTGATCCCCTCCACAAGGCTGCCGACACCCGATTACCGGGATGTGGTCGGACGGATTTTCCTGATAGCCCCACCACCAATTTGAACTTTTTGCAAAACACCAACGGAGTTTCTTTTCAGATCAGACATAGCCCTCACAGGAAGCGCCGGACAAACTGCTGTCCACCAGTGCTGTTCCCTTTTCCCGCGGTTGTTTCTTCACAGATCGCTGCTAACTTGGCGAGTCTCAGATTAACTCTTGAGAAAAACATCATAGTTTCACTAGTTCGCGGATGCTTTGCTGAGTTTGCTCCAGCTCCATATTGGGAGTGGGACTGAGGACGTGGACTATGGAGCCCACTCTAAAAATTTTACCTGGCGTTGACCCAGAAGCGGTCGATTCTAGCCCTTGGGAAACCTTCACTGCGGAATTATTTACTTCAAACTTCATAGTTATGCTTGGCAACGGCGTGGAAGCCCGTAAGGCCGTGAACGCTCTTGTTGCGAGCGTTCCTCCGGCCTGATCCACCGAAGGAAATTTAGATTTACTGCGGCAAGGACTGTTCTAGCGTGTTCGCGGCAGTATTCCAGATTCCCGAATCCTACTCCGTAAGAGCAGTAGGTACGGAGTGCTGAAGTTTGGAACGGCTCAACGGACGCCCTTCGGGACATGCTGTGTCAATCCAAGGTTCGCAGCCGTCCAAGTTTTGCTTTCATCGTCCATCTCGGGAAGTTATAGAATGCGGACCATTCACCCACAGAGGAGATAGGTAAATTTGAGGACAGACCTCGCCAAGTATGCTGCGACGCAGGGATTCAGTAATTATACGGACGTTCGAACTTAACACAAATCAGTTTCGATAGGTTGCATTTCGGTGGGCCTTTCGCATGATGTTCATCTGCCAAGGGGATCCTCCACGGTCAAGTGAACACCTCAGACCTAGTTATGGTGTATGCAGCATGCAGGTGTTTGCGGTTTTCTCCGTGATGGGTGTACGGGTTGATCCTTGCTTTCACGTTCCTGGATGCTCTGCCCATCTGCCGGGTCTCGATGGAAGTGGAATGATCTGGATTCTAGAGCCGCCCGTTCGGTCATTGCAAGAGGCATGGTGAGGCAGGCTAAAGAAGAGAGTTTGGGCGTGAGGCAGCATGGTTGGTGGCTCCTGGGAAGAAGCCCGCAGATGAAACGCTTGGGAGCTGGGTCGAAGCCGGAGACTCCACAGCGCGGCGGAGCTGAGGCGGTTTGGCGCATGCCACATCCGTGGAAGGCGCCGGGTGTCAAGAACGGCCGGATGGAGATACACAACCTTGTTCGACGATGACCTCTGCCCTGCTGCCAGCCTGCCACATATACGTACGGAGACGGTGCTGCATCCTGGCTGGAAGAGCGATCATCCGGGCTCTTCGCTGCCTTCGTCATCACACATGGGCTTTGCTGCATCTGAAGGAGAAGGCGCCGCGGTGCCTGGCCGGAGCTACTAGGGAAGGCGTCCCATGCCTGTTCGGGGCTAGTCAGGGGCACGGATGGCGGGCTCCACCGCCGGCTGTCCCTGCAAATCTGCGGCCTTCAAGCGACCAGCGCTCGCATCTGGCTGCATCCACGGCCGAGAGCCTTAAAGCGTCCGGGCGGTCGTTCTTATTTCTGATTAATTCGCGTGAGGTCACCATGATTTAATTTTTGTTCAGGATTTGACGAGGCCGTCATGTCGGTAGGCGGACATTATTATTAAAGGCAGTGGACGACCCATTCTTGGTCGTTTGCTGGGGAATTTCTGTAATGTGCGGCAGTGGACAGCGGTTGCTGCCGCTCTCCAGCTTTCCAAATGCTACACCCTCGATCTTTTGCAAATACGTACCGAGTAGACAAGCATGCTATTGCTGCAGATGTTCAGTGCACCCCCGGCATTTTGCAGGCCGGAAAATATCCAAGCCACCTTCCAGCACTCTGATCGATAGAGAACAGCCTAGCGACGGAAGGCAAAGCCATAGTCGTAACCGGCATGCAAGGGAACGAGGCCAGTGACGCTGTCAACATCAGATGCCCTGCCAATAAGAATGGGTCGCGAGGGGAACAAGCTACTGACAGTGCGCGTATCATCTCCGCCGGAGTTCTGTTCCTCGGTCTGCTGACCGCATCCTGCCCAACGCTACGTAGCTATGGGCTCTGGACTATGGCCTACTATGGGCAATTGGACACATTAATCGGACAATTGTCTTGGTTGGAATGCCAGCCCCTCTCTGCCATACCCCATTCGAGAGGTATGCTGCAGAGAATTACATGACACTTCGCGGGGTCTGCAGCATCCTCCCCCTCGTCCAGCGCGTGTACCGGTGTACACGACACGGTGCGCGAGATATCACTTTACCGCCAGCTCCGTCTTTGCAGGCTCTCAGCCCCGGATTCGATATCGGGCCCACAACCCGCGCACGCGAAGAGAGAAAAACAACAGATGGGCCATTATTGATGCCTCTCGCCCACGCTAGATCCCCGCCGGTTCTGCACCGGCCCGGTGATGAACCACAGGCTGGGTGTGCCCAGCAAGGGGCCCGCGGCTTCAGGGCCATCGGTCCCTGCCCGCCGGAGCCCCTAAATCTTGCTATCTACGCCCCAAGACTGCAAACTCCGTCGCTGGGACAAACGCTCTGCCTGACAGCCGCCCGACCTCATTTCTGACCCGTCTGTTCTGAGTTGTCGCTGGAGCTCCGCGAGATCGCCTTGCTCGCAACTGGGCCCGGCCTATCGTCATCTGTGCAATCACAGCGCGTCAGGGATTAACTACCGGCTCCTGAACGGGGGCCGCAGAACTGGGAAAAGGACCCATTCGATCATCAGTCCAGATCTCCATCCTCGTACTATTTTTTTTTCTACTCCGCCTCGACTCTTTGAATGACCCTGGGTCCTCCTCTCCCATACCTCTTTTCATCAACATCATCGTTGCTGTGCGTGGCCGACCCTTCGCCGTTCTTTCCCCTTTCATTGACTCTTGCAATACCCGACCAGCATCGTACAGCCTCTCTTTTATCCATTGACGCTTTCGCTGATGCTACCATCATTCGTTCGCTTACTTTCCTTTGTCCATTAGCCTCGATACTTTGCATTTTCCTAGAACGGCGCTCATTACTCTCGTTGCAGCACTCGGGCGACCAACAATAACAAGCAACGTTGAATTCGCAGCGCGGTTTAAATTGGCATCAAGGACACTAGATTTTTCTTACGGGGGCCTTTCGACGAGCGTGTTTTGTAAAACCCGCTTCAATAGGGTGTACGTGATGGCAGCTGCTTGAATATCGCGCGTCTTGCTGTGTGAAGAATTGTCGCTACTGCCGCCGCGCTGAAAGAAGAGACTCTGGGCAGATTCAAAACGCCGCCCAGCTCCTCGCCAGGACACCTTCAGCGCGCCCTCACTGTTCCGTTCTGATACCTTGAAGGTTGGTATAAATCAATGCTTGTTCACCCTGATACTTAAGAGAGCTGACTGTTCACCTGTCAGTCGTTCATTATAGTTGCTGGTGCTCCCGTAGCGCGAGCTAATTAAACCCACCTGTCAGCACTTCGGTTTCTCTGCAATCGTGCTCATCTATATCTTTATCGCTCGCTGGGATACATAAATACTAAACATGCATCGGTTCAGGAAGCATAAGAAGGCAAAGGAGGTGGTTGAGGACCCCGAGCCTTCTCCCGCACCGTCTTTGAGTTCGAAAGCTTTCAAGAAAAACAAGAAAGAGCCTGAGGAGCCCAAACCACAGTTTGATCTGGAAAATGCTCTGCCGTCTACCGATGACTTTCGCACCAGTCTCCTGATGCCGAAATTGTCTGCGCGGTTTAGTATGTTGAGAGAACAAGATGACCCTACAACTAAAGTTGGCAAGGCCAACGACGACAGTGTCCTTTTCCCGAAACGCGCGTCGAGGCTCAACCTCTTTGGCCATAATCCGAATCCCTTGTCAGATATCGTGGAGGTCTCCTCAATACAAGGCCGACCATCTTTCACTTCGGGCCGAACAAATTCTTTTGCTTCCGGCGGAGACGGGTACGGTACTGACGATGACCGCCCCTATGGCGTCAGCATAATGACTAGACCGAGACCGGGGGAAGGAAACAATCTGTTTGGTGGACGTCAAAAGGTTTATAAAATCCCAGTATCGAAAGATTCTGGCGGTTCAGGCATGAGGGGGAGGGCTTATTATGATGATGATGTGGGTCTTTCTGCTTTCCAGAAGCTGAGATTGAGGGAAAAGGAAGAGAAATCAGCAGAAACGGCAGATCACCAGCAGGAAACTACTGCTGTCGACTCGGAAGATGCGTCGTCTGGGATCTTTTCCACAAATCGGATGACAACCTCTTCGACCGCATCTGGCCCGTCTAACCGTCGAACATCGACAGCCGCAACGTCCATTGATGAGCAACAACAGTCTTCATCCGTTGGTTCCACCAACGACTCTAAGCCCAACCAGGCTCCGACCGCTGCAGAACGCGGCCCTGCAAAGCCTCGCCGTCTCTACGGGCAAGGGTTAACAGACGCCGTTCAAAACCAACAGTCATCCGCGATGAGTAGACTCGAAAGTCTCAGCCGACAACGAGCTGGCACTCTCGAGCTCCCCCAGCCGAACCGTTCTTATTCGAAGAGTGCCACGAATCTACACGAGAAGATACAGAAATTTGAGCCCGTCCGTCGATCCCCCGGCGGTCGAGGTGCCAGCCCACCCCCATCTGCAACGTCTTTAGAACACCATCCTATGGATACTGATCATAAAGATGTCGGATCCAGTGCCAGCCCTGCAGCTACTGGGCACAATTTCATTCGTCCTCTGAGTCCACCTGTTAGCGAAAATGAAGACGCGACGCTCGCAGCGGCCTTGCATCCACAAGACCGAGGGAAGGCTACCGCCATGGGTCTATTCAATAAACCCAGTACACAGTACGATGAACAGCAATTCACACGTCGTCAGCTCCAGATGCACGAGGGCCGAAATCCAGTCGGGGATCCTCGGTCTGCCAGCTCTGGACGACCGAGAGGGTTTTCTAACGCGAGCCACCGTTCAACGGCGGAGTCTGTTTCGTCTCGGTACAGTAGCGAAGCTCGGCGCACTGGTGATGACTCTGCCACACCCAGTGTGAGAGGATCCTCGTCGCATAGACCCACTACTTTCTTTTCGAACTCCAGCAACAGCGAATCAGAGAGTGATGGTGAAGACGACTCTCCGTCACAAGCCCTTGACGGTATGCATCCTGCCGTCAGATCCCCGGCAGATTCTAAGAAAGAGGATGATAGAAATTCCATCCGAGAATCTCACATTACCTTACCAGAAGTGCGGTACTCCGACCTTGGTGATTTGAATAGTACTATTGACCTGAATACCATCGTGGAGAACGATGCGGCTGAGACGCCGCCATCTCCTATCAAAGAGGAGGGTTCAGAAAAGACGCCCGATTCACCCACACTTGGCCCTTCTGATCTGGGGCTGAGCAGGTTGATCCGGACCCATCTCAGACATAACAGTGATAGATCGTCAATATACCCACTACCTTCGCCTGGGTTTCCCCCAAATCTCGGCGACAGGAATAGCCAATTTGTTCCTGACCCCTCACGTTTTTCTGTAAACTTTGAAAGCAGCCACAGTGACGTGGAGAAGAATTCGACAGAGGTCAAAGATTCAGATTCCGCCCCGCAGCCTAATGTGCAATCAATGGCTGCAAACATGACAATGAGGGCTCAACAAATTCTCAACCAGGCTGCGGCTCTCAGGGATCTAGAGAATAACTCGCGAGATGGTCCCCACACCGAAAAGAAAGGGGAAGAAGATGACATGCCATCGCAAGCAGAACAGAAACTGGAGCATAAACGAAACGGAAGTACCGAGACCCAAAAGGAGCGGGAGGAATTTGCCAATGAGTTAGCAGAGAGACGGAAGAAAGTGCAAGAGAAGTTGAAGATGTTCGAGGAGAATGAGAGCAGGTCAAGCAGTCCTGTGCCGGGCCGCCAAACCCCCGACTATACTCAAGTGAAGCACGGCAATGCATTCGCTATGCTCAAGAACAAATCCGCCAAGAACTCTTCCGCCGCCAAACAAGACCCCAAGACTACGAAGATGTTTGGTCTCGGAAATGCAACCATGAATTCGTCTACTCCTACCCTCGTCTCAGATGAGGACGAAGAGAAGATGTCGCACGAGTTCGGCAAACACCCTAACACCAGCTCTCATATCTCTGGCAGGAGTCTCTGGTCAAGAGCGCAGGCAATGCGTCGTGGCAGCCGAGATGACTCGCGGGAGTCGAGCCGAAGTCGAGGACCATCGCCTCATTCCCGCAACAGCCCCTTAGGAGATCGTTCTAGCTCCGAGCTGTCTGGACGATCCAAGAGCCATACGAGATACAGAGAAGATCTGGGAATAGTAGAAGAGAGCGTTGCTGGTTATCGCGGGAACCGCTCTTCAGGAGAGTCACACGGGCCGGCGTCGTTGCCGTCGTCCAACCGACCGTCTGTGGATGGCTACGAGAGATCGTCCTCCGCTGCGTCAGGCAGATTTTCTGGCAACAGTCGACCCATGTCCCCAGGCTGCTTGGATATTAGTCCTGGCAATCAATTTCAAACGCCCGATCCCTCCATGATTGGCGTCTCCCCTAGACCTTCCCCAGTCACACCTTATTCTGCTAACACCACCCCTCCGTTATACGAGCTGTCTCCCGATCCTTCAGCCTCGTCAACTCCACAGTCCATGGCTCGGAGAGGCTCAACAACTACTGGCCTTCAAAAGAGGGTAGTAGACAAATCGCAAATCTCTGAGCCCACCTTTCTCTCGTCAACCTCAAATGTCCCAACCGTCGGTCTGCCCCCAGGAGCGAGCCTAAGCAATGGCATGGAGGCGCCCCCGGTTCCTCCGATGAACCCACGAAGACGACGCCAGACTACTACACAAACCATCCTTGGAGCCCTGAAGGGTGAGAAGCATGAGGCGCCGCCTCCTATGCCGCCTAGCAGTGAAACTGAGGAGGAACGCAGCACCTTCTCTGACGATGAGAAACGACCGAGAACACGGCACCTGCTACGAAAGATCTCCAGTGAGGGCCCCAGTCTTAACAAGGCTCCCCGGGAGAATGGGACGACCGGGTCGCCAGCTGTTCTGCAGGTCTCAAAACATGTTCCTCTTGACGGAGGGATGTTTTGATCGTCTTTTGATGTCTTTGGTCTCTTGTGCATCTTGGAGCCATGTCGGTTTATCTTCCAGCCCTTATACCTATGTTTGGCTGCTTTATGGCGTGGATTTGCTTTTCTAGTTCATTGTACTGTACTAGCGCTATATATCCCCTTGGGCTATCTTGGGTCATGAGATGCCATACTGTGTTGTAGTAGGATTTTAGCAACTTGCGAAATATTGATATCATATGGTCGAATGAGTCTGCATATCTTTTGGCATTCCTGGGGACTCTTGTTTCCTGATGAGTGATTCTGAGGTAGTGTCAAAGTCAGCTGTGGTATTAAGACTTGTACTGTAAAATAGATCGAGATTTTTGAATCTGCACTCCCTCTTGTAGTGAACAGCTTGCAGGTTCTAATGTAGAAGACAAAGAATATCCCTTCGAATCGCAGCAGAGCAACACGTCATTGAATATCCTCGTACCCACACCGCCATATGTCGCTATCCCGCGTTTCAGCAGCTCACACGTATTCAGCAGGAGAGTCGAACTACACCACCATTTGCTTCAAAATGGCAAGGAATGGGTACAGTAAGTCCCCTTGAGCTATTCGTGTTCGGAGTCCTCCCACGCAACATCATACTAGTACTAACACAATAACAACTCCAGCTTGCGGACAAGCAAATCAGGTGCTTCCTAGGCAG
This sequence comes from Thermoascus crustaceus, assembly GCF_041956765.1. NCBI lineage: Eukaryota > Fungi > Ascomycota > Eurotiomycetes > Eurotiales > Thermoascaceae > Thermoascus > Thermoascus crustaceus. The sequence goes on along the minus strand of NW_027192527.1, from coordinate 709,765 downwards.
GCTGTAATGGGTAGGCTTTCACCCACACCGTTCAACACATTCCCGGGGCCCTTCGACTTCAAAGGCTCCTTCATTTGTTTCTCTCTCTTCACAGCTTTGTCATTCACCGTGCTCACTGTGTCGGGAGCTGTCTTGCATGTGCTTCACCAAGCCCTTATCTTGAAGCAAGGCATCTGCATCTGCAGCTCTCACGTTGCTGTGCCTTTTCCTGCAGTCTTTTCAGTGCTCTATTTCTACTGTCTGCGTGGGGAGAGCTCTTTCACCATCTCCGGCCTGCTCTTTGGGCACGGCCAATCTCTTCTCGTCGACATCGCATCGTTGGGTTCCCAAGCGATGTCGTCTACTACTAGCCTAACCTACCTAGCAACCTAGAACAGACATACTCTGTCTGACCCCACGTCTATCCTCCTCTGAATCTTGTCCGTATCTAATCTCTGTCCAAGCTCTTCTGCAGATATCAGATCCTACCTTTACCATCAGCTATCTCATCAGATTCCATCCCTTCCATTTCTTTCATCAGATTCTGCATCTTCGGTCTGTTCACCATTTAACCAATGGCTATCAAGTCTCCTGTTGCCAATTCCCGTGAGACGCAGTCTAGCCCGATCCTCTGCACATTTCACGATGCCTGTGCCATAGCTCCTGCCACCACCAAGCCTGAGCAGCCAGACGCTCAGCCCAAAAGGGCTTCCAAAAAGAAAAAGAAGAGGAAGAACAAGACCGCGAACCAGAAGCCTGCTATCGAAGATGGAGCAGGCGCTGACGATGTCAGCAAGCATCCTGATCCGAAAGCCAACCTGGACGCGCCGTTGATTGTAAACAGCACGGGAAACGACTCGAATATGGCCCAGAAGGACACCTGCGGAACGGACCAGCCACAGCAGATTGATATTTCCGTAGCAGTACATAGTGGGACAATGACTGAGAATGGATCTGGTAGACATGCCTTGACGTGTCCATTCTTCTATACTCCTACTAACAATTGGTCGTACTACCCAGCTCCGGAGAACTCCAATTACCTCAGGCACCAAAACAGCGCGTGGGGATCAGACGGATCGTTCCTCGCGTCAACCCAGAATAGCACTCCTCCAACCACAGGATCGGGACATTTTGGGTACTCTCCCGACCATATGTTCTTTCCGGGCGGCAGTCATCATTTCTACCTCGGCACTACCCCGGAGAGCGCGAGTCCTGTGCCTCCACCATCTGGCAGCCAGCCAGATGCTTGCCAGAAGCAATTCTCGTCGCAAAATGGCTATCATGCTCGGTTCCCATACGGCCCACCGTATGCTCCTCCATTCTTTGGCTGGCCTGTCTATTCCCCGCCAGTATATCACGGTCAGAGTGACCATATGATGCCTGCTTCGCAGGGGTATCAGACCACCCGTCCTTACCATCATCCTAACTATGGTTATCAGTCTCACCCGAATTTTTATAGACAGCCTATCAACAATCCGCATTGTGGATGCTGTCCGCTAAAGAACGAGCAATATAGAGATGCCGAACACGCCCATTTCGTTCCACCTGACCACGGTCATTTCACACCGGCTGAATCGCCTGCGTACACCGGAGAAGAGGAGGCGTTAGGGCACGATGTTCCTGAAGTGGGAGATTCTGCAGCCGCTCCTGCGGTTGTTGAGGAGACAAAGCTTGAACCTGTCCCGGATCAGTCACATAATAGCCTCACTTCAGAGGCTTCTGAATCAAGTAGTACAAGTTCTGAAGAGGCTAAAGAGGTCACGAATCAGGCTGAAAATCCAAGTCGTGAGTCTGCGTCACCAGTTGCTACGGAGCAGAAGTATAAGCCCCTCTTGGACGTCGTCGGGGTGAAGGAACTCGAACCGCTCTCTGTTTTTCTACTCGGCGCTTTTGAACGTGAAGAATTTACCGACTCTCGCATAGTGTTAACGTCCTCTAAGAATCTCTTTTACCCTATTACTTTCCATGTCCACAAGCTCATTATGGCTCGCAGTCCATTTTTGGCTTCTCTTCTGAAAAAGAATGAGTCTCCCCAACGAAACAGCGCGATAAATGCTGTTGCTGGAGAAAATTTCTGTCTGGCACGAGCATTCGAAGCCGCACTTCAGACCCTATACGGCTTGCCACTTCTCGACAAAGACCAGCTCCAGCGTTTGACGCTGGCAGCGCTTGGTTATGCCGAGGGCAGCGTGGCGATGGACCCCGTCGCTAACAAGGAAGCCAATGTCGACTTCGCGTTGTGCTATGCTGTCTCTGGGGCGTTTCTCGGCAATTTTGATGTTGTCAGAACTGGAATCAAGCTGGCAATTGATTTGATTGACTGGGATACCGCTGAATTGTGCCTGCATTTCGGTCTCTCCGTGGCAGATTTCGCCGTCACTCGTTCAGAAGTATCGCCTTCTGAATGTTCGACTACTCTTGAGTCCGATTATCATAAAATCGAGGGTGAAGATGCTGCGTCTAACTGTGATGACCCCCTTCAGGAGCTTCAGCAGGTTTGGGCCCCGAAGGTTGTCACCGCAGTGCTTGAATTCATAATCAACAGCCTCCCTGCAGACTTCGAACTGTACACAAAGGCGCAGACTACCTTGATGCCAGATCGGATTCCACGCCATCTGCGCAACATTCCCGGGTCTCTTTTCTACAATCCCAAGCTAGAAACCGTAAAATTCGGCTCATTGGGCTCCCTTAACGACCGGAAGCCACGTCGTGAGTGTTGCATCGCCTCGGCTGTGGTCCTTGCACTTCCATTCGAGCAGCTCAAGGAAGTCTTTGATATCATGGAAAAGAAGGGGATCATGATCGCCAAGGTCGTGCACGAGATACTTGCTGAGCGTGAAACCCGTCGACTATGTGCCCTCCGCTCTTACGCCAAGCAGAATCCCAGCCAGAAAAACAAAGACGAATACCCTCAGGAAATCAAGCATCTGGGATTCTCGGAGTTTGTCTCTTGCCCTAGGGTCAGAAGGACTGGTGACATTGACATCCTGGTCGACTTCTCCTTGGAGAAGGAGTGGAGAGGCTTCTCCGTCTCGACTTCGGAAATTGTCGACGGCCGAAAACTTCTTCGTAAAAAGAACTGATTCGACTTTTGGCCTTTCTTTACTGCTTATGTATGTACCAATATGACCATGCGAGGCTTCTACTGCGGGTTTGGTCGGTGGATTGGCGTAACGGGGACGGACGACGTGGGTGAGGCATAACTCTGCTTCTGTGTAGAAGTACATCTCGGGTTCTCCTTTTTTTATTTTTATTTTTTTTTTCTTTCTGTAATTGTAATTTCTAGTCTGCATGTATGTACAAGTACCGGTTCACTTAATTTGAATTTTTCCGTCCACTTTTGTGCTCTCTGCCATTGTAAGCTGAAACTAGGTACCTGGGTTCTGTACTAGACGTATACTTCGATCGAAATACAAAACATTTACTTCATAAGCTGAGACATAAGGGCAGGATATCTTCGCCTTCACGTGTATCAATTGCACTAGATATCGTCTATAGATCCTTTATCGATCGCTAACATCATATCATTGAAATCGAATAAAACTCAACTTCAGGATTACAATCCCTGGAAAACTGGTGGTATCTGGTAAAAGAAAATAAATAAACTAGCATGTATCTCGCACTACAAGACAAGACAGTCCCGCCAACCACAGTTCTTCTCTCTATTAAGAGAGGGGGATAAACACTTCCCATCACGATGACGACTTGTCAGGGAACCCAAAGTCGACGCCAAACGGCGGGTAGACGTAGCGCTGGAAGGCCTTCCTGGACGCGAGATCGTCGCTGTATTTGGCGATGAGGGCCATGTCGGATTCGTCGAGCTGGATCAGGTTCCGGTTGGCTTCGATGCGGGACGGGGTCACGGATTTGGCGAGGACGGAGGAGCCGCGGGCGACTGTATTTCATTAAAATTTGTGTTAAAAGCTTCTCGACGTAAATCCCCAGAAGGAATTGGAATTGAACACGTACGATGCCAGCTCAACAACACCGTCGCAGGCGTAACCCCCTTCCTCTTCGCGACCTCGACGATCGGCTCCGCCGTGAACAGCGGACTCCCCGTGCTCCCCAGCGGACTGTACGCCGTGACGTGGATGCCCTTTTCCTTGCAGAAGTCGACGATCTCCTGCTGCGGCAGGGCCGGGTGGTTCTCGATCTGGTTCACGGCGGGGACGACGGAGACCTGGGGCAGCAACTCCTCGAGGTATCGCTTGCTGCAGTTGGAGACGCCGATGGCTTTGACTTTCCCCGTGGCCAGGAGCTTCTCCATGCTCTTGTAGGTCGTGACGTGGGAGTGGGAGCGGTCGAGGTCGCGCGAGCCGTCGGGGAGTTTGGGGAAGAGGGGGTGGTTTCCTAGACGCCAGTCATCGTCAGATATATATTATTCTTGATTTGTTTTAATAGGACTCAGGTTAGGGAAACATACCATTCGGATTCATAGCTAACGGCCAATGCATCAGGTAAAGGTCGATATAATCCAGTCCCAGTTTCTTGAGGCTGAGATCTAGCGCCTCCTCCACCCGGGTGTGGTACGTACACCACAGCTTCGTCGTCACGAACACATCCTCCCTCTTGACCTTACCGGAGGCGAAGGCCTCCCGAAGTCCCTTACCGACCTCCTCTTCGTTCTGGTAGCAGGCGGCGGTGTCGATGTGTCGGTAGCCCACGAAGATGGCGTGGCTGACAGCCTTTTCGACCTCTCCGGGGGCGGATTGCCATGTTCCTGTGTAAGCACTCCATTAGCATTGTACAGTGGAATGAATGGGTTGCAAATTGTACGTACCCAGTCCCAGAGCAGGGATTTCTGCTCCCGTATTGAGCTTGTAGCGCGTGTCTACTATGGCCATTGTGGTCAAGTCTTGCGGTTATATGCTGGTGGAAGAGGAGTAGTAGTACAGGAACACTCGGTACTTTAACGGACGTGGTAAACTCGAGTTCTGTCAATTGACCAGATGAGGGATGAAAGTGAAAAAGGAAAGGGAGATAACAGGAAACCACGGAGAGGGGTAAAAGTCTCATCCGAGTCCATTCAACTACTCCGTACCTTGCACTACCAATTTATCTACCCTACGGGTGGAGCGTCTGCCCCTCCGGCTCTATCAGACAAGGAACGGAGATGACCAACCAGCGTGCCGGACTCCAAGCAACTATTATTCCATCAATCATTCTCCTCCCGTTGTTTGGCAATTTTCCATCCGTCTCGGAGTACAAATACTAGTTACACAGGAACCTTGGCATCTCTATCGGATGTTCTCTCGTTTCCTTTGTTCTTTCTTTATGGCAAGCAGAAAAGGTGCTGTACAGGACTCGCATACATACTACCTCCCGCTACTTTGGTAAGTCCACCACTGCATATTACTTCCTCTCCGGTACTAGCAACGGAGCGATCTAGAGCAGTCCCCGATCTTCAGGTTCCCGGAAGTAGCAGCAAAGGCTGCAACGCTCGTCCACAAGTGACAAGCGCGTTGAGAAGCCACCGTCGTGCAACGAACGTGGTGCTACAGCCCTAAGAGAGATAGACTTCGCAGACTTCACATGGCCACGATGCTCTGTAAGCTGTCCGGCAAAGGTCGTCTCTCGGTGCCACATTCCCGGCTCTGGAAAAGCAGATACTTCGTTTTCTGCCGTGCAGGATCTAGGACGGCCCAGGAATGTTGTCTTCCCCGCCACTCTCTCCGCACATATCGTGCGATCCGCTCCTGCGCGGATGATGCCTCTGGGGTTCGGAAACCAGAATCCTCCCCTCGATTTCCGACATCTTAGAGTCTCCACCCTCCACACGCGTGCGGTGATGCTATGCTCGATGCGGCTGACATCATGTATCACCCTCTCCACCGCATGCCGCGCGGGTCAGCGCAGGGCTCCTGCGTTCTATGCTTCTTCCAGATCAGCACCACGGCCACAGACCTGGGCCGCCCCCCGGCTCTGCCATTGTCAGCATCTGGTAGGTAAGCATGTAACCTGTGGAGAAGGGCATTAAGCTTCCGTCGAGTGGCGGCAATAGCTTCCTGTTTTCGAGGCGTCGGTGTTTGTGAACGACGATTGGGGTTTCGGAAATCAGCATCATATCGTTATCCATGCTTCTCGTACTTTGTCTCTTGTCTTTCGTCCTTGTTTTCTATCTGTCTGCAACTACCCGGGCAGAATATTAATACCTGGGTTTCCTCCCCCAGAGAAATCTTCTTTCCTAGGATCTATCATTTGAATTACTTCTCATACCCGTTTCCCAGTCAGTTCTTAATAAATTATATCATTTGTTCGACTTGTTATTTTTCTTTTCAGTGAAAGACAACCAGCTCAAGTCACCATGGCCCCAGTCGCGATTGTCGCTGAGGTTCCTGAGGTTCCAGCCTTCAAGACTGATCGCGATGGCCTCGCCCTGGAGAGCATTTCTGACGACATCGATGCCGTCAACGTTCTCAAGGCCAACCTGAAGAATGAGAAGGATATCTATGACCCTTCAGAGTTCGACAAGAACAAGGACAAGACCCAGTTCCGCCAGTATGAGGCAGCCTGCGACCGGGTCAAGAACTTCTACAAGGAGCAGCATGAGAAGCAGACCGTGGCCTACAACCTCAAAGCCCGCAATGACTTCCGATCCAAGACCCGCGCAGAAATGACCATCTGGGAGGCTATGGAAAAGCTCAACACCCTCATCGACGAATCCGACCCCGACACCTCTCTCACGCAGATTGAGCATCTGCTCCAGTCTGCTGAGGCCATCCGCCGTGATGGCAAGCCGAGGTGGATGCAGCTCACCGGTCTCATCCATGATCTGGGCAAGCTGTTGTACTTCTTTGACGCCCAGGGCCAGTGGGATGTTGTCGGAGACACTTTCCCCGTCGGCTGTGCCTTTGACGACAGAATCATCTACGGCTCTGAGTCCTTCAAGGGCAACCCCGACTATGGCCATGAGATCTATGGCACCAAGTTCGGCATCTACAGCCCGGGCTGCGGTCTGGACAACGTGATGCTGTCATGGGGCCACGACGAATACCTCTACCACGTCGTCAAGGACCAGTCAACGCTGCCTCCCGAGGCCCTTGCTATCATCCGATACCACTCGTTCTACCCGTGGCACTCCGCCGGTGCTTACCACGAGCTGATGAACGAGAAGGACAAGGAGATGCTCAAGGCTGTCAAGGCGTTCAACCCGTACGACCTTTACAGCAAGAGCGACGACATCCCGAAGATCGAGGATCTCAAGGTGAGTTTTGCCTGCTCGCATCTGCATCTGCACCTGTACAAATAGAAAACATTGCTAACTCTCCTTCTAACAGCCATACTACCTCGAGCTTATCGATGAGTTTTTCCCGAACAAGGTCATCAAGTGGTAAATTGCACTGCATTGCGTGCGATTTCTGACTTCTGAGCCCCATATACCCCCCTGTGCAGCGTTCGTGATTGTCTTTTTCAGCGTTTTTTTTTTGTTATCTGATCAGGTATAAATTACCGTTTATGGCAAAGCCGTTAACGAGTGACGAGATTTTTGAAGCGTTTCTTGATATGTTTTCATCGAATAAGCGTCTGGTTTGTGGTTTGCTCTATTTTGCAAAAGGCGTTATCATGGATCCATCTAATAGGAACGCCGAATCATTCATCAAATGAACACCAGTCTAAGTAGGCATCAGCATGTTCTATTCTAGCATATATTAGATCCGTTATTTACCGAAGTCTCCAACCGGTGGCTCATCTTTTGGAGCGACTTCGATGTTTAACTTCAAAAGGATTAAAAATCTAGGAGCATGGCTCATCGTAGTAAAGAGGAGTAGTATGCGAGGACTTTTGCATCGGAATAACCTTCTCGACCAAGCCACCCGGGGTTGTCAAGAGGCGTTGTGCGACCTGCCGACACCGCTCCTAGAAGCCGGGGATTCTCAGCCTTACGAACGGGTTCGCATGGGGTATGTCCGGACCGCCGGAGATTCGAGACAGGGTCTCAAAGATCCAGAACTTATATTGTAGCTTTCGAGACTTATATTCTATCTCACCTACTACGTACCTAGGTAGGTGCCTACTAGATAATTCCCCGGCTAAACACAAGCGCATGATGTATCCAGGAACTTCCATACATCTTCCCCTATCTACACAGTACACGAGCTCCTATCCCTATTCCAAATTTTTCCATCCCAGAATGGCCTCGTGACTCTCTCTCTCTCACACACCCAGGTCACTCACCGCCGCTCACCGCCGCACCACACCGACTCTGAAACATTCTAGAACGCCGTCGTGATACGTCCGAATTTTTTTTTTTGTTTTTTTTTTTTTTTTTTTTTAGAATGGGAAACCACATGACCGACAGACGGAGAGTGCAACATTCTATTGACTGCACGCACTTGTGCACATAGTTAGTACTGTAGTATTGTGAGCTACGCCGCTGTGATAAAAATGCTGCGCCGCCAGGCCTAGAAACCTAGGCGCCACCTGGCTAGCCACCACCCAGTTCTTTTCATCCCCGTGACCTAATAAATAAATATATTGACTATCGGACTGGATATTGGAGTGATCTAAGTACGGAGTAATCGATCGGACTTTCGCAGACCGACTCGAACTCGACTCGACTCGCAGTTCTTCCACCTTGTGTCAGCGGCCAGCGGCCAGGGTTCTGGTTCCGCCACCGATGATAGTTCAGTTCACATTCTGGAATCTACCTAGATTCCTTGAGTTTGATTCTTAGGTAGGTAGTTGATAACAATTAGTCTTGGTGGTTGGTTGGTCGGTGGCTTCTGCAGGTATCAAGCAAGCTGAATGAAGTTCAGGTAGTTGGAAGTTGGGGGAAACATTTCCAGTCGGTGTTCGTAACGATATCAGTGACATATAAATGACAATACCATATCATTAATTTGTCGGAACTACTCCGTGCATCAATCAATCAATCACCAAGGTGATTACGGAGTAGAATTAGGCAGGTAGGTATCCACTGCGGGGGGAAATAATCTGAGATGGGGTGCGTCAGTCTGGGGACCCTTTCGCTTCGCTTCGGAAACTGGTTCCCGCCTCCAGTTCCATTCCAGTACCTCAGGCAGGTCAGGGCGGCGTGACCTTCGGACATTCTCCATTAGCATCTGCATCAGTTGCGTGGGAACTTTCATTTTTATTTTTTGACCGTTTCTTTTGTTTCAAATGTACGGTGTCACCGGTACTGTACAAGGTACAAGGTACAGTGCTTTGGTCTGCGGTACTACTGGATATCCACGCGGGGGGAGGTTCCGGATTCCTGGAGATCCGTCTTAGTAGTCAACCTGGGGATCTGGATCGGAGTCAGATTCTGAATTCAGTGTTGGAATGTCGAGATTACTACATCATATTACACAAGAATAGATGGATGTATAGGTACCGCTCCATACTGTGCATAAGGCCGGAGAAGAATACCCTGTATGGAGGGAATGGGAGGAACCTTGCTCAAATTTGGATGTCTGACATTATAAGTATCCCGAATTAGCAACGTACTCTACTTGCAATTTTAAGTCAGACGCTCAGATAGGCAAGTAAGCAATCCAGTGGACGGGTGTCGGGCCCGAAGTCCGGGGCCGGGTAAGGTACCCCATGGGGTCAGGTCCGGTCAGGTCCCGTTGGAATCGATAGATTAGGAACTTCGTCCCGCTTAGGTACAGTACCTCAGTATCTGGGTGCCTGGTTCAGGTATCCATGGATTATGCAGGCTACTCAAGCTTGCACGTACGGGGTTACTTGCTATATCCAGCGGAGCAACGCATGTGACCTCCAGAAGAAAAGAGAAGAGGGAAAGGGCGCGCGGCGGTCAGATAATTTCGGCAGAAAAGAAAAGAAAAAAGGAAAGGAGTTCTAGAAGTCTTGCATGCGACGCAAGAGCCGGACTGCCGGATGTATGCATTGATCGATTGTGATAAAGAGATGATAATAATAATTGGCTCGTTCGATGTTTTTAGCAATTTGGGCAGATAAGAGGGAGGTAACCAGTTACGTACCTTTTTCTTTGGAGCGGAAATGATATCTACCCTGCATCTCATTGTTGCTTGGCCTTTAGGTATATGGGTATCCGAGATTTTCGTCATCATGATGGAAGTATCGACAATTCTCTGATCGTATGCCTTACAGCACTAGTTTGTGTGTGGAGGAAAGTTGCAAAAAAATCTATAGGTTGTGAACGTGATCCCTGCCCACTTGCTGTGGGTGTAGATCTGTATAATCGCATTTCATTAATCTCTTTCTGAGTACCGTTGTCGAGATCATGACGACAAGGTAGTAAGAGAGTCGCAAAAGATCTATAGGGCTCGTCGCTATTATGACAGGACCAGGAATATCAGTCCCGCAGAAATAGTGCAATTGAGAAAAGCAGCTGAAATGGTATCAACCGGACCCTCCGCCTGGATAAGTAACAAGAACCGATGAGCGTTGGAATACTGCTACATGATTCCCTTCATATCTCATGGAGTGACAGCTGAAAAGTCATAAGGAAAAATAGAAACAAGCATAGCCTTAAAAATTCTGTGGGCATTTTCTAGAGGGTGGCCCTCTCAACTCGGTTGCCAGCTTCGTCGAAGAAGATCTTCTTGCCCGAGATCAGCGACTCCTGCAGGGCACAGCCGATCTTGACCGCCCGAACGGCAGCGTTGAGGTCCAATGGCAATGGGGTGTTGTCAAGGCAAGCAGTAGTGAACTCGTTCGCCTCTGTCACGAAGGCATGCTCGAACCGGTCGTAGTAGTGCTGCGGGATCTCGCGACGGATACCCGTAGGCTCGTAGATGTTGACCAGGTTAGAGGCAGGCTGGGTGTTGACCGTCAGCTTACCCTGGGTGCCAATGATCTCAGTCGAGTCCTCTTGTCCCGCTGCCATCATGCGCGATGCGTAGAAGTAGGCAATCTGCCCGTCATAGAATTCAACAAGGCCGACAGCATTGTCGCGATCATTATGCTTGCGCAGGTCCGGCTGCACAGCAGTAATACCCACTGCGGAAACTGACTTGATCTTGGCATCCTGGCCAAAGAACCAAAGAGCTAAGTCAATGTCGTGGATAGAGCAGTCCACGAAGATACCGCCAGAGAACTCAGCGTAAGCGACGAAGAAACCCGTCGGGTCAAGCTTATCGCAGGTCTGGCTGCGGAAGACAGAAGGACGCCCGATCAGACCGCTCTGCATCTTCTCAAAAGCGTCACGGTATGAGGCGTCGAATCTTCGGGAGAATCCGCACATCACCTTCAGATGAGGCTTCTTGGCGGCTGCGTCGACGACGCTCTGCGACTGTTGGGTCCGTCAGCTATGCCCAGTTAGTACAGTCAAAGAGCCGAAACTTACGATCTCAACATTGGTCGATATAGGCTTTTCGCATAGAACATGCTTGTCAGCCTCAATGGCCTTGATTGCCTGCTCTGCATGGACTGCTGTCGCAGAAGCGATGACGACTGCCTGCAGTCCCTCCTGTTTGAGCATCTCATCGTAATCCTTGTACAGCTTCACTCCGAAGGGCTCCAGGTGTTCCTTTGCCCACCGCAGCTCTTCCTCGTCTGGCGAGGTGGCGGCAACAAGCTCCGCCCGTGGAGTACGCTCCAAAAAGTGCAAGGCGTGGCGCTTGCCCATGCGACCAAGGCCGGCACAGCCGACCTTCAACTTTGCAGGGGACATGGTAGTGGGATGAAAGCAATCTGAAAGAATATTTGATAAGGTCGAGAGAGCCTTCGAGAATGTAATCCGGGTAACTCTCAGCAGGAATCGAGAGACTCGGAAGACACAGACAGAGGATAGGTATATAGTGCCTAAGGAACACAAAAAAGCGAAGCTATTAGCATTCAACGTGTGATCGAGCGGATGTATATAAAGCTCTGATAGGCAGAATGGAACCACGAGTGATGTAATACCTACCGCGTATCAGGACCTGTGTCTCCTGGACTTGCAGGCACGTCAAGGGATGATATAGAAGCTTCCCTCGAGAGCAAGACGCAGCGAACAGCTTTTAAAGAGCTGCGGCGACGTTGTCGGGAGGAAACATTACTCCGTCGAACTCCCAGGCACAGAAGGCGGTGAACCCATGCGTTCTATTCCCGCGGACGAATCGATCTGCTCCATAACTGCATAAGCCGTCTCCATCAGCTGAGAAGAAAGAAACAATCATTGATCCCTTACTGCTGCCGCGCTGGGTCGGAAAGCGGCTTCCATGGTTCTAGACTGGCCACCAGAGCCAATTTTCGCCGCCGGGGGCCACGGAATTGCGATTGTGTCTGTTGTAAACCTTTTCGCCATTGGCAGGCGGAGCGTCGGGATTTGGCGTTGAGGTGTTGGTCGGGTTTGTTCGTTCACGGTTCGTTGTGAGCGGTGGAGGTTTGTCCCTTGCTAGCTGGCCTGCATCGCTGGGCTGGCCCGGTCAGGGATACCGAATCTGGAGAAACTCGTGGCTATCCTTGATGCCCTCGGTCTTTCCGTGCACCGTACACCGTCTCATCGCGTGGAGTCGCGGTGGATGTCCTGCAGACGTCCAGGGCTTGGCTACCACTTTTGCACGGAGTACAACCGTTGTCGCGAAGTTCGTTTTCTCCTGTCAGCTGATTATCACCTCTGACCGTCTGCTATTCCACACGGTTGAGCTCTCTCTCAGTTGGAGTATCCATAAATGCGGAAATTTTTCCCTAGCTCCCGCCAGCACACATTCTTAGTTCACCCTATCCAGCTCCGAGCAACGCCGTTCGGCGCTCGTGCGATAGGACTGCTGACGGTGACCGTCACGCAACTTCACCGACCAGAAAAATTCTGGTTCGTTTTCTCAGTCGTGTTTGCAACAGACAAAACACCACGTTTCTTGTAGGCACAACGTGAGCTTGATGGTCTCGACATTAAAGCAACTTCAAGCGAGTCATAGTAGGGCTTATTTCCCCTCTACTGACTCGAGAAACTCAAACAGCTACAATATATATTATAGTATCATGGCAGAGAATTACCCCATTCATTCTTTTAACACTTATGCCTCCTACTTCTGTCCTATTGAACTCATTTGAAAATCTCATATCTTGCCCTACTATATTCTCTTTATTGTTTTAGTCTTAGCACCTAGATTCTGATCATCTCGTTCATCCTCTGCGGTTTGCAAGATGATAATATCGTTCCTAGGGAAATCTCAACGAAGATTTCTATTTCATTGTTTCTGTAAACGGGTGCTAGGATGCCACTAGTAGAATACCGTTGTGTGTGTATGGCACTAAGAAGCTCCTTATCCTGTTGGTTTTAATCATCGCCGTGAGTGCTGTGCTGGTGATATAATTAGCCAGTAACATACAAAGTTTTATATATCTTCATAGGTTCATCTTTTCATGCGACATAATATTCTCATTTTCATCATCATCATATTACGATTACCCGCAACTACTGCTATGGAAATATTTTGATAATGGATATAGGGCCCTGGATTTCCACTATCTAGCAGCCTATATGTTCTACAACAATCTCAATCTGCAGAGATCAAAGTCAATGACAGACAAGCGCTTAGAAGGTACTTATTCATCTTTCTAAGTCGATTGACCTTTATGTGAATGTCTTGACGCATGGACCATCACTGGATCAGCAATGCACTCCTGAACTCGAACTTTCCAGCAACGTATATTACTTCTCAGCACACACTTCCTTGGAGCAATCGATTACCTCTCAAGTACCAGCACCACTTTGCAAAGACGGAAACTCTCTTTCTCTTGCATATTTGTCTCATTTAGACAGTGCCAGGTGATCAGTTATATTCCCATTTGAACCATTCACATTTACCATTGGATCTTGGGCACCAGCATTATTAAGTCCTTTCTATTCCCTGGTAGCTTAATAGCTATCTTCCAAATACACATTATCGTGCATCGGTTTTCAGAAAGATGTCTCTGTCAAGCGCAGATGCCAATGACCAAAACCAGTGTAATGAACACATGGCGACCTTTACCACAGTCGCAGCCAATATCCGGCTAGATAATCTTCTACATCTTGCATCATCCATCCGTGGAAGCATCCTTAGGCCCGAAAAGACGGTTAGGACTAATGCTATAGTTGATTCCATCAGCTGTACTGTTCGTTCGCCGCCCTTGTATGGCTCCTTCCATGTCCTCTACCTGCTGGAATTCTGGGATGGTATCCGCTGGCTGCTGAAAGTCCCAGCGACCGGTTATCGGGGCCGGTTTGATGAGAATGCAGCACGATCCTTGACCTCAGAGGCTCTAACAATGCGACTCTTGAAACGGGAAACCACTATTCCAGTCCCTGAGGTGTACCACTTCGACGCTACTCTTGACAACAGTCTCTGCGTTCCATTTATACTAATGGAATATATTGCTGGTGTTCCACTCTACGAGTGTTGGTTCAACCGAACAATCCCAAAAAGACTGCTTGAGCGGCGTCGTCTGCAAACCCTCAAGGATCTTACAATGGCAATGACACAGTTGAACCAATTCACCTTCTCTCGGGGAGGCTCACCGCTTTTTGACAAAGATGGTAACCTGTCAGGCGTTGGGCCTCTCAAGATGATTGATTATCAGGCTAGGTTGGATCGTTTTAAGACCGACGATGCATCCGAGGGACCTGCCATCTTCTGTGAAGTTGAACCATTCAACAGCCCCAAATCATTCCTGTTGTGCATGCTCAACCGCAGGGACTCCCCAAGCGACGCGTATAGTCAGGGCCTCTATCGGTTCCTACGGCTCCTCATTGACTGGATCCCTCAACCGGCCTGTAAAGCTGGGCAGGAATTCGTGCTGTCGCACCCGGATTTCGACATTCAGAATGTCATAGTCACAGAGGACGGACGCCTCCGCGGGCTCGTTGACTGGGATGGAGTTGCCATGGTCCCCAGGTGTCTCGGGAATCAGCGTTACCCTAGCTGGCTGACTCGTGACCTGGATCCGGTGGCGTACCGCTACGATCCTGAATTGGAAGATGCGGAATCCAACTGTTACGAAAATTCCCCAGATGAGCTGCGACACTATCGGACCGTGTATAGAGAGCTCATGAAGTCATCGTCTCTCCTTTCGCGGCCGAAACGGGACAGGGGCAACCCCAGCGCCGAGGGGAATGATTCCAGTTCTATCAATCCAGAATCGCTCACAAAATGGACAAGTGCCTCCCTCGTAATTGAAAATTTGAAAATCGCTGCGGATGATCCTGTTTGCACACTCGAAATTGTGGAGAAGATCTTCGAAGAGATCCAATGCGTTCTAATAAATAAATCTCAAGACAAGACTGCAACGGAAAACCAGGATCAGGCTACTAATGATGATGATAGTACTGACAGCGATAGCAGTGATGACTCAAAGTTGTGTGAGATTGCATACGGTCTGGTTGATGGAACCATCGCAGAGAGCCAACTAAAGGAGATCAGGGATGCATTTCTAGCACTATGCTTTGTCTGAATTTCTAGGCTTGGTCAGATAGAGATCAAGCGTATTAGTGTAAAATACAACAGGTCTGGGTGCTTAATCACGTATCGTTTGTACCAGATAGTCCACATCGAGTAGGCAGGCAATGTGAGCGAGGCTGTCAACAGCAGGTTGTGGGTCCTGTAAATGTCAGATTGACAGGTCGATTGGTAAGACAAATTACCTTTTGAATCGAAGAAAAAACTACCAGCAAGTCCCATATAGTATAGTGGCTAACATCGCCGTCTTCCACACGGCGGCCGGGGGTGCAATTCCCCCCATGGGAGTAACAACTCAAAACTTTGGGGGTGAAGCTTTATGAACTTCTCTGGACGACGTGAACGCACTTAGGAAATTATGAAATCGTGTTATTCTGGCAATAGATGTATCTGATTCTACAGATAGCTGCCCATTCTGAGCGCCTCCATGCACTCGCTCTTCCCATGCTCTTAACTTGATTCGACGAGGCTATATGTTAGAACCGCAGAACTTGAAAAGACTAGCGCCGTACTCTACATTAAAGAGAGATATTCATACATTCATAACTGCAATTCCTAAGAATTCCTCTCATTCCTTGTATTTTGTCCAGCGGACTTCTTCGCCTTGCGCTTCGCTGCAACCTCAACCAGGTCAACCAGCCCATCTCCCCTCATCCATGCCAGACACTTCCTCATTCCACGTCCCTGGACTGCATTTGGCTTACCCTCCAGTATTGACCCTATGACGGCCCAAGATAAGACGAACAGCCACAGCTCGCCTCCTTTCCAGCCGCGCCACAGCCCACGCTTCACCCCGACTTTCCACGCAGAGTAGACGGCCATGCGGAAAAAGTATAGGAAATTGCCGCGGTTGTTGCCAAGGAAGGCAAAAGGAATGCCTCCTATTGCGCCGCTGAGGAAGAAGCGTTTTGTAGGAAGGACACGACGCGGCAAGAGGGTGTTAAAAAGGCAGATGCTTCCCCATGTAGAACCAACAGCTGTTGAAAGCACAGCGGTCATGGTGATAATGCGTTTAGACAGAGCATTCGTGGAAGAGATAGGGTGAGCAAGGAGGCTCTTATACTTCAACAATGAGAATACCAGGGTCATTGAGGTCAGAAGACGAGCAAGCGGCGGAACAGAAAGGAGGATGTGATGGAGGAAAGCTGTACTACAGCTTGGGGTGCTTGGATGTAGAAGAGCGCACGAAAGAGGTGTTATCGATGGGTGGGCAGGCGATGTAATCGGCGAGATCGATTTCACAGCGCGCGGCAGTGTGTTTGGGTTCGTAGGATGTAGAATAGGCGAGACGAAAGGTCTATTTATTTTTCGGTCAGCTCTGAAATCCAAAAGGAATCACGGGAGTAGCAACGTACGGCCACTTCAAGTCGGCAATAGTTCCAAGGGAATCGACTATCTCATAATTATCGGGCCAGTGAAGTTCATCTGGGAAGCCAGCAGGTCTGCTCTGCATATAACTCGGGGATAGCTTGAATATGGCGCTCCCAAGCCACTTTTATCTCATCAGCATAAACCTTCAGGGATTAAGTGGAAGTTTCATCGAACCTTCGGTGTCGTCTCCCGATCAAATACAAACGCATGGAAGAGCTGGGCACATGAGACTGGCATCAGCAGCCAGCTGCCGAACCACCATGATCGCTTGTCGAACCACCCCTTCTCGTCCAGAACGTTGTACAAAAAGTCCAAGCTCTTTGTCGCAAAGTATATTGCAAGCGTTATCCGCAACTCACTCTCCGGATAGACACCCAGCGCGAAACCTGCAATGCTGGCTCCCACAGCGGGGGCATAACGAGACATCAGAGCTTTTGAGATTCGGGGATTTCGCTCGCGGAATGGTCGTGCATCTTCAGTCCGGAGACTCGCCCGTAATCGAACCAAGAAACGATGCAGGAAACGGTGGAGGAGAAGGACAAGCGACAACGCCAGTGGCAGTCGAAACTTGGGAGAGCGGAGAAGAGGAACGTGAGGCTTGACTCTGCGCATAAAACTAAATGTAAGCTGTGACCGATCAAATTGAGCATTTCACTGTTCACGGTCCAGTAGCATGCTCACCTTGACGTGTCTCCTCTTATCCTCTCGATGATCAGGTCAGCAAGCTTTAACCCCGCCCCCGTCACCAGGAAAACCCGTAAGGAAGCTCTGATCGCTGCTTCATTGTATCTATCTCTCGAATACACAATCGCATCGAACCTGGACGGGGTTGGGAGGCAGTCCGGGACAGCGGATGGGGAGCGCTTGACGATGTATTCGTGGAGTAGCTTGTACTCTTTGGCGCTTAGAGAAATGCGGAGCGCGTTGCGGATAAGAGGGTGGACCCCCGGTTCTGGAGATCCGGGGGAGGAATCGGATTGGGCTGCTGCAGACGACATGGTCATCGAGATATGTCGTGGAGGTGAAGATGAGGTAGGCAGCCCGTGGACGGCTCACCGCAGCATCGTCGGGAGGCTGATGTCGACGGGTGCAGATCTGTCGCGGTCTTTGTCCTCGTGAGGAGGGTGAAGTCATGCTCGACCTCGGCACATCTGGCTGGCGACACTCCCCCGCCAAGGACCTCCCTTATAGCACATGCCTGGTAGAGAAAGTGTCCGAGATGACTACTGGTATCAGCAGTAATAGAATGTCATGGCATTTCTTTTGCGGCTGAGTGGTAATTTTTCTCCAACAGAAAGCTTACATACACTCCAATTTATGCAGGAGCTCTTGAATTTAATATTATTAACCGCTAAGATGACGTCCCCTATTCGCAGAAATCATAGCTTGCAGGTCATCACAGTCGACAGCCATACCATCTGTTCGGCGGAAATGGCGTCAGGCATTTGAAAAACAAAGTATTTGCCCTTGCGCTGTTCGGAAATGTCGTGCAAGCGCAGAACAAACATGAATTCTGTGCAACATGAAAAAAAGTAAAGCCCGAAAAGACAAGTATCACGCTCCCTTCCAAAAGACATAACAAATTGTGTAGTAATGCAAAAAGGGGAAATTCACAAAATGGAATACACGATCAATGCCATTGCTGTGCTATGTGAAATCCGTTACATCCTGCCCTGCGCCATGAAACTCCTGCTAGGTCAACAATCACCAGAAACTGCACCATCCAATCCAGTGTTGACAAATGTTCTCTACACTCGTTGCCTGCGCGAGAAGCTTGTCAACTTGATCGCTGACATTGAGCTCCTCGTTCGGTTTGAAGTCCCTTCCAGTAAGCTTTTCCTTAACTCTGGCAAGCACCTGCAGAGCTCGGGCATTCTGGGCCTCGCGAGCCTCGTTCGGAACTCCTTGTTGAGCATCAAGAATGCCTCCTTCTAGGATGGAAGGCCGGCGGTGGCGAGAGAAGTTGCCCGGCTGAACGCCCTGTTCCAGATTCATATCTTCTATCGCAGACTGCCGGCGATCCG
Organism: Thermoascus crustaceus; assembly: GCF_041956765.1. NCBI lineage: Eukaryota > Fungi > Ascomycota > Eurotiomycetes > Eurotiales > Thermoascaceae > Thermoascus > Thermoascus crustaceus. The sequence continues at coordinate 691,041 of NW_027192527.1, read as the reverse complement.
CTGCGAATGATGGGCGATCCGGGGACTCGCGCGTTCCCAGGCGCCAGTTGATCAAAGGATCATGAATGAACTAAGAAATGATGTCAGTTTACCTGTTGCCTTTCTCCAGTAGCAGATCCAACTCACCGCTTCGAGAACGGCCATTAGTGAGTCCTTATTCTCCCTGATAACGCGCATAACAGCTTCACAGGTAATACGATAGCTGCCCTCAATGTTGCTGACTTCCATTGCGAAAGTCAACATACGGGTCAGACGGAAAGGAACCCTCTCAGGGTATTTCTCGCGATGCATGGCAATCTCAAAACAGTCGCCAAAGTCGATGTGAACAATCTTGCCAGTGACGCGGTCGAGTAAGAGGTTAGAAGGATGGCGATCGCCCAAGCCGAGGATATAACCGACCATGGACATAACGCCGAGGGATCTTGTATAATTCGTCCGGCGCTCAAGCCACGACTCAGAGCTCTTACTCTTGAGCCAAAGAACGCGGTATAGATCCTTTCCTGTTGTGTTATCCATAGCGTATCCGAAAACTTCCACCTTCTGCATGAGAGTAAGATTGTCATAATCTGGAGCCATTTGAAGCATGATACGATGCTCGATGTTCAGCAAAATGCGGCGGCTTTCGCGGTACTCCTTGATCAGCGCATGCAAAGTATCACTGTTTGAGACCCAACCTAAGAGACCAGAGTTCTGCGACAACGGAATGGCGGGGAACCGTTGGACGGACAGATGACGCTTGAAGCTTTCACTGTCATTGTCAAGGAGGGTGTTTACAAGGCCAAACAGCTGCATGACTCTCTCATCTTGTCTGATATCCTCATGACCCTTCAGAGCATACATGTAGGAGTTTCCGTCACTGCCTTTCAGCGTCATTCTTCTTGGCCGCTTCTTGGTCTGAAGAACGTGGAGAACAGGATCGAAGCTCATAATCCTGATCACCGGTTTGCCACTCTGATACGTCCCCGGAACAGCTAAATCAAGGTTCACAGCATCTTTGAGCTTCGGGGAGACATATTTCAAATCAAGAGTCGAGAGTTGTGGAAGCTGTCGAGCAATTTTGCGGAAGACAGTGTAATACAGATCCCAAGCCTGGTTTAAGTCCCCGATCTCCTCGGATTCGCGATACAAAAGACAGTAGTGCTTCGCCTCGGCAAGATCACGTCCGAAAGCTTGAGCGAAGGACACCTCCCTCAAAGTCTCAGCGCCCTTATCAAGCAAGTCATGCAAGGGAGCAAGAGTTGCAAACATTCCTTCCACATTGTGATCACCGAAATAGAGTCGCGATGCCTCCTCTAAGCCTTCATGCCAAAGTTCATGCCACAGGACCGCAACTCGGATCAGCTCATGACTGACGGTGTCAGCTTGCTCAACCAATTTTGCGCTGTGTTGCCGCATGCTCTCCATGATGTGACTGGCAGATTGTGATCGCCGTGCAACGTTCGACTTCATTGCAACAGTCAACGGATAAACCAGGGCCTGCGGATGTGCCTTTCCTACTTCAGCAAGAAGGCGATGGACTGCAGTGCGCACCCTAATATTTGGTTGATTGATACGTGCAATAAGCTGCGGCGTCACCGCAAGCCATGTGTCGATATTGACCGAAGAGAATCCTTCCGTGACCACGCCGTTGACGTCTTGGTCGCCACCATGAGTGAACCATAGAGTAAGCAACCTCAGTGTGTCCTGCAGAGAAGAAGTAGAGGACAGTGAGATAGATCTGAAGAAACCACGTATGGCAGGAATAACATGTTCGGTAACAATATGCCCTGGTACCATCGTTCCGTCTCGACCATGCTGGGTGGCCAAGGTTGTGACGACTTCGAAATTCGCCAGAGCCCAAGCGTGCCAGGCTTTGTAGGAATCACGGTTATACTGGGTAGCAGCGGAATATGCATTAAGAACCTCACGAACATGCTCAGGTTTCCAATCACCACGCTGTAGAGCCGTTTGCCATTCTCCTAGCTTGAGATAGCTTTTGGCAAGTAGTTTCCTGAATTTGCTGACATCTCCAATGCGCTGCCGCAGACTTACTGCATCGGGATGATTTGAATCCAGGATGCCATTAACTCCGTTAGTTCCATCATGGCCAGCATGCGCAGCCACAAAGGAATTATACTTTGCGAAATCCTCCGTAAGAGCAGCGGTGAATTCTTTCAGCATCTGCAGAGCTTCCCTCTGGTGCCCCATAGCCCAATTGAACTTGAGACGAGCGTAAGTGACTTCTGGCGGGGCAACAACCTCTGTTCCATTGCCGTCTTGGACTACGCTCTCAAGAGATGCTAGTGACCGCTCTGCAAGACCCATGCGGTTCGATTTGCGACAGAGATTGGCGAATTTGATCCACATGTCGAGATTCTCACGAGGTGAGGTGACAAGCGCCCTCACTTTGAGCATTCGCTGCCATACTTCAACATTTTGTTGACATCCAAGAAGCCGCTTGTTCCAAGTCTGCCTCATTGCCTCCTGCTTCTCAGGATCACCGATGTTTTGCTTGTATGTGATGATCTCTTCGAGCTCGGCAAGCATTTGAACACGCACGACAACATCATAAGCTCGGTTGTATGACTCGCCTAGAAGAGCTGAGAGCTCAGTGTCCAGACCATTTCGTGCCTTCTCAATATACATAGCTGCCTCATCGAACTGGTTGCGGTGCAGCGCTAAAATAGCGCCGAAGAAAGACCGATCGGGAGACTGCTCTTTCATCACTCCGAGGTAAGAGTCCATCAGTTCCCACTGTCCGCGGCCCCAGGCCGCAGCAGCAGCAAGAGGAGCAATCTTTCTCCTATGCTCGAGCGATGCTTGATTCCATTTCTCCTGGGCAAGATCAGATAGCACCTTCCATTCACCAAGAGCATGCAGACATCGCATCTTGCCCATTGTAACTCCGAAGGAATCCGGGTCAATCTTTTCCCGACGCTTATAAGCAGCCAGAGCTTCCTCCCAGCGCTGCAGCTTTTCGAACCAGGTTTCCTTGAGCTCCACATCACGATAAGCCTGAGCTTTGCGGAGTATTCCAATGGCAGCATCAGACTGCTGAAGTTGGTTATTGATAGTGATCAGTGCCTCAACGGCCCCAGAATTCTGATCCTGTTCAAATTCTAGTTCTTTGTAATGCAGGGCTTTAGCAAAGGCGTGACATTTCCCAGCATATTTGCCAAGGGTGCGAATATCGATCGGCAGAGCTTTGTCATCATGCTCCATGAACTCAGCAAGGTTCAGGAGGATTTGCAGGATTTCCGGAGGGATGTTTGGAGACGTAAGTGCCCTCTCAATGGAGCGGACCAATTCCTCCTGGTATTGGTCGTACAGTTCGGTCCAACAGGACACAAAAGCGGCATTGAACAGATCCTTCGCAAGGGGCTGGTAAATGCCGGCCAAGCTAGCACATGCTCGGAGTGCAGGAGAAGGTGACTCTTTAAGCAACTCGACGCTGAAGCGTCGGATCCACTCCTGCCAATCCTCACGAGTGGACTTCTGAGATGCGTCCCACGCATTTTTGAGATGCTGTTGGTTGACAAGCATCTTCTTTTGTCCAATTTCTGCGTAGTTGGTGTCATCTGTCAGAGTTCCGTAGTTGTCTTCAGGATTCAGATCCTGCGGAAGAGTGTCCCCTTTCTGCAATTTTGTCACCAGGATCTGGTAGTTGAGGTGGCTAAACTGGTGTTGTTTGAGAACCTAATGATAGTAATGTTAGCCAACGAACTAGGGAAAGACGCTTGCAGTCTTACTTTGTTGATAAGCTGTATGTAGTGGCTGAAGTCCTGTCCAAGTTGGAAAATAAGAGCACAAATGCAATCCATAGCAGCTTGTCGTAGGGCACGGTCGCCGCTTGCAACAACCCGAGCTAGGGAATGGATCATCAAGGACGCGAAGTCAGAAACATTTACCTGGCGAGACAATTTTGCCAGTGTTTCTATAGCTGACTTCCGGATTCCAGGAGGATTCTGAGGCTTATCAAAGAGGCGTACAATTGACGGAACGATCAGGTGCATGTACTCTTCTCCACTTGATCCAAATATAAGGAAGGTGTGAAGGATCCTCTCGGATGGTTGTCGCCGGGGGGTACTATCCTTCTCGAGAGTATCGAGCATCAACGGAATAAGGCCAGCCAGGAATTTCTTGAATTCGCCCTCCAACGATCTGGAAATAGCTTCCATAAGGGAAAGTATGGTAGCTTGCACCTGATATGATGAATCCCAGAACTCCCGGATTACTTCAATAATTTCCGGAAGAAATGCACGAATGTGCTGCCTCACAATATTGACTAGAATTGCCAGCTGGTTGAAATATGACTCCAGGCGGCTGACAGGGGAGCTCCGAATGACAGATAAAAAGCCAGGAATGATCTGTCCCAGGAAGGGCACACATTTTAGACCCAATGTCTTGAAGATGGTGACGATGGCATCGATGACCGCAGAATGATACTGAGCTAGAGAACTCTCTCTCAATATGTTCTGCATCAGTGTGTTAATGACCACTGTCGGATAGTATTCCTCGTTCGATGGAGTGAGCCCTTGCATAATAAGCGAAACATCGGACACCGTCTGCACTTCATTGATATGATGAATATCTGGTGCGGATTCGCTTATTTGCTGGTACTTGTAGGGATCTAGAGCACCAAGAATGCCTAGCAGCTTGATTGTCTCCTTTCGCAGGGATCCCGTCTGTTCAGTCTTGATAATATTGATGAGCACAGCAAGGAGCTGAGGATATTCGATGTATGGATCGATGACATAGCCAGAATTGCTCGCTAGCTGTCCAAGTGTCCGAAGAGCTGCCTCCCGTTTGGTGTGCGAAGATAAATCTTGCAGCGAATCCAAGATGATGGGCATGAGCTGAGGTAGATATTGCTTCATCTCAGCCCCTCCCACATTTGCCAGCTCTCCAATAGCTTTCATGGTAGTCGAGGAGACGCTAGCATTGGGATCCGTTGTCTTCGGTAGCAGTGATGTGACCATAGGATCGACATACGACCTGATAAGCTTCGTCGCATTAGAGACGAAAAGACTAATGAGTTGCGCGCTTTCTTCCTTCTGGCGAGCTGTGCTTGCAAATCCGAGACCAGTCAAGAGATTAACCAACAGCTTCCGCAATGGTGGAAAGACGTATGCCGGGTTGACGCTTGACAGACGACCAATGATGCTGATGGCAGCCTCCCTGACGGAAAACGCCTCGTCGTTGACAGCCAGGAAGAGACAGCGGATATTTTCAGGCTTGGCAAGATGGCGATCAAACTTGCGGTCGAGTGACCACAGGACGGTGCGTCGAATTTCTGGTTCCGGGTCACCGACACCAACTGTCAATAGCTTATCGATAACCTCACTGACGACCTGTATCGAATGGCTGCTAGTTTGGTTTATAATCGGATCATGCACAAACAACTGACAACATGTCAAGGCGGAAGCCTTTCGGATTTCAGGGTTATCACTTTCGACATATCTGATCGCAACATCACGCACAAACTCATTGAGTATATGCCCGGAGAAATCGAAGCTCCCGAGAGTGTGCAAGGCAAGAGCAATCTCTGCATCGGTATGGAGTTCTTGAGGTGAAAAATCCTTGGCAAAGGAGGGCATCGGTGGAAGTCTATTTTCCGGACATCCGAGGGGTCGGAACGGTGTCCCGCAGAGTATTATGCTCAGCATATCGAGGAGCTTCTCTTGAATCGTGGCTTTGATCGGAGGTATGTAGTGAGCCATATCGACAAGAGCCTGGGTGAGTGATTCGCTCAGGCCACAGGCGAATATCGGATCAAGCAGGGCTTCCATGTACTTGCTGAGCGTCTGCCCTACTGCCAATGACAGCATACTGATACACTCAAACATAGGCCCTTCGTTGACCGCAGCTCTATTGCGCCTATAAAATACTCAGAGAATATCCACACAAAGACAATCGGGGTTAACTCACGCTTTCATAGCAAGTCCCTCTCTGATATAAACAATAATCCCATCTAGGAACTGTCCAATCGCAGGGCCGACTGCATTTGCGATCTTTCCAATCGCAATGAATGCCGCATTTCGTTCTTTATCCCGCTTAAGCTGTGCTTGTAGGTATATCATGAATCTGTGAAGATAATTATTTGTAAAGTCCATAGGAGCATAAGAGGCAAGAATGGGGATCGTGAGGACGACTTGAGTGCGAATCTTGGGGTCACGATGGTCTTTGAGACGGAGGACGATTTCACAGGCATTCCTGTAATGCTCGTTCATGAACATTGCACCCTTGAGAAGCAGCTCCTTCAGGATAAGTAGCGAGCCATGTATCCAATCCACGTTATTAGATTTTAGGCCCTGCAGCGATTCCTCGTAGATCCGTGCAAACCACAACTGCCGGACCTGTATGTCACGTGCTGCTATTATTTCGAAACATTCACTGACTGCTTCAGCAGAGGTCTCGCGGATGAGAACCTTTGGATCTCGAAGAGCAACCCAGATGAGCTCGAAGATCTGTGGTACAAACCCGTAGAGCAGCGTGGGCGAGCCCTTTGCAAGCTCCCGGATGATGAGCACCGCAGCAAAGCGCCTGCTTTCCTGTCTCTCCGACTGCAACCATTCTAACGCTGATTGTATTTCGCTCTCCACCAATTCTGCTGTCAGAGCCCCGCCTGGCTTTGCCAGACGTCCAAGTGACCGAGCGGCGTACACCAAGACTGCATTGTCGTTGCTGCGAAGGGCGCTTCGTAGGTAGCTGGCAAATCGTGTAGTCTTCTGGGCTGCATCGACCCCATCGAAATCGATTAGCCGGTCAAGCGCGAGAAGGCCGCCAATTTTCTCATTTGCGTCGCTGCCTGTGACCACCAGCTGCGCGATGCGCTGGCTAACCGCATTGTAAAACTCAAGAAACTTCTCGGGAGGCCATTCTGCAAAGGCACACAAAGCAATCAGCATTATCCCATTTCACGGTTCAGATCTTGGATGATACCTCTTGAGACTGTGATGACATTGTTGTAGAGCTCATAGGCCGCGCGCACGCGGTACTCCTCATTCTTAGATCTCAGCTCTGAAAAGAGCCTCTGCGTGACGTCCGTAACCGGACCTGCTTGCGCCATACTTGCAGATCACTCCCCAGAACGGACATTGGAAGTCTATCTCTAGGGACATGCGAACTGAAGTTCTGTAGGCATGGGGGAGACAAGTGATAGCCAAGGTGATGTGTGAAAGTCGAGATCATGCGCGGTCGCGCACGGACCACACAGGTGCCCGCCTGGGGCACACCTACAGAGTATGGATCACCGAGGTGATATCTGCTCGCTGGCTCCAACAAGACTCTGGAGGATCGATGGCAAATTCCTATCTTAACGGCATAAAATATATATAAGGGCAGGCAAGAAATTATTATCTTCTAGATTTTAGTGCTGTGCATCTTCTGAACCGAATATTCAGTGCAAGAATGTGTACAATGTTGTGTGTCTAAATAAAGCACATGGTACATACCTGGTACCTGCCAACTCAAAGTACTAGGCCTGAAACTTGCTATCTTTGTACATGATGCTTCTTCTTTAATCTTTGTCCCGCGTCTAGAGCGGAACTTTTGGTACATTTGATGGCTGACACTGCATCATAAACTGAAAGGTTTGTAGACCAACAGATGCTTCTGCGATGGTGTGACATAGCAGCATTTCAGATCTAGAGTTGCGCCGCCAACCGCTGCATTCGATTTTGGAAAATTCTCTGTAGTTAAAGACTATGCAGAGTGGTATCGCATTTGGATTTTATGGTCAGATATGTGATATATTTGAAAACCGGAGAGATGATGAACACAAGCTGTTGTTCAATTTTCTTTTAAGCCCATACAACACCACTATGTCACATCTTCGGCACCCTCTCTCCACCGTCCAAGCCACCCACCTTGTCGCTTTTGCTATATTTTGATTGGGCTGGCTTTGTCTGGGGTTCGTGACTTATCATAGTGCCAGTATAGCCTCCAATAGCTTCGAAATCATTAGGTATGGGTATAAAATAGCAACGTAGTGTATCTCTATCACCATTTGCTTACCTAGGTACTTCGAATACTGCAGTGTTAGCGGCCTTGTTCTTACATCCTTTACGCCTCTTTAAAGTGCGACGGAGAGGATAGACCTCTGTAAATACAAACAGGGTTAGGAATGACCGCTAGTCACGGATACGTATTGGGCTACGTCTTCATTTGGTAGTTCACTTATAATGGGAGAAAGCAGCCAGATCTGCAATGTATTACTCTCAGAATTGGCGTCAGGTCAAGTGGCTCATGAGCTATCGAGATACCTCTGGTATCTTATCCAAAGCCTTGAGGTTCTCAGGAGCATACTTTTGCAACTTGATCAGCTCGATCATAGTCAATAAAAAGCTCTTTGAGGATGTCCTTTGCAGCTATCTTTCAACATGCTTGCCCTTCCATGATTCATTGAAGTAAAAACTTCTACTTTGGAGTTTTACTACTGTTTCAAAGCAATAAGGGAGATGATATACACATGTATGACATTAACTCATCAACAATTTTCCGTTGCTTCGCTGTGAAATTCGAGGTATAGCAGTCGTATGTTGTCCAAGTATTATTTACACCAGCCACAGATGTTCAGTATCTGCATAGGTACAATATCAAGGTATTTTGATGTATTAAATGAGCGTAATTCGCAACAGAGAATAACCTAAATAAAAAGTATCACTACGTAAATCATGTAGATATTATAGCCATGTGACATAACTCAATTGAAATGTTTACCCAGCATGGAATATTAGAGGCAACCTGTCAGTTACTTTAAAAGGATATGCCGAGACCAGCGCGAGGTTTAGGGTCTTATCACATCACCCCTCCAACGGCGAGGTTGTTTTATCGGCTCTGACTTTGAACCGACATAAGCAGCGCTGTACGAAATGACTTATTGTCTTGGACTATCCAGGTTTCACTATGATTCGCACGACCTTCTACTCGGCTCTTTTGCTTTCCATGGGGAATCGCGAACTTTAACCGATGCTTATCCGGATCGCTGGGATGTGGTGTCTGATGGTTACGAACAATTCAATCCACTTCGAAAGTAGCGGTTTGAACCAAAATCCTGCAAAACCTTAGCCGGAGTTAAGAACTCTATACTCCATAGAACCCATCGGATTATTGGCAAACACCGCGGATAATAGTACGTTGTCCAAGGATGACCGCTATGATGCCATATTAATGGCTGAGGAGAAAGGTGGACCCCGGTTTGCGACAAAAAGGCTAAATTTTGGTTTTCGGGTAACTTACAAATCAGTGTACAGATCCACACAAACCATAAAGACGGACCACGGGCCCCTCTCCGCGATTCTGTTAAGTTAGTCCTCGATCATGGTTCTCTTTTTGATAATCACATGCCAAGAAGTTTCTGAATTTGCAAACAGTACAATCTCAAGATGGTCAAGGTTCTGTTGACTGGTATGAAGTTTTTGATATTCGCAGAAATATCTTGAATCAAACTAACAATTTACTTAGGAGGTAGCGGCTTCATTGCCGCCCATGTTCTCGACGTCTTGCTGGAACATGGGTAGGTAGTTTCAGTCAACGCCTCTTTCCAGTTTGCGGCTAACAGATATCACAGTTTTGACGTAGTCACAACTGTTAGATCCGAGGAAAAGGGCCGTAAGATCCTTGACGCTCATCCAAGCACCCCGAAGGAGAAGCTTTCTTATGTTATTGTCGAAGACATTGCCAAAGAAGGGGCATTTGATGAGGTACGCTCGTGTAAAACCCAATTGTTGGCGAGATCCATGCTCTTGTATCTGCTGGAGTTCCCTCTATTTTTCCATACCAGTGTGACCTGAAAATAAATAAGTTTCCCGGTCGTGCTGACAGTTTTGCTTACGCCTGATATAGGCCGTCAAATCCGATCCACCATTCGACTTTGTGATTCACACCGCATCACCGTTTCACTTTAATGTTCAGGATCCTGTGAAGGACTTCCTTGATCCTGCAATCAAGGGCACAACTGGCATTCTCAAGGCGATTAAAGCCCACGCGCCGACTGTGAAGAGAGTTGTGATTACCTCCTCCTTTGCCGCAATCATCAACCCCCACAACCATGCAGAGGTGTACAGCGAGAAATTGTGGAACCCAATCACCTGGGAAGAAGCTCAAGATCATGCCCAGGTGTACCGGGGCAGTAAGGTGAGACATTCTGATGCCTGTGACATGTTTGTAGTCATACTAACCGCCGATTTCAGACATTCGCGGAGAAATCAGCTTGGGAATTCGTGGAGAAGGAAAAGCCTGGATTTGATTTGGCGACAATTAATCCTCCTCTTGTCCTGGGCCCAATTGTTCATTATCTGAATTCCCTCGAAGCTATCAATACGTCCAACGCACGAGTGAAGGATCTAATCCAGGGCAAGTCAAAGGAGAAGCTGCCACCTACCGGTACCTACCTCTGGGTAGATGTTCGGGAAGTCGCTCTGGCTCACGTGAGAGCAATTGAAGTTCCAGAAGCAGGTGGCCAAAGATTCTTTGTGACTGCCGGCCAATTCACAAACAAGCAGCTGGCAGAAATCATCCGAGAGACCTATCCCGAACTGGAATCCAAACTGCCTCCGAAGGACATCCCCGATGACCTTCCGGCCAATGTATACGGCTTTGATAACACGAAGTCAATTGATGTGCTTGGTATAAAATACCGCTCGCTGAAGGACTCCGTCGTGGACACGGTGAAGTCGCTCTTGGCCGTTGGGGCTTAGAGACATGAACTATGCTGCCAATAGACAGCGTTCCGTATGTAAATAGAAATAGTTATGGTTGATAAGTAGGACTGTGAACATGAACTCATTCAATATATCCAATAACAACATTTAGTTCCATCTTCGATGAATATTGCCTGTAGTTGTCGACTTCCTTCTGTTATCTACCGTCTTGATTTCTGAAAGTGGACTTCGCGAGATGCATTTATGGTGTCCCGTATCCCCACGTTCCGAACTTGCTTGGCGTTCGGGTATCTTCAGTCGACTTTTTCGCAACGTCTCCGGCGCCCGGGAGATCTTCTGGGGATATTGCAGATCTACTCCATACAAAATGGCGGCCGCAAGGCTATCGCCTACGGCGAATCTGCTACGGAAGTCCCGTCTTTTTTCTCTCCCACCTGCGTTGTCGCCGCCTCAGGAACCGGCAACCTCCAAGACCGTGTTCGAGTCAGACACCGCGACCCTTCCTTATCCTATTCGGGCTTCCATTGTGACACCAGCTTCGTCGCTAGCTAGAGGAGATTGGGGACTGAAGCGACCTCTTCCTGCAAAGTCTACGACGGACAAGTCTTCTAGACCCGTTGTTCGAGTTAAAGCGCTCGACACTTTCGAACATGTCACCGACTTCGAGTCCGCCGCGGATCATACGGTGACTTTGGAGAAGTTCCAGGAACTGAACATGCCGATGTCTCTTCCATCCAAAGTCAATTATGCAACGGCCGTTATCCCAAGGCACCAGAGTCCTTTCGAAACGCTTGTCGATAATACAGAACGTAGCCAGAGTCTAAAGGAGCCTGGAGCCAAACAATTCAGACACTCAGGCCCCTGGCTTGCTGGGCAGACCGAGACTGAATTCAAAGCTTACCTGGAGAGAGTCCGTCGCAGGAGACCTGAACTCCTACAACAGCTCCGAGAGCGACTTGTTGCGAAACGAACCGCCGAGCGAAGGAAACAGGCCCAGGACAATGGGGAGGATCTCGAGGGTCTCGATAAACCTGTTGAGGTTACCGACGAAGAGTTCCAGAACTACATCAAGTCCCTCCGAGCAGATCCATCTGCTCTAGGTCCTGTCGTCTTCGAACTCCTGGACCTTCCTTCACCACCAGCGGTGCCCAATGACCGCATCGCTTCCAAGCACTTCTCGCCCCCCGGAACCAAGCTATCTGCTGCGGAATACGCACACACTGGCCCTCCAAGGACTCACCCCTCAGCAGGTCTGTCGTACACTCGTTCCCATGCTATACTATACAACCATCCTCAATTCGGCCCTCAAGCGTACCAGCGCCCTGTTCAGGCGCGTATCCTGCGGCCGAAGGGAAGATTCAAGGGAAGAATGTCTAAGGCAATTGCTGGTGTTGGTGGTATTGCAGTGGAGGACCTGAATGCCATGACTTTTGCCGACCAGGCCGGTACCCCAGGTCTGGCGTACTTCGATGCATCGATCCCCGGTGGTGCCAAGTACTGGGTTACACCGGTCAGAGCCTCTGTGGACTCGGAAGGTAGGATCGGATTGGCTTCGTACCGGGCGAGTGCTTCAGCAAAGGCTCCGTACGGAATTGAGGAGTACAGAAAGCCCAGCGTGACCAATATCTCTGCTGTGGCTCGCAGTGACCAGAAGACCGTCCCGCGTTTGGACAGGCTTTCACCACGGCAGCCCCGTTTCAATGATTCTGCAAATTTCCAGACAAGACAGCCTCAGAAGGGAACTGAGGACATCGCCCGGAACCTCATGAGAACGCTCAGTTCGTCATAACGGGGTCGAAGACGCAATGCTTTATGTGTTAAGAGATAAGATTTGTGTGACGGGAAGGCATAGTTCGCTGTACAATAGACGGCAAATGTAAAGCTACTCCTATATTTTCTTCAGGTCTTTATTACTAAATACAAAACGGATTAAGATTCTCCTATGAAAGAAACTCGGTTTTAGATCTTGTAGCAAGTAGTATTAGCCTCCCATCTGCAGTCATCCATGCCTCTCATATATCACGTGAGACATGAGAGCTGGCTTCCACGTGACTAGGGCAACGGAGGACACCCACAAAACCCTAAGCGAGAGCGGCACAACTGTGAACGAGATATAACCCATCATCGCCGAACGATCTTTTCGACTTCCATCCAGCAACAACCGCCAAAATGGGTCGCGTCAGGACTAAGGTAAGCCACAATTCGTTTGAGACAGATCACCACCGAGTGAAAATGACAAATTAGAATTTGCTAACATTCCAATCTGCGTATAGACCGTCAAGAAGTCCGCGAAGGTCATCATCGAGCGTTACTACCCGAAGCTCACGCTCGACTTCGAGACCAACAAGCGTATCTGCGATGAGATCGCTATCATCGCCTCGAAGCGCCTTCGCAACAAGGTTAGCAAAGATCCGACTTCCGCGGATACCGTGACCGTAGACGAATTCGTGCTGATATGAACTTTCTTTTTCTCAGATTGCGGGCTACACCACGCACCTGATGAAGCGTATCCAGCGTGGCCCTGTTCGCGGTATCTCCTTCAAGCTGCAGGAGGAGGAGCGTGAGCGCAAGGATCAGTACGTTCCGGAGATCTCGGCTCTCGACGTCTCCCAGACCGAGTCCGGACAGCTGGATGTCGACAGCGACACCAAGGACCTTCTCAAGAGCCTTGGCGTAAGTTTTTCTGTGCTTTTGAATTCTCCTTCCTGATAGTCAATGGCTGACCTATTGCGCTTTTCTCTATAGTTCGACTCTCTCAAGGTCAACGTTGTCAACGTCTCCCAGCAGCAGGTGCAGGAGCGCCCCCGCCGCTACCGGTAAATCTAGTGTTACGAATTTCAAGGAAACAAAAAACTGTGCACTGGTCGGGCGTCTTTTCATTTCGATGATGGCTTTTCCTCGTCACGTGCTGGCTGCTTGCCAGTTAATGTAGCTTAGAAAAAAGGGCTACGGTCCACGGATCAGGAAATGAAAGAAGATTCCAAGAAATCAAGGTGTCGCGGATTCCCCTGATGGGGATGAAGCTTGATCGCCAAAATACGTCCCTCTTGTCTTGCTACGTGCGTCGCAACGACCTACGTACCATGGCCCTTGGGATTTTCGTACGAACATCTCGGGGTACATGGAGAGATTCTTGGCGTGGCATGAGAGGTTTCTTTCCCAAAACTTCTCATTCTATGTTAGGAGTCTATGAACCGAATTTGTAGACTATATAGTAACCCGGGGTATCATCCTCTCAACGCCGCCTGTAAAGACACTTTTTAGATACTGCCAACGCTTCAGAGCTGGTCAAGGAGATCACCGTCTCCATCGTCATATTCGCCATGGGTGCCATGGCGCTCTTTGGGAGTATATCCTTCAATGGAGCCTCCTTCACGGTCTTCCGGTCGGAGAACTGGTGCTGTCACATGTGAGCTGGAAGGATTATCCTTCTCCATAATCTGAACGTCGACCCTTCCGCTACGGAAGGCAGGGTTAGAGTCGCCTCTCTCAAGGGCTAGCTCTTTGGAGCCGTCGCTGGCATCTGCAACAGCAAGCCTGTTCATCCTATCCGCCATATTTGCAGATTCGCTCCCTCCATCCACGTCCAGGTTGCGCATCCCATCGACCACCTCCCCAACCGTTGTAGAATCAGCCTCCTTGCCCTTTCCTTTGTCTTTATTGCCAGCTTTCTTCGCCCTGGCCTCCTCCAGGAGCAATATGTCCTTCCCACGCGTATCGTCCGCACGTCGCTCCCAGACCGGGTCCTCAGCCAGCTGCACGCGTACGTACATGGCGCGCTCCGCACACTCCTCCGAGCACCACATCTCCAGCTTCTCCCTAGGCACGACCTTCATCTCGCGCCCGCGCCCGTTGGGCCCGCTCCCCTTTGCGCCCCACAGGATCCGATACTTGGCTTTAGGGTCTTCCTTGCGGTGCTCGCGCGGGCAGAGCGCGTACCCGCAAAGACCTTCAATATTGCGTTCCAGGATCAGGTTGTCGTAGTCAGAGGGCTGGAAGGGGACGATGGCAGATTTGAATACTGCAACATCGCTGGCGGAGGGACAAGCGGGGTCTGTGGAGGGCGAGGAGGGGAAGGATATCAACTCGAGGATCCGGTCAAGGATCAGAGCTTCCGCATCCTTTTGTGCCTGGATCCGGTGCGCGTGGTGCAGAGCAATTGCCAGATGGCGCGGGTCTCGACCTGATTTCTTCTGGGGAGCTGGTTTCTGCTGTCGCGGTTGTGGTAGCTGTCCCGGAGGTGCTGCAGCTTGTCCGGGCTCAGCTGCGAGGGAGCTGGCAGCGGCGTGCGTGGAAGGGATGGAGGTTCTGAGGATGGATTTCTGAGGTGTCGGAGTGCCGGCCATGGTGATACAATGATGTTGAAACAGTCAAGGGAGATCTCTGCTCGACTGGGTCTGGCCTGAAGTAGTGGTGGAGGAAGCGAAGAAACGCTAGTCTGAGCAGGAGACGGGCAGACGGGGAACCACGGAGCAGCTGGTAACTTTGTGGATGGAAGACGTAAAAGTAAAACGGAGCACGGCGGGGTTCAGTAGTGGCTGGTCAGCGCGCCGTGAGGGCGAGACGATCGACATCAAGACTCATGTCAGTCTGAGGGACTCGGAGGAAACGGTGGCGTGGACAGCTCGGCTTTGGTCGAACTGCGGGAAAGGAAGCACTAGCCACGCCGGGCCCCGATCGTCGTCGCCGTGAGCGGCTCGCTGACCAGAAACCAGAGTCCTGACGCCCGCCAGCGTGATGGCCCCGATGCACTGCCGTCCTCCACCACAACCCCCCCGTTCACGAAACATCCCCAGCTTCCGGCCTTACCATCTCCTGTTATTCTCCGTTCTCTCCGAGGCTGCTCTGCTGCTACTTCTACTCTAATTCCCTCTCCAATCCTCGAAGCCTTGTTCAAGGTGCGTGTCCCGCCTTACCCCAGTTCTGCCGCAAGTTGTGGATGCTTTGCGTTTGGGGTATGCCCACCGACGTACGTCAGCAAGGCCGCCATTGACCCCCGTGCACAACTGCTCCTTCTCAGCATCCAAGTCTGACCAGCTTCTGCAGATCAGGGGTGGGAGCGCTGTTTCTAATTTGTCGTTTATTGCGGCCAAATATCCCTCCACTGCCATCTCACCTGCAGTGTGTCCATCGTGAACTACTCACAACCCTCCGTTCCGCACCGTTGTCAACGGCACGGTTTCCCAGATGTCCATCACGCCGTTCACAGTCAAGGCGGTCTTTGAGTACTCCTCGGCCCATGAAGATGACCTCAATTTTCCCATCGGCCAGATCATAACGGTGACGGAGGAGGAGGATCAGGATTGGTACTTCGGGGAGTACACGGACGACTCGGGGACGAAGAGGGAAGGCATATTCCCCAGAAATTTTGTCGAGAAATACGAGCCGCCCGCTCCGCCCAGACCTTCACGGCCAAGCAGAGTCAAGAAAGAAGCCGATATCATCTCTCCTCCGGAGCCTGCGGTCGAGGCTCCAGCCCCTCCAGTCCCGGAGACCAAGCCAGAGCCGGAGGTAGAGACGGATTCTCCTGTGAACAAAGAGAATGCTTCACATCGGGCTCCGTCTCCCCCGGTTGCAAATGTCTCTGCTCCCGAAGTTCCTACCTCACCTCCGAAGCAGGCTCCGGCTCCTCCGCCTGCTCCTGCTGAGCCAGCGCAGAAGCCTGCTTCCAAACCCTCACCTCCTGCGGTCGCGGACAAGCCTACTGGAAACTCCTTCAAAGACCGCATAGCCGCATTTAACAAGGCCTCTGCGCCTCCAATTGCTCCGCTCAAGCCGGGTGGATTGAGCGCACAAAATTCCAACGTGTTCATTAGAAAGCCTTTCGTTGCGCCACCCCCCAGCAAAGATGCCTACGTTCCCCAGCCTAGAGAGCCACCTCCAAAGATATACAGACGAGAGGAGGATCCGGAGGTTATGGATCGCATCAGCCGTGAGCCTCCGGTATCAGAACATCGTCCAGCCCCGACTGAGGCGGCAGAAGAACCAGCCGAAGATCAACCTAAGCCAACCAGCTTGAAGGAGAGGATCGCGCTGCTTCAGAAACAGCAATTGGAACAGGCGGCCCGTCATGCAGAGGCGGCGCAGAAGAAGGAGAAGCCGAAGAAACCTCCGAAGAAGCGGGTGGAGTCGCACGAGCAAGCAGATGGTGCGGAGTTGGAAAGGACGGATACTACTGAAACTGCTAAAGGTCGCACTTCTGAGGGTGCTGGAGGAGACGAGGCCAACCGCTCACGCCCGACAACAGCTGCCTCTCATCTCGCAAGCCCTCCACAGCCATCTCGGGAACTCGTGAGTGACACGAATGACGCAGATTATTCCGGCGCTGGAGATACTGAAGACGCGGAGACGTCTACTGGCAAAGAAGAGCTCGATGAGCGTCCGCCACGAAGCTCGCATTCGAAGTCCAGTGTCCCCGCTGAACGCAAAGAAGAAGCGCAGGACGAGGATGAGCAGGATGAAGAGACAGAGGAAGAGGAAGAGGAAATTGATCCTGAAATAAAGCGAAGAATGGAGCTCCGTGAACGGATGGCGAAGATGAGTGGTGGTATGGGCATGATGGGAATGTTTGGTCCTCCTGGCGGCCTGCCTGGACTAGCTGGTGCTGGTCCTCGGAAGCCAAAGCCATCTGCGGAACCTGATAGGAGACCTTCTGGTGAATCTGAGAGGGCTGCCCCTGCGATGCACGCACCGCCGGTTCCTATCATGGCCTTACCTGGGATGAATGCCAGAAAGCCCCCTGAACAGCTCTCATCCACCAAAGAAGTGGAGAAAGAAGACGAGGAGGAAGCACAACCTGTTCCTGTCACCCAACAACACCCCCCTGAGGAAGTCCCTGATGTGGAGGATGTAGCTCATGAAGAGCCATCCCCACGAGCGTCCATCGATAGAGCACCGCCACCCCCTCCCCCTCAAGGTGAGAATACTCCTTGTGTTCCTTTGGATATCAATTAGTATTCTGACAATCACTTAAGAGCGCCCAGTCCCAATTCCTCCTCCGGCAGAAACCCGACCTGTTCCGCCGCCTGTGCCTTCTGAAGAGCCTGCATCAGCTCCACCGGTGCCAGAATGTGTGTAACTCCCCTTGAGTTTTCGCAATGTATAAAAGCTGATGTTGGGCCTAGCACGGCCTGTTCCGCCAGTGAAGTCTCCAGTGTCCCCTAGTCCTGGAGAGGAGTCGGACGATGAACTCTCAGCCCACGTCAGAAATATGTCAAATACTTTGACAGGTGTCCAAGCACCTGATGCTCCGGCCGCACCAGCACCTCCTGTCCCTGAGCAGCCTCCTCGTCGCCCATCCACCTATGACGCCACTTCTCCAAAGTCTCCAACTCTCAGCTCAGAAAAGAGACTCAGTCGTCCCCCTCCACCGGTGCCTACTAGTCCGCCTGCGCTGCCGGCATCGCAGACAAGACCGCCTCCTCCGCCTCCGCCTGCTTCTGCCGGCCGTAGATCAACTGTTGACAGTAGAAGCAGCATCGTCTCACCGACTTACAAAGCTGGTGAAGATAGCGAAGGTGAGGTTACGGAATACGATGGAGATTACGATACCGATATCGCCCCTGGAGCGAAGTACAAAGATGCGTTGAAGGCACATGGCAGAGATTCTAGTCTTGACGATGGTACCATCACGGATGATCCGTCGCTGCATTCTCCAAGAAGTCCGCCGGAAAGCCGCCCACCACCTCCACCTCCGACCGCTCCAAGAGCAGTGCCCCCTCCTCCTCCGGCTCAGCCACCTAAGAGAATGTCTATCGATGCCTCAAGAGGTCCCCCTCCACCAATTCCTGCTCCTAAAGAGCAGTCTTTTGAGGAAGACAATGAGTACGATCCTTATCAGTACACTGCTCCTCAGCATGGCGCTCCTCCACCCCCACCCCCAAGTGGACCACCAGAGGTACCGCGCCCCGCTGAAAATGAAGATGACGAACTGTATGATGCCTCCCCAGTACAAACTTACTCAGCTTTTCCGCCTCCTCCAAGCCATGCTCCGTCTTCACCACCTCCACCCCCCTCGCGGAGTCAGCGTGGATCTGTTGATTTCATGAGAAATCAGCCGGGTGGGCGAAGATCTGTGGATTTTGCCCGTCCTTCATCTTCTGACCAGGGATATATTGCAATGGATGTCGACCTCGGACAAGGAAGCATGTGGTGGGCACAGCCCAATACTCCTCCACCCGTTTTCCAGAATCGGAAAGATCTCGTCTATGAGATCGAGGAATCCAGCACAACAAAACGGGGCGGAAAGACAACCATTTCTAAGGACGTTTATGTCCTCTTTATGGACTACTCGCAGACTGTCGTCACGGTGCAGTTCGATGCGAAGAACCCGGCGGACGCATCACTCGATCAGCGTCATGAACCTCCTCCCAACCGGCCCCGTCAGGACCAGCTCGAGGACGCTCACCAGCAGTTCGGTGCCCAGATCTCTGAAGCCGTCAACGCTATCCAGAACACCACTGTCGGAGACGGCACTCCCCACGCCCTTATTCACCATCTCCTTTCCCCACTCACCGATGCACTGGGCCCTGTCGGGACACGCTCCTACGGTGCCCTTGTCTACGCCAACCTTGCCAACGCTTCGGTGCAGCAGAATGACGAAATCCGTGCCGGTGATATCGTCAGCTTCCGCAACGCGCGCTTCCAGGGCCACCGCGGCACCATGCACCAGAAGTACAACGTCGATGTCGGCAAACCGGACCATGTCGGCGTCGTGGTCGACTGGGATGGCACGAAGAAGAAGATCCGCGCATGGGAACAAGGTCGGGAGAGCAAGAAGATCAAGATGGAGAGCTTCAAGCTGAGCGATCTGAAGAGCGGAGAGTGTAAAGTGTGGCGAGTCATGCCGAGAAGTTGGATCGGTTGGGACAGCGGGAAGGAGTAAAAGAAGAAAAAGACAGAGACATTAATGATATGAAAGCTCTTACTCTATCTGCCATGTGTCATTCATGATAGGGTGGATTCCTGATACTTGTGTCTTTGAATTGGAAAAACATCTCTGACAAGGGTTGATCAAGGACAAGAGGAAAAAAAGTGATGACCATACCAGATGGACGGAGAAGAGGAAATGAAACTAAATAAATAAATTAGGTTATTTAACTTAGCGATTCATGATGCAGATGCCTTTCGTTGTCTGTCATTCTTCTTTTTGTGTGTCTTGTCTTTCTTGTTCCAGTTTATTTATCTATCTATTTATTTGTTCCAAATGAACCTTCCCCCTCTTACACATTTGAATTGAATATTGTATCTACTTTTTTATTATTATTTACTATTCATATTTATTCTACTGCCAACTGCCAATATTTTCATTATTAATCGCATGGCGCTCGTTATTCTGATTCATACATTGTTGTTAAGTTTTGCTTCTGTTCTTGTTATTTCTAACTATTTAGCCCTTACTTTTTACACATCATACATAACATACAATACATAGCTCATTATTCGTATTCATCCATTCGTGCAAGTTGTATTTACCAAACTACCTAATCTACCTACCTAATCCATAGCCCGCGTTCTGCCATGCTGCGACTGGCGGCATTGCAGCATTATCGCAGCTTAGCTCGAGCATCTCTGACACAAGATTGATGGTCATTTATATTACCTCTCATAGAAAGGTCCAAATATCCAATGGTATATTGATGGTACACAAAGAAAAAGTCTATGTATGAATAACTACCTAGTACAAATTGCTTGCTTGAAGAAGAACGAAAAAAGAAAAGAAAATAAAAGTAATCAAGTTTCAAAAAAGGACATCAATCAAGAGAAAAAGACCCCAAGCACACCTTATTGGATTCAATGGCAATTGGTGAAAACGAAGTGTTGAGAACCTTGAGCTCTTTTTGCCCCAACTGCTGAAATAGTACAGACTGCTGCTGTTCAATTGAAATTGACACGAAATGCAAGAAAGCGAAGTAAGATTACTGGCCTTGAATGTCGATAATGACATGGTCCATGATCGTAAAATCGACACCAGTGGTCGAGAATAGGTTACAACAATAATAACTCCCCTGTTGCTGCACCTCCCGCAGCCTGCGGCTGAAACGCTTGCTGCTGGTTCTGGTTGACGACGTACGAGGTCTGCGGGGCCCCTCCACCGCCGGCTCCGACGTCACCGCGACCACCGAGGTTCAGCGCCGCCATCTGCTGGCTGCCGACACCATTGAAGTAGAGGTCGGCCGCGTTGACTGCGGCAGCGAGGTTGCCTCCGTGACCGTTGCTGCTCGAAATGTCATTCGTCAGTGGGACCGCGGTGGGATTGACGACGGGAGTGAAATCAAAGACCCCGTTCGCATTGTCGTCTTCTCGGGGCTTCTGCAAGGCCGGGCTGTCCTGAAGCCGCTTGGGTCTCGCGTTACGGAAGACCTGCTGCACTGGCTTCAGGTAGACGGTTGCGAGGGTGCCTACGTTCAGGCAGAGCTCCTCGAGAGTCTTTGGATCGAGCTTCTCACTTTCCGCAGTGATAGGTGGCTTTTCACCCATCACGATGTTCTTCGCGGCGGCAGGGTCGGTGGACAGCAGACGCCAGTACATGTAGCCTCTGTCTCTGAGGTCCGGGTCGTCTGTCTCTTCCGTACACCATTTCAGAACCTGGGGCACCAGCTGTTGACCCTTGGTCGGGCGTTGGATAAACAATTTCACTGTGGCCGTGAGAAGGGCAAGCCGCACTTCGATAGGTTCATCGTGGAAAGTAGCCAGGTAGTCCTGAAGGAAGCCGTCCGAATTCTCAATTCGGTCAGCATATTGTCCAATGATCCAGATGATGGCAGCTTTTGCCTCGGGCTCATCCAGCTCGTCAATGTTCTGGATGACAGCTCCGATGATGCCTTCATACTGGTTGGGATATTTGCGGAAGATATTCCGAATCACTACTGTCGCTTCCTGTACGATATACGGGATTTTAGCGTTCACCAAGTCCAGAAGGGCATCGATACACTCTCGCGCAGCAGACTCGATTTTGATGGCCAGTTTTCCAATGGCGCGCACAGCTTTGCGCACGAAATGAACATCGATTTCTGTCGCATATCTATGAAACTGTCAGTCAAAACCCCACTTGTTGCCATACCAAGCAGACTTACTCCCGAAGCTCTGTCAACACTACCGAGATGTTCTCCTTCGTAGTAAGCATGAAGATCAGCTCCAACTTAGTAACCTTGACGTAGATCGGGTCATTATATTTACAGAAGAATACCCGGATATCATTCCGTAGTACTTCGGGTCTCTTCTGTAGAATAAGAATTGCGTTTCGAAGCGCCAGATACTGAACTTCTGGTGGTTTCGATAATAGGGTGACAAGGGGTGGTGAAAGCTTTTTTGCCAGAGAAGTGATCTGTCTTTCGTCGGAGATGTAATTCATGAGGTAGAGTATGACTCGGATGGAAGTTAAAACAACAGCGGAATTGGAGTGTGATAGTCGAGGAGCAATTCGCTCTGCGAGAAGCAGTGCTTCTGATGACTCCTTTGGTACGTAAGACATTAACGCCTCAAGGATATATGTCTGGCCCCATCTGTCCAGCATTAGAAACAGACGCCATAAACGAGCCGCAAAGGGGGGGGGGGAGACATACTCAGAGCAGTCTGGCAATATCGACACGATTTTCGATGCGCTCACGTAGTCAATGGTCAGAGAAATGGATTCACTCCGTTCCCAGATATCCACCAACGCAGCAAGCACGCTCGAAACCACCGTCGGGTTCTCATCCTTCAACATCCTGTTTAGCCGATCAATGAGATCTGAGTTCTCCACCATTTTCTTATCGTGGTCGTAGAGTTTCGCGACGCAGAAGGCCGCAGTCTTACGGACGTAAGGATCCATGTCCCCCATCAATCGTTTCAGGGGCTGGACCGTCGCCTCTACGAATTCGCGGACGTGGATGTAGGAAATTGTCCGCAGAGCCAAGGCGCGCACCAGCGGATTGGTGTCTTCCATATCCTGAAGCACCTTCTGTCAGTTTGTATATACGAATGCTAGGGGGACATCGTTTGCATACATCCACCAGCCTAGGCAGCGCTTTCAAAGCAACATCCGGCTTCATCCTCGAGTAATTGACCAGGAACAGGAAGCACCTGTCACAGCACCATCAGCGGCGGTTCTCCTCTCCAGGCACTTGTTTATGTATCATCCTTTCGCAACATACATTTTCTTGATCTCCAAACTCGGGATGTTCATGCAAGCGATAACGTCCGGGAACAAGCCGATCATATCATTGTTGCTCATGGTCATGTTGGCGACAATCTTTTTGAGGGCGATCTTCTTCGCGGAGAAATTCTTGTCCTTCTTGCCGCCGCTGTTGAGCTCCTGCCGCAGCTCCGCGACTTTGCCCTGTGAAGTGCGAGCATAATGTGAGCTAGGGTACGTCGCATACGGAGTGACTCCGATGAACATTGGAATTCAAATTCAACGGGGAGCAATGGATAATGGAATAACAACACAAGAGCGGGGCATATCAGGGAAAGGTAGCAAAGAGGAGCGACGCCTCTGTAGTCTCGTGACAGTTTATATGCAACAGACTGCAACAGGGAGGAGCGTCTGAGCGACGCAGTCGACGTTGGAGCCGGGCTTTCGACACGGCCCTGTCTGTCTGCCATTGAAAAATGCAGAGACGCCAGTCGAAAAGCAAAGGAATAAGAAAAAAAGGGACCGTGGTGTAATAGCCAATGGGTTGATAAATCGGGGGGACAAGCAAGACATACCCTCGCGAAGAGCTTCGCGTCTCCCCCGCCGGAGCTCATGGTGGCTTGAATGGCAGATGACTCCTCTTCGCTTTCTCCTCAGATAACTAACGCTTCGGTTCGGACTCGAGGGAATAGACACCACCACCCGAATCACATGGGACGGTGTTCGTTGGACGAGGGGGGATAGAGAACGCCCTGGGCGCTGCTTTAGTTGGTTGGCTGCACGGGGGGCAGAGCGCCGTCCATGCCTCGACTCGAACGGTCTGGCGGTCGTCGATCACGCAGGGGTGGGAAGGAGGGAAAAAAACGAACTGACGCGAAGCAAACCCAAGATGCTGGGAAAAGCTTCAAACCGCAACCCTGGGGGTAAAGCAGTAGTTCTAACTTCTCGTAACGGTCTCGCTGGGGAGAAGGTCCGGAGAGCCCACGAGGCCCTGCGTCTCCGAGTGGACCGGCTTCCGCCCGCCGCCCCAGCCGACTGACTCTCCGCAACGGCGCGACTCCTGGAGCTACTGATAGCTTGTATCTCACCTCTCTGCCATAATCAAGACAACCGCCAACAGCCTCATCTCGAGGTATTCCTTGCGCCATGGCTTCTACAGCCTCTTCCGGCCCTCCTCCTCCTCCGCCGCCACAATGGGTCGTCGCCCTGAACAATCCCGCGCCAGCGCGTCCGCCGAAGACATCCAACATCCCCGACCCGCCAGGCTTCTCCAGTAAGGCTGCTGGAAAACAGGTACGATCCCTACTCAAAATAAAGAAAGAGAAAGGATATGGAGGGAGAAACTTTCTATCCCATTCCCGCGCCAGCATTCTTTTCTCTTGAAATTCTCCAAAAAGCGGAACACGCAAAACTAACAAGAACAAATCAATCCTCTAGCGTGCTCAACAACAACCCTCCACCACAACCCCTACACCCTCCCGCCCCGTCGAGACCGACACCCTCAAGCTGAAAAAGGCCTGGGAGATCGCTCTCGCCCCAACGAAACAGCTCCCCATGAACGCCATCATGATGTACATGTCCGGCAACAGCCTGCAGATCTTCAGCATCATGATGGTGTTCATGCTGTTCAAGGGCCCCATCCAGGGCCTGATGGCGACGAATACGACCTTTTCCAAGTTTGAGACGGACGCGACGCGCGGGAAGCTGGTGGGCGTGAAGGCGGTGTATGTGCTGATGCAGCTGTTGCTGCTGGCGCTGGGAGTGTGGAAGGTGAATGCGATGGGGTTGTTGCCGTATGTTTTTCCCTTTCTTCCTATATAACCCTTTCCGTTTTTTCCCTTTCCGGGAAGACTGGACACATGCTGACGGGGCATCTTTCTCATGAATAGAACCACGAGATCTGACTGGCTGGCATGGGAGTCGGAACGGGAACCACTGGAGCGGGCTTTCTTTGCTTTTGGCTGATGAGGCGATGGGATCAATGCCGTGATAGACATTTTTATTCTGTAATGTGATGTTACGAGAAAGATGTAGCTGCTATAAAAGCCTCTCACGTTGATGCTTATGTATGGTTTCTTAGTGTATAATGTAAGACCTCGCTCGAGGTTCTTCAGGGCGTCTAACGCAATACGGAAATAAGGGCAGAGATTATGCAAATTAGATATTGGGGACACTATGCATCCATTAGACAGTGCTGTATGGTGCCTAATATGGGTATATCAGGTTATGTATGTAGTACAGGCCAAAAAAGTCGAAAAACTAAACCAATCAGTGGTTTATTCAGCAAGCGATTGACAAGAACTGTCAGCTCTTCTCAACGTTACTCGCCTCCCGCTTGGCCCGTCGCTCTTCCCGCCATCTGGGCCCGAATCGAATGACGGCCAGCAGCAGCGGAATCGTGAAGAGCATCATGACGAACGCGATGAAGGTGAAGCACCAGCCTCTCCCCATGGCGTCCAGCATTGGGACAAGCACCGCTGTCGCCCCGGCCCCGAGCAGGCACCGGACGAAGTTGTTCGACGCCGTAGCCGCGGCGGCAGCGTTCGGGTAGATGTCGACGAGCAGTGTGCTGACGGTGTTGAAAGACCCGGTCAGGGACAGACCTAGGAAAAACATGATGATGGAGGGCGCAGCGATGTGCGTCCTGTAGTTCAGGCACCATCCGAATGCAATGACAGAACAACTTGAAATCAGTATGAGGGGGAATGCGATCTCCAGACGGGCCTTTTCAATCGGAAAGTCCTTCAGGTCCGTGTTCCGGCTCTTGACCAGGGGGAAGTCCAGGCGTTTCGCAATGCGGCGGTAGTTGTAGTCGAGAAATTTCCCGTTGATGATGGAGGCGATGGTAGATCCGACCCCCAATGGAAGATAGCAGAGACCTACTTGCAGGTCATTGAGGCCGTAGAGGCTAGGGAATATGGAGGGGATCGACGCGGCAATGTCGTAGAAACCGGCGAACATGATGGCGTTCGAGAAAAGCAGAATGCTCGTGTCTTTCTGAAAGACAATAGAGAGCGTCTTCAACGGGTTCGGGAAGCCAACCTTGCGGGATGGCGCATTTTGGGGCACATCGACTGCATTACCTTCTTGAGCAGCTTTCCGCGCCTTGAGATAGCTGATCAGGGACATGTTCCATTTCTGAGGTGGGATCGAGCCATTCCCGACGACCCTGCGAGCTGTCTCGGGGAAGAATATAAGAAAAGGTACGAGAAAAGCTGCAGACAGGATGACGAGGAACCAGAAGATGGCCCTCCATCCCAAATACTGGGAAAGCAGACCTCCAATGACAGGGCCTAGCGAGGGGCCCATGAGTGAACCGGCAGTGACGAAGCCCATATATGACCCTCGTTGAGCCGGCGTAGCGACATCCGCGACCACGCCTGAGGCGAGAGCAATTGTGGTGCTGCTACCGGCACTTTGCATGCACCGGAGAACGAAGAGGGCCGCATAGTTGTTCTGCAGGGCGAGGCCAACATTGGCACCAATGTAGATGATAAAGCAGATCAAGTAAGCTGGTCTCCGTCCGCCCTTATCAGCAAAATCGCCTATGAACATGGGCGACAGCCCTTGGAAGATCTATATCAAACAAGCATTAGTCATAGCATTCGAACTGGGGAGACGTTCCATGCCCTACCATGTAGCTGGTCAACGTCAAATTGATCAGCGAAAGGGAGACATTGAGATCTTGCGCAAGGGTATTGAGGGCGGGGAAATAGATCTGGGAAGAAAGCGGCGAGAAGAAGCCTGCCCATGATGCCGTGAAGACGACATATCGCTTCTGGGCCTTGGAGAAGACCGAGTACTCGACGATGGAGGAGCGCCTGGTAACATTGGCCTCGAGAGCGGCCCCATCACCACCGGACGGGTCTTGCTGCTTCTCTGGCTCTCCGATGGAGGCCTCCGGGGTTCCCTTCTCCAACGAGTTCTGCTCGGTGGCCGCCATAGTATCAACGACAGCCAAATACCAGACCCAGGTGAGCCGGAGTCCCGTCAGACCATCGGGATAGCATGATGGACGGCGCGAGAGGATCACGCTCGCCACTTATGTCGGGCCGGACAGCAGGCTGGCATGTCATGATAGCGCGCGCAGGCGTTAGAGGCCGCCAGAAGAGTGACCGCTTCAACTGGGGGAGGAAAAAAATCCTCCATCATTGGATCTCGAGCGTGGAGGTCGGATCGAGCGTGCCGAGAGCCGCGTGCCTGACGCTGGGTCCGGCCGTCGGCATCTCCCGCCCAGGGTTCTATCTTTTTTTTTTTTTGTTTTCTGTCTGTCTCGTCCCTCCGGTCCTCGGATCTGTCAGGCCTGATAAGTCCGGTGGACATGGTCATAACTGGAATCGTGTGTTGATCGTCTCGAAGCGATCGCACGGGACCTGATCGACGCTCACCAGCTTCAAGCATATCCCTTCCTCAGAGACCAGAACTGGTGGTGTTGAGGAGTCAGAATAAAAAAAAAAAAAAAAGAAGGTTAGACTGTGCCATGTACAATGCAGTCCATGTGATCAATAACAGTGGATATATCCTCGCCGTTCAGTAATACTGACATTCTACTACTCCGTGCTGCAACTAATGCAGCTTACGTATGTCGTGAGTGGCCCGCATAAGCACAGTCAAGGCCAAGCTTTGGTGTATCATGGTACCATCCCGCCCCGTGCTCATGCGAGATAACGGGAAGCCACAACCTAGGTAGGCACCCCGCAGATTTAGACGTACAAAAATACAGCTTCATGCGAGACGTACATGCGTAGTTTAACCAGCATGGATGACAGATTGGCAAAATTAGCAAGGCCTTCTAAGCTCATGTACCTAGTCAACAGCGCAGGACACCATGTCTGCATTTGTCACCTACGTGATCCACCGACTTGGCCATCCATAGCAGTATCCTACTTCTTTGCTTTCACTGCGTCTCGACATGCCTGCAGAAAGATCTGGCAGAACTCCCATACTTCTGTGTATGTGTTGTACAGAGGTGCCGGGGCAACTCGGATCACATCCGGCTTTCTTTCATCTACAACGACGCCATTTTCTTCCAAAGCCGCCAGGACGCTGTCCAACAGACCTGGCTTCAAACGGAGACTCAGCTGAGCCCCACGCTCCTCTGGATTCGACGGGGTGATGATCGTGAACGGTTTTTCTTCTGGGGCTACGTCAAGAGGATATTTCAACAGGAGATGCTCGAGGTAGCCGGTAATTTCGAGAGACTTCTTGCGGATTTCAGCCATTGAGGACCGGTTGAATATCTCCAGAGAGGCCGCCACGGCGTTTAGATCCAACACGGACGGATTAGATACCTGGTATCCTGCGGCGCCTGGCTGGGGAAGAAACCCTGGAGAATACGTAGTCAGTCGCTGAGATTGCGGGAAAGGGTGAAAATGTTTGCCATACTGTTGTCCATGAGAAATCTGGTTTCTTTGTCTCCACCCCACCATCCGGCCAATCTGTGACGGAAAGGTTCGCCTCCATCGCCCTTCTGCATTTCGATCCGTCCGTGTTTTTCGTGCACAAATAGACCAGCCATTACACCCGGTCCTCCGTTTATGTACTTGTAGTTGCACCATGCGGCGAAGTCAACATCCCAGTCGTGTAGTTTCATATCGACGTTTCCAACTGCGTGAGCACAGTCCCAGCCAACAAGGATGCCTTTCGAATGGGCGTGGGCAGTAATCCTCTTCATGTCGAAGTACTGTCCTGTGTAGTACTGAATCGCAGGAAGGAGAACGAGAGCTGTACTCGAGGCATTATCGTCAATCACCTGTAGTATCTGTTCGGTCTTCAGGATCGGTGTCTCGGGGTCGACGGGCTCGATGAGAACCATGGCATCCTTCGGGTCTAGATTATAGTGCCGGATCTGGGATTCGACAGCATACTATAATCATTAGCATCACTAAAAAATAAGTTGGATTCTCCAAATCACACACATGGTCACTTGGAAACGCTTTTCCCTCGATAATGATCTTGAATCTCTCCTTTGTTGGACGGTAGAAGCTCGCCATCAGGAAGTGCAGGTTCGCAGTCAGGGTTCCCATGACCGCTACTTCACTCGGAGCAGCTCCAACCACTGGCGCCATCAATCTGGCCCCAGCAGTATCTACATCAACGAAAGGAGGGAGTAACTCGTCCTCGTGGGGCACGAAGTGGCCCATCACGCCTTTGATCGCCCAAGTTCGCAGGTACTTGTCGATGTACTTCCGGGCATTATGAGGCTGCAGACCGAGCGAGTTTCCGCAGAAATATATGCATCTCGGATCGGAGGGATCTTCTTCTATTCGACACTCAGTACCAACTGCAACAGGTAATCGCATCCAGTACGCTGGTTTGCTCCCGAAAAGCCCGCAGAGAGCACGTACCTTCGGTTGTCGCCAATGTCTTCCTTTTGAGGTCCTTCTTGGACGGGATGATGAACTCTCCCCGAAAGTGACGGAGGGGGTCCTTGGCATCCATAGCCTGGGCATACTCTTTGCTGTACGCCCGTATGTCGTCCTTGTAAGGCAGAGGGGGCCCGTTCAAGATGTCTCTCACGTGCATCCGGGAACCCATCTTGGATAATGACTATGGTATCCAATCCAAGATGATGTAGAAAAGAAGGAGAGAAACGAAACTGCTCCTTCACCGAGCCGAAGGACGGAGCAGAAAAGCGTCATGTATCACCATACAATTCCCCTGCAGCGCGGCCCCGCGGGCAGCCGCCGCCTGGACCGCGGGGCCGTTCCTCCCGGGCGGCCATTCTGCCGCTGGTCACCGACCGGCATCCAGCCAATGGGGTCATCGCCGAAGATCTTAGTAAACCTCCGTTGCCCGTTAAATAGTAATCAATGACGGTGGCCGTTGCGACTGAATCGCATATCATCAGTTCCCATACAGGACTCGCCGCAGAGCAGCATCTGCTTGCAAATAATGTCTCCGCATAGCATGCTGTCGTCGACCGCCTGCCGGTTGGCGCGACAGCAATCATCCCCCGCTGTGGTTTTCGTCCAGCATTGCCGTCGCGCTTTCGCAACCTCCGGGCCATCCTCGAGCTACTCCGCAACCTCCGCATCCTCGGCCGGAGGCCAAAACTCCCTGCAGTCTATTCCAGAATTCCTCCTTCCGTATAGACGGGCTCGAAGCCAGTTCTCGTCATCCCGCCTGTCGCAGTATCCGTCTTGTCGACAGCGTTTCGCATTTTCATCTACGGCCTCGAACCGCGCCGCATCGGTAGTACAGAACCCGAGAACCGATGAAGATGGAAATCCGTTGTGGATCAATATCTCTCCGCGGGCTGCAGCTGTACGTGAATTCGTTTCTCTCAAGCTATAAATGTTCCTGCTTCATGTTTGCCATGTTGGGTGTCCGCGTTGCCCGTGTTATCCGGCAGATAGGATGCTGCATAATGTTTTGTACCCTGTCCAAATAACCCTGGTCACGATACAATCCTATCTTGGGCTAAATTCAGCACGTACGACCATAGGGTGTGGAAAACAGGGCTTCCCGTCCGCTCAGCCGTACTTAAGCCACACGCCGGCCGGTTAGTAGTTGGGTGGGTGACCACCAGCGAATCCCGGCTGTTGTACGTTTTTTGCATTTTTGCTGCTGGTATTTTCTTACGTGGCTTTTCTTATCTTTTGTTCTTTTTTCTTTTTTCTTGATCACTTCAGGATCGGTGGCAGACAAGCTGACTAACAACAAAACAGCGCCTACGAGAAATCACAGACCCCTCCTCGTCGTCCATATCTACAACACTGCAGGAGAACCCATACCATCACCTGCGGATCACGGTGACCAGCGGTGGCTGCCACGGCTTCCAGTACCTGATGTCACTTGAGCCGTCCTCGAAGATCGACCCGGAAGAGGATACTGTCTTCGAAGCGGAGCCGCCTTCGGAGGCGGAGGGTGCTACCGGTAAGGGTGAAGCCAAAGTCGTGATGGACGAACCCTCTCTGGAACTGCTGTCTGGCAGCACGGTCGACTACACAATGGAACTCATTGGCAGCCAGTTCAAGATTGTGGACAACCCGAGAGCCACGAGTAACTGCGGCTGCGGGACTAGTTTTGATGTTCAGACCTAAGTATAGTCTACTGACGGAGGTCGTGCCAGAAAGAAGAGAGGCGCGGTCGTCTCCGGGGATGTCATATGTTCTGTTCTGTTTCAAGAAACTTTTTTCAATCTCTTCTCCTTGTGTACCATGTCGGATGATAGAGTATCTCGCAATGTGTATACCACCATAGCTACCTAGATATTGTACATTTAATGTTGTTGGTCATTAATGCTAGCCACACAGCTCCCTTACATCTTTTCTCTTTAGAACGGATGCATTCAGAGAAGCTCTCTTGATATTCTTTCTATTCTCTTTACATAAAGAGTGTAGAACAGACGACGCTAATGCCATCAACTTCACGACTGTTTCCTACCTAGTCTTCATGAAAAATTCGCTGTGTGCAAAGATATACATAAAATTAGAAAGCAGTCGGTTAAAATATGACAAATGCGCGCGCCTGAGACATTTAAAAAAATCCCCTTGTTTCGAACCATTACCTACCCCAAACCGGGTTCTAATTTCTCTAGAAATCGATGTAAAATAGGGGGAGTATGAGAAATGGGAGTCAACAAAAGACATGACATCGTACGACTCGTTTTACCTCCTCTCCTCCAGTTTCCAACCCGTTCTCGAGTGCCCCCTTTTTCCGTTCCATATGGTGGTGAAAATGCAGACATTTCGTTGTTTATCCTGGGTCAACCGTTGACTATTGACCTTTTCTTCCCCAGGTTCCCGGATGCTTAGGAATATGACTCATTCCTAGGTTGAGTTCATCAGGATATCCCTTTCCATCTCTCATTGCAGAAGATCAGACAGATCTAGACATAGCTTGAAAACCAAGCTGAAATATAGATCCTAACTGCGACCCGACGTGAAAACCGGCGTATCAATCAATCTAATACGCTCTGGCCAGGTTTCTTAGGTACCAATCCACCAGTCTTCGTCCAGCCTTGGCCTCACTGATGTGGATCAGATCGCCCTCAATGGCGTAGTCCAAGTCACTGGCGTTGATAGGCTCACCCTCGAGCAGGCCACCCTCGACCCAGCGCACCTGGCGGCTGCGTTGCTTGTTCACAAGCAACCACGAGCGCAGCTTCTCCGGATCAACCTCAAGAAAACCGGCAAGCTTCTTCAGGTCCATGGTGGTGTAGAGCTTCAGATACGACTTGACGGTAGGGTTAAACAGGGTGTTCTTGACCTCGTCCATGAAGATGGCGGTGTGGTGGTCGACCGGGTCAATGTTGAGGTGTGGGTTGTCGAAGTCTGGCGGCGTCGGGTTGATGAACTTGGGGCAAGCGGAGCGGAAGAGCTCCTCGAACAGAGGAAGAGCCTCGGGGCCGCCACGCTGCAGGCGGTTGAACTGCTCGCCGTACTTCTCGCGCAGGGCGGAGTGAATGGTGTCATCCAGACGGGTAGGGTGGAAGGCCACACAGATGGCAATCAAGGCGTACATCTGGTCGTTCTTCTTGGCAATCGCATCGTAGCTGTTGCCGCCCTTCTGGAAGTTCTTCGTCCGCGAAACGTAGACCAGGATGTGGCTGAACATGCGGATAGCGTCGGCGTAACGACGCAGCATCATGTACGAGAAACCGACGTAGTAGTAAGTCGTGAAGTGGGCGGCCATGACACGGGCAAACATGGCCTTCTTGTTCATCTCGATGTCGTCGAGGGTCTTGAGGGCAAGGCTGAAGTCTCCCAGCAAGCAGTGGACGCGCAGCAGCCCGATGATCGAGAAGTAACCCAACATCTTGTACAGCGGGCGGGAACCGTACTCTCCGGCGACGGCCATAGGGTCCTCACCGCGCTTGATAGCGGCCAGCTGCTCATTTATCTGTGACCTCTGGATGAGGGAGTAAAGGACGTTCAGGACTGAGTAGCAACCCCACGTGTTCGGGTTCTCGCGCAAGAGCTGTGCCTCCTCCTCGTTGGATCCGCTTCGAGCGACGCGGTTGCGGTACCGGCAGAAAGACTCGAACTGGTAGATAAACTCATCGATAACATCCCACGCCCAGTAGTACTGCCAAGGCACGGTTAGTCAAACGTCCACAGACCCCGCATTGGAAAGAGACAATGAAATCCACAAATCGCAGAACTGCGACTGAACGGAATTATACGCCACTTAAATTCCAGGAATGACTGCACATACAGAAGGAACCTCCAGCTCCACAGGCCCATCTGAATTCAAAATGTAGTGGAAGAGACTGCAGTAGTTATCGTAGCTCGCGAATTTCGTCTCCAGGGTGGCCTGGAACTCCAGCGGGGTCGCAGCGGCGGCGAGTTGTGCCTGGAGATCCTGGGTGTGAGATGCAGCACCGAGCGACGTAGTCCGCTCGAGCTCGCTCATGCCATCGTCAAAGTGCACCTGCTCCCGGTAGTCGTTGACAAGCGCCTCCTCCTCAACATCGGACTCATCGCCCAGGTTGGCGCGCGCATTGGCGCGTTCGTCGTACGACATGGTGAAAAGTTGTGCGGTCGTGGAGACGGGGTGCGAGAGGGGCAGTTGCGCGGGATAGGCGTGGGGGAAATTCCCGTCGTCTTTCGTCGTCTTTCGTCGTCGTCGTGGATCGGGTTTTGAGGCGTTCGGCAGGTTCGAATTTTGAGGGTTTTCGCTTGTTGTAACCCTTTGTGCTTATCTTATCTGGAATGCACAAGGATA
Organism: Thermoascus crustaceus; assembly: GCF_041956765.1. NCBI lineage: Eukaryota > Fungi > Ascomycota > Eurotiomycetes > Eurotiales > Thermoascaceae > Thermoascus > Thermoascus crustaceus. The sequence goes on along the minus strand of NW_027192527.1, from coordinate 657,612 downwards.
TGCTGAGTCAGCTGTGACGTGCATTAACATAACTAGTTAACTAGAATAGATCGGACCAAAGCACCATCGATTCTTCTATGCATCGCCCTCTTTTGTTTAGCATAAGTTGGTTATATAGATCTATTTCCCATATCAGTTTGTCTTTTAACCCTTTATCTGCGGCTGAATAGGGACTTCTGTCGCAATGTCATTTTAAAACCGGTGATAAGCAAGCAGCATGACCATGACAGAGGCCCTGCCCGTCTCATTGCAAAATCTACCGTGTATATCAAAGTTTTCTAGTGGCTCAATACTCTAACTCATTTCTATCCTCCAGTTGTTCGCTTTTCTATCCTTCTGTCTTCCTGATCTCGGATTCCCCGGTCTGGCAATACACTAGCCCTTCTTAGAATACCTCTTTGCTGGAGACTCTCCACCTGCAGATATTGATAATTATATCATATGATTGAAGAATCTCAAATACCAGGTTTACGGCCAGGGAAGATATGTCCATAAAATCTAATCACGAGTGCAACAAGTGCATAGGAGAATACCTCCTAAGCAGTCAAATGATGAATGTATACCCGCACCCTGAGAAAAAGTTTCTGTCATATCCCACTATTAAGATTGCGCAGTACATGCCAATATGACCCGTATCCAACTGCTTGTTGAGAATCCCTGATGTACCATTGATATGCTTGAGTTGCTCTGCGGAGATTTAAATTTGCCGGACTGGCGGAACACGGGACCCTTCCGATGATAGAGTCACTATTCAGATGATAGATCAGTCTCTTACCATAGTGGCTTTAGGTACCTGGGTCAAGACATAGTGAGAGCGGCGCCATAAATGATGTGGATGATACAAACTGTAACAGAAGACTGTAGAATTTAAGACCACATCGGTAATATATAAAGCATGAATGAGGTTATTTGTCTGTTTATTTATGGATTGCTGCTTCGTTCCTGGGTGCTGAAACTGAAAATCGAACGAATCTGCCATTTCAGATCAGCAAATGCTAAGCGCCAGTTCTATCTCTGCTACTGATCTTAAGATTGGTACCGTTTACTATGCCTTCAATGGGTTTTTTTTTAAGACGATGCCTCACTTCGTCGAACCATTGAAAGACTTTTATTCGCAGGTTGCGTTGATTCTGATCGTCTACAAGACCCTGGAGCCTTTCAACAAATATTTATGTTTTCAACACCTTCAGCATGCGCAGCGAGAACATTTACCCCCACGTATAATGACATCAGGTTCATCCTCTATTGATGGTAGATTTAAATTTCTTGACAGGGAACTGACATGTCACGACACCTCTTACCACCTATGGCTGAACAGCAGCAAGCCTGTCTACTCTCATCGAACTACCTATCTCCTTACTTGAGACACAACCTCTGCCTCTCCCTTCTCCGAGTGCGCACACGCAATCATCTTCCACTCTTCACTGTCCGTGCCATCTTGTGTTGAAAAGCTCCTGGAAGTGGCTTCACTAGTCTCTGTATCAAACCTGTGGACAGCTTACTTTGAAAGCGTTTGAGGTGCTGTCTGTCCCTTTTGCTGATTCGCCTGTAGTTGGCTATATCGAGGGCCATTCCTAACTCATGGAATTTCTCTACAATTCGGGGGCAAAATAGGAAACGCCCTAGATACATACCTAAGAGCAAACTGCCGATGACTTACTGGTGTCAATCTGGGACAATCCATATTGCAGGCAAATATTCAGCATCATAGAACAGCGAGTTCCCTGTTAAAATCTCAGATCTGACCCAGGTAGATCAGGTGTGGATAGGTATGGAAAAGAGATTTCCGAAACGTTTTAAGAATTTTCGCAGATGATGTCAGCATGATGCTCAGATACCACAGCGGGCGGGAAAAAGAAAAAAAAGAAAAGAGACACGAAACGGCTACCTGGAAATGGGAAAAGGTCATGGAATCATTATAAACCCAAGCTGCTTTTGTTGAGAAGAACCACATCATCTCTCTATCTGTCTAGATCGATAGGTACACAGAATGTTGTCCTTGTATCTCAGTCTTGGCCCGACTTTTGCCTTGCAGCTGGCGGAGAATATCTGACCAACTAACCGTAAGGGGAGTTCCACATCAGACGGCGCACACGTCACGACCGATGGCCCGATCGCATGCGACGGATATTTCGCTTAACATGTGCTCTGCAGCCATATGGCGTCCCTGAAACCTCGTCCCGAGATATGTGGATCAGGGTCTTGGAATGAGAGACATCCTCTCTTCATTACTGGCGTGCATTTATTGTCCTTGGGCTAGATGACCTGCTCGGGAGATCAGCCAATGATAGAATCAGACGATAGTTGTTATTACGCCAGAGCAAAAAACCGGACCTCTCGTCGGCAAGTTTCCGAGGTTGATACCCAGTCCCCGATCGTATGCTCTGTAGGCTTGTTGCACCTACACCCAACCTTTAGCGTAGTCAGGAGAGTCCTCTTGGATAGGCAATTGGAGAATGGAAAGAGCGTTACAACGAACGGAGACAGAACCTCCCGATATACAGCCGTCATGGAACTGGCAGACTGTTCTGTTTTTCTTCCCCGTGCATTGGTCATTGGCAAAGCACGATCGTCCGCGAGCCTCAAGACACCCTTTTCATAGTCTTGCCATCCTAATGGATTCGTAGCGCCTTGTATCGATCTCAATTGCGCTTAAGAACAGCCAGAGGTACATAAACTAAAGTAAATCAAACTGTTCACGGCCAAGGTTTCATTGGGAGCGACATAATGGCAGTATTATGAAGTTCGATTAATAAACAAGCCTAATAAGGGACCTGTGGTGCGATCCACCATCGGGATCAGCGCCTAGGAAAAAAAAGGGACAAAAAAAGAATCAGTTGAACCAGTTAAAAGTCAGCCTAGGCACGAGAAAGTCTAGATGCTTCTGATGGCCTGCCCATGACAACCCAAAGCGGCAAAGAGCCGTGCGGGACGTCTCCAGAGCTACGCATTTGTATAGTCAGTCCCCTTGAAAACGACCCACCCACACACACCGATCCCGTCTCCTTCACCATAGTCACAACAGTAATAGCAGCGGCGTATCGACTGTCAAGAGCTAGTTCATGGACCGGTCACTAAAGGTAATGGGCAGAAGCTGGCTGAGCCAGAGATCTCGACTCTCGAGGCTGAGATGAAGCCAAAATGCCACCGCGTTTTCGCCGCCACGACACGCGATTCCCTAGTGGCTGAGCGGAAACGATTTCTGGTTCCCACTCGGGGGTCTCCTTTACAGAGCGAGGGTCTAGATTAGGAAGGGAAAGGTCGAGTCGAGTCTGTTGAGACCTCTGGCGTGAGCATCTGAAGGAATCCTATGAAAACAGCAGGAAACCTTGCGGCACGGTCTCTCCTACACTGTCCATTCAAGCACTTCCAAGATACTGATGATGACGGCCCGTGCTTTCGACGGATTCTCGTTTCTTCTGCGATAGAAGGAGCGACTGGATGTGCAGAAACAGGTTTGTAAACGATCGAACTGCTCAATAACGAAATAATGCGTCCGCTGACTCGGTGTCTCTGTCCTTTGTAGGTCGTTGTTCCTAGCAGAATCTTCAGGTAGCAGTTAGTCGCTGACACCTAGTCAGAAAGCAACTGCGGACTCGTGGGCTTATTGTGCTTCCTGCTCGGCTGTGTTTCTCTTTTTCTTTCCCCCGCACAGGTGACCGTCTACCAGCGTCACAGGACAACACTCAGTCCCATCTGATCTAGGATTGACGCTGCCAGTAGCACTAGCGACACTGGCATAATCGGAATACGCACTGTTCAGTCCTGGGTGTCGCGGTCATACCATGCTCCTGACTCCTGGCTGTCAAAGATGGACACTGCTTCAGGAGGTAGACTGAGGCCGGACTGCTGCGCAGTCAACTCCAGAGTACGAATCATCACCTTACTGTGCTGCGATCGTCTAGCGAAGGCTGAAAGAAATCGGCAGAATTCGACGAACGCTTGAAGCGATTCTGCATTGTCCAAATCACGTAGGAGTGTGAAGAGACCAGTGCAGGTGTACTGGAGCATCTGTCTCGGGATCTGATTTAGGCCATAGCATTGACGCTCGATGCGGCAATATCTGGCAATTTCCCTCGCTGACTGGAGCCGAATACTCTGTGCATGCTCAGATCGAGGAGGCCGCGTTGCCTCTTTATAATAATCACGTCCTACGAAAATTTCAAATAATGTGATGATCGTCGAGTGGTACTGTATCCTAGGGAATGTCAATTCGCCGCGAGAGTTAATAGGCCCGCCGAGTTTCGATCTCTTACCGCAGAAGCAGCGCTTGAGGAATTGGCTGGTTGTCAATGTCGAGGATCCTCGGCTGATTTTCATACCAGTGCTGCAGCCGGGTATAGAGTTGATTGGCAGCCGTCCAGCTGTCCTCAATGCTCATCTGTCGAGCCTTGTCAAACAACAAATCCTGGATCTCCACGACAATTTTTGTCAGATCGCACAAGTTTGCCATGACATAACGCAGAAGCGCAGGTTTTTTAGCATAGTCGATTTGGTTTGATCGTGGGTATGGGATCCACATGATGTCGTCGTTGAGATCGTCTCCTGTATAAAGGGGGGCGAGTGGAAGGTCCAAATCCGCAACTTTATGGAGAGCTATCGTCAACTGCCTAAGAGGACTACTTAGTCTACCTCGCAGCAGTGTGCGCATGTGAACCCACGAGTTCAAAATGAAAATCCCCCAAGCAGTGAGCGCCCGAGAAGGTTGCATCTCTGCAGATGTATTGTGTCGACTACGAGATAGCGGTCGAGAGGAGGTTGGAAATAGCTCAAGATCTTGTGCCAACTGTACTGCCTGCTTTAGCAACAGCCAGCCAGCTTTTTCCTCCCCCCGAAAAGTCAGTCTGCGGTCGCAGAAATTAGCCGATGTGACAGATAAGCAGGGAATCAATCGCGTGGGTGGCATACACCAGCACCATCAGGAGGACACCTTGCACGTTAGGAAGAGTGGCTTTCCCTTTTCCAGCTTTCCACAATTTCTCCGCTTCAGCATAGAAATGCTGACCACGAGAACTCATTTCACCAGGCACAGCAAAGGCTTCCGGAAATCCAGAATACATCTATCGAAAAGTTAGGACGAGCTCAGATAAAGTCGATGGGTGATTGCAACATACACTTGCCAGAGCCAGCATGCTGTTGACGAGAAACGGCGTGCAGAATTTTGAGTTCAGGTCTCCCGAAGCCATATGCTTGAGGAAAAGCTGCTGGTCGATAAATTGCAAGAAAGGATGATTCCATGTGAAGTACAGAGAGACCAGATGAGAGACAAACTGGCTGTCGTCGGTGACACTGGTCCAAGGCTTCGCCGGGACATTGTACAGAGGGATGTCACAAATTTTCTCCAGTGTGATGAATTTGCGGCGAGAATATGACTCGGAGGACAGACGCTGCAACTGATTAACCTGCGAGACCGCCTCTTCTAGACTGGCAGGAACGTTCGAGTCAGGAGTTCCTTTATCGTGTAATTCGCGAATGTTCTCTGAGATGGCGGCGGCGATATCGTTCAATGAAGCGTTACTGCGAATAAGGGTCAAGAGGCTGTCGACTCTCGTGGGCTCCGAGGAGCGGAGAGACTCAATGAGTGAATAAAGGAGGTCCTTGTGGTATTCAAGCTCTTCAATGGTACGCTTGATAGCAACCTTGCGCCGAAGGTCGAGGGTCTCGTCGAAGATGCATTCCAAGTCTGCTGCTTCGCACGCTTTACATGGCGACGGACGTCCGCTACACTGCAACACAAGGAGTAGTGAGCAACATGTTCGTTTATCCAGCTCGGGACGGAAGGCCCTCCTTCAACTATATCTTGAGGCTGAAGATCGAGCCAGAGCAGAGCTTCGAAATCGACAGGATAAAGAAAACGCTGGGAACTTACCTTTCGTTTCGCCTGTTTGCATGCCTGACATGCTGTCGAATTCTTCTTTGGCCGAGAGGTGGATGCTGTAGAAGGGGCAGCCGCAGCGCGAGGCCCGGGCGCAAGCGTTGGGAGCTTTCTGGGGTGGTCGCCCATGTTCTGCCTCTCCTTTCGACAAGATGTCTCTACCTATTCCTGGAAACCATCGGGTCAGGCGGCTAAGAGGCTTACAATACCGTTTTTTGTGCTTTTCTGGCCTGAGGGAGACTGGAAAAACAATTTAAACCTTGGAGATGTGTTGACATCTGGAGGAGATTCGGACCCTCCTTCGCCCGCAGACCCTAATTGATAATTGAGCGCTAACTGTTTCCCGGGGAGGATAGACGTGTCTGCACTACAACCGACGGAGAACCGCTGCTGGCGCTGTTTGCTTCATTAGAATCCAACCAGTCGACGTCTGCTTGACAGATGAAGCAATTTGCCTACCGAAGGCTGCCCCGCTGGACAGCTGCAGGAGCGTCAACAGGGTTTAGTGTGCCAATCAGCAGCTTAGGTGCCGGAAAAGAGATACTCTCCGGAGGTATTGGCAGGACTCTAGCCAGCCGGTGTAAAACTCTGCATCGGTTGACTCGAACTACTAGTGAGCGAGCTGCTTACCCTGCGGGCGCTATATACAAAAGCACAAAATTTATGCGGCTGGCACGTGCTGTGTCATGCATACTCCATAGCCCAGCAGACAGCAGGTGGAGAAACCTGGCAAGTGTCTTTATCAAGTAATTGCGTTGACCAAGGCCCGTGGAGTTCAAAAAATCGAGACAATATCCGGCATTGTGCCTCATATTAAAATTTTGTGAGACCCAAACCGCCAAGCTAACTACTTTCTCTGCATCGAGGTCTCCCAGCTACAGTTTCTATGTCACAACGAAGTAATCGCATTTCTTTTCTCAGCGACCAGTCTTAAAAAAAAGGCGGGATCTAACCTGTGTTTGACACAAGTGTCTCTTACAATGCATTATTGTTATTATTGTTGTGTGGTTTAAGTCCGTGGGTAACGGCTTCAAGGTTCACAGTATCTCCCGCCGATACCGACGGCTTTTTTAAGTTCGTCGTATGATATCAGAAGGTAGATCATAACGCTATGACTGACATCAACTCAAGCTTTCGCCAGTTCAGGAATCAGGGCTCCCGATCGTCACTGGTGGATTGGACTCGGTAAAACCACCTAGCCGATGAACGTTTTTACCTGGCAGCGTCAGTTGCACCATATTGAAATACCGCTGCATCGGAGTGTAGTCGCATAATGTGGCAGCCGCAAAGAAAGATCCTTAACAAATTCTCCGTGGATAGGTATATAATCGAGTGCGATAGCATTGCACTATTTATAGATGTGGGTAATGCATATCGTGCGGACCGATGGTGATTTTCCAAGATTGCCACGAGGTACAACAATATCTGACGCGAAGGAAGGCAGGATTCTTGATGGATGCGAGCTACGTAAGCTAATTAATTAGCAAGGCAGGTTCAAATTGACACTTATGTCTGGATCTCATTCCCCAAGCGCAAATGTATTTACAGACTGGAAGTCGCAGGCCCCTGGCATCGAGCCTGAAGTGCATTCCCCCAAATCTTTCATGCTCGTAAGCATGTCCCGTCGATGATAACAGACGGAACGAGGTCGATTGTAGTTGCCACGTACCAACTCGGCTATGCCAGGACAAATGACGTTTTCGGCGTTAAAATGGCCGGTTCCTCATCCTTCCCAGAGTGGCATCCCGTCCTTTCTCTGGCTCAAGCCAGAAGCCGAGGTCTTTTCTGCCAGTGTCGCAACATGGCTCGTTTATGGACGGAACTGCTTTTTGAGAGTCTCTCAAAACTTATTACAACAGTTGATGCGGTGTTGAATGCATAGCACCTTCCACACAGACAGTTCATGGTTGACGATCATGCTCTGCATTTCTCACGAAAACCGGATGTGGTGCAAAACCGTCGCTCCCCCTCTCCAGACAGTTTTAGGCCAAACTGAAAACTCGGGTACCATGCCTGCCCCGGCTAATACGAGAGGCCGTGAACCTAGCGTGGCGCGGTTAAGCAGCAGCTATCGGCAAAACGGGCCTACTTGACTGGTCACCGTTCGCTTATCTGTTGTGGGAGGCTGTTGTCCCCGCAAGTACCAATAATTGGGTTGCGGTCTGACGGATAACATTGGGAAGGCTCGACATTCCCCGTTCCAACCGGGTCTGGGATCAATTCTTGCTAAGATATGCTCCTAACTTGAAATGCTGTCTCCGTTCAAGTTTCCCAGCTATTAGACAAGGATATTAACTGGAACTGGTGACGCTGATGATGGATAGATTAGGTACATTCTAACCTGGCAGGCATCAGAGAGGAGGATGTTTGGCTTCTGAACAGAATATGCCTTCTGGTTAGAGGGTGTGCTTAGAAGCTGCCTCTTATTGCTTCTAATCCAAATACTTCTATCAAACTTTGTCATCCTTACAACTTTTCCCCTTCAGAATCTGATAATCTATACATGGAAATAGACTAACTAGGATGTGGATAGTTGACAAAAATAACGAGATCAAGATCGGAGGAAATCTCACCCGCAAGTATCAATGACCCTCATTGGTGCTCATGTACAGTAGTACACGGGAGAGGATATGCGAGTGCTTACAGTAGTTAAAGCTACAGATACATTTGATTTAGTTGCCTTGTTACGACTCCTGTGCCGCGTTGTGGTAAGATCAAGAATAATAGTAATTAGCCTAGCATCGGAGATCGACGTCCGCTTTGGGGAAACGGACACTCCGCGGCAGTTTTCCAGTGGCTAACTTCCGGAGAGTCAAATCCGAGTGGATGCGTTTCTCATAAGGGCCGTCGATCTCCGCAAGCTTACTTTTCCCGTACTCGGTAGTAGATTGACGGCGCTAAAAAGCACACAGCACCTTCCAAGATGGTAGACCCGTGCGATGCGCCGAGCGGGCTATTGTCGGAGGGGATGCGTAAAATGCGTGTGTCGTTCTAACGTTGATTTCTTTTTTCTTTTCTTTTTTTTTCTTTTACGGAGACTTTTGTCAAAGGTAATTAATAACCGAGAAGAAATCGATGATAACTACTACTACTGCGTACTGTATATACCTAATAATGTACGGGACCTCCTCACCTGAGTCTTGAGTACAGAGGTAGATTAGGTACCGGTTCGGGATTGTGCAAAAAGGCAACCTTACCTTAGGCTCGGCCCGAGGAAAAAGGAAAAAAGAGCCCGGGTGCAGTCAGTCAGTATACTGTATGATGTGGCGACCCGTGGATGGTCAATCACCGGATGGTCCTTAGTCTCTAGCGGCTTATCATCCATGGATATTGCGCTTACGGATAGGTATCTGATTGCGGTGTTCGGTACTTGTTCGTTAGTTAGTAGGTAGTAGCACTCTGGGATCCATAGTTAGTGTGCACTTGGAGTCTTTCCCAATCATCCTATCAGATTGCTATCCCGCCGACAACTGCCTAGGTGCCTACCTACCTCCTAACCTATGTCTCAGAATTCGTGGAAGAGTCGAGCAGTCGTTGACAAGCAACGGATCCTTGGACAGCAAGCTTGCATATATATCAGCCCCATATCTAAGGTAGAGAGAGTCAGACGGAGCAGGAGTCATGACTTTATAGGAACTCAATTCTATTTGCCACGTTTCTGTAGTTGTCGAATTTACATCTCGAGTTCGAAAATGTGGACGAATAGATGTTTCCAGTTTTCAGGGGACAGTGGCTCAAACGAAGTCCTGGATTTATATGTTAAACATAGAGCAGATTGGAACCCTATGTTGTTGTCTCATTTAGCCGTGTTCTCGTTTTCTATTAAGATTTGATGCCCATGAGAAATTGCAAAGTACAGACTGAAGCGATGGTGCTGGAAAGAACTGCTGTAAATCAAGATGAATTAGAGCGACATTCGTTTAAGAGAACTGCCGGGTATCCATGAGGGAAACGTCACTATTAGCCACGAAAGTGCACCCTGGAGCCCATACTGAAGTACATGGAGTATGTGATGAAAAGGCCAATTTTATGAGGACCGATAAGAGAGAGAACATCGCGATTTGACAAGAGCCAGCAAAAAAAGATCCAGGAAATTAAGTAACAGCTCTCTCATACAAACCCAATGTTCGGATATGAAAGAGGATGGCACAACCTTGAATACAGCTTGAAGATGTTCACGTAGTAGTCACCGTCAGTTACGACTACTCCCATGACCTACTATCAAGCAGCAATACTATTGTCTGTCCAACGAATCCCACCACCGAAGGACGCGTAGCTTGCAAGCTCACCATCCTCATCCCCCGAATCATCGGCCCCATCGACAGAGAGAATCTGGAAACGGTTGACAGGTGGGTCTACCTTCTTGACCGGTGCCGCAGTCTCGTTCTTTGGTACGGCTTGGACCCTGGGAATGGGTCCAGCACATTCATCCGGATAGAATCCAATCTTCATACCCTTATAGGTCACGCGTGACATCATGCAGGAGCGCGCGAACAACGCATTATGAACGGAGTTGGTTGATATGTAAGCGTTGCCCTGATGGTATTGTACGTTTATGACGATAAGATTGTGGATATGATCAAGGTCCCTGCGGATGCGCTCCTCGGTAATGTTTGGATTTACACTGTGAATGACAAGGTTACGCGAAGCTCCATTGCTGATCTTGGCTCCAACGTAAGGTGTGAGGAAGAACTGACGGTCACTCCACGAGACCTCAACCTATACCAACAGTGCTTAGCTATTAAAAAGTTCTGTACGGGGTGAGTAAGGACTTACGCGCTTGCCCAATATGTAGACATCCCGACGTTTGGCATAATTTAGAAACTCTTGGGCAGCAGATCCCTCGACGAACGAGACGCTGGCCATACGATCACGGGTTCTAAGGAATATCTCGAGAAGAGCTCCGCCTCGAACAACCTCGGTAATATCGTGATGCGTGGTACGCTCTGATAACCCACGGATGGCAATAGTACGCTGCTCCGTGCATACAGCGAACGGCTTTTCGCTGCTTGAAGTGCCACTACAGACATCCTTCTCATCACTGGAGAGAGAGGTATTATCGTCATCGAAGTTACGATGATGCGGGTAAGTCCCAGAGGGGCTTCTTCTGTTGCCGTACAGCCTGGTTTCCCCATTCTCATGTTCTTGAGATCCTCTAGTGTCTGTACAGCCCGACACTGGATAGGCAGGTCCGTCTGCGTTAGAGTCTGTTGCAGTCCTTCCGTCATCAGTGGCGGCATGGTCATCTTGGGCAAGTTTGTCAGGAGAGGAATCCGATCCATAGATCAATATCTGGTCATATAATCAACATCGTTACTTCCTATCATTGCGGAATTATCCTAACATCGAGAGATTCCGGAGGTAGTCCACCACTGAGCAGTGAGGCCTTCAAATTATCTGATAGTGTTTAGTACCACGTGCATCCACAGGGTGCGGCCTGTAGAAGATGTGGAAGAGTCCAATCGAGAAACGAAAGACAGGGTGAACATACTGAAAGCGCGCGATATGCGGAGCTAAAGCGACGACGGTATATTAACCTTCTGGGCGTCTTGTAAAGTTCTAGAGATGACCAAGTATGGAGCACTCACCAGGTCTTCATAGTCAGATCTAGGGATTGTCACCACATCTAAGTCAGGATCGAGTTGCTGCGATAAAAATGTCTATCAGACGAGGGTAAGCGTGTCGTGTCCATTGCCTCTAGCGGCATAAGAGCTGGAATCTGAATTCGAATTACACCTGACAAAGACATGTGCAAGAGGACAGAGAGAAAAGCAGAGGTGAATTACTCACAGATTTAGTCCTATAGGAGAAACAACAGTCAGTATCAGCATTTCGTATTACCCTCACATGTTATCTAGAAATATTCATCCGTAGAGGTATCAACCGAGCCGCTGCATAGCTTCGAGGGTACCCCGACTCACTAGGTACTCTATGACGGAGATGCTCCACTCACCTTCGCATGGACGGCTCAAAATAGGCCTTTTCAGTAGGAACAGAAGTAGACATTGTGACTAGATCTCTAGACAGACCACAGGCTGTGGACAGGAGGATCAGTGAGAAATACCGAGACTGAAGCTCTGGTAAAGCCAGACATAGATGAAACACGTCAATCTGGGGTCTCGTGCCGAGCAGGAAGCGCTGAAGATCATCCCCGACCCCATGCAGGCGCGACCCACCCGAGATGGGGAAGCAGCTTTCCTCTCGTCAAAGGAGACACGGGACTTACAAAGTGATATCCAGGATAGCCCAGCCGACGTTCCTCAGGTCTGATCGGAAAGAAAAATAAGGGAAATGAGAGACAAAAACCGACAAAGTGGCTATATTTGGAGCTCTAGAGCGGTACGGGGAGACTCCGGTTGGGAGATCCCTGTACTCTCGTGAACTAGCAGACTCCGTGGCGAGTGCTGGTGGATCAAAGAAAGCTCCGACCCCTATTGTCTGCCTTGATGTCCGCGGGCGAGCACTGTCCGGCGCTCTGTCCCATGTGAGTGATTGGACTGTGTGCCAGTTAGGTCAAGCACCTAGGGGAGACAGCCAGGGAATTGCGGGAATGGTGCGGAGTGGTTCACAATCAAATCACTACAGTGCAGTCCACAAGCAATACGCCTTGACGAGGAGTGGTGGATACTGCATATCAGTACAAAGATTTCCCTGTGGCTCTTGCTAGTGAACAGCACAAGACTCAGGACAAAACTGTGCAGGCGGGAAGTCCTTTGCTTCGAGTCCAGGAGGTGAATCCACCCATACGTAAGGCTGGAGCTTGTGCCCCTCACTGTACTAGCACCATGTTGTACAGGTACCCTAAAGACGTGCAGAGACATTGGACCTTTGCCAACACCGCAGTTCACCAAACTACGTTGCATCGGTACATGAAAAAAGAGAATATGACAGGAATGCTTGAAAGAGTTAGATATTATTGTAGATCTAACACCGGAGCTCTCCATAACAGATGAAAGGATACTAGGTATCAAAGGATATTCCACACTGGTGACACAGTACCCGAGCAACTTACATTCAGGCACAATATCGACTATATTTCCTATCAATATAACCCGAGTTCATGGACATGCACCGCATAAATGCAGCGATAAGCAGATAGAACCCATGTCTTTAATCTTTTACGGCAGCAGGCTTTCTGCTAGAGAGTTTTCTTCGATGGCTCTGCACGGAGTAAATAATCCAGACTGCTAGCAATCCGTTAGAACGTTAATTTCAGAACGACGGTTACATAGAGCTAACTACCGTACTCCGCATGTAAAAGTAAACGTACACATCAACACCTTTGGCAGTCGAATCGTCCAGCCTGCCTCAATTTAGAGGACAAGCAACATTAATGGTCACCCTGTAGGTCGCAACATGTTACTAAGACCCAGGAGTTGTCTTCTCCAGAATGGTCTTCATCATTTCGTTTCCAAGTCTGACCGCTTCAGGAAACCGAGGAGCGAAGTATTGCTGAATCCGTTCGAAACGGTCACGATAGGACTCGAAATCACCGAAGGAGACACAATCGGACCACGCCTGTTAGCCAGAAAGTTGGAAGTCAGCAAACGAGCCAACTTCCAAACAGAGCATAGGCTACTTACGCGTGCTGCGAAGGTAAACTCTAGATCATCAGAGCGGAAGGTGTTGTCGTCAATGGCGATATCCAACACCTCCTCTAGAAGACTGGGGTTGCGGAAGAGGTACTCTGTTACTCCCAGCCACAGACGGAAAAGCTTTGTACAGTGCACACGATTAGCAGTTCCACTTAGGCAAACCAGGATCGGGCACAAGCACTCACTGGAGTTGAGCAGATCATATGGTCATAAGGCACAATGCCAAGCTTTGACCAGCAGTCAACAATTGCTAACAGACTCAAGTGATTATTGGGCGGAGCCTCCTCGCGGGAACCCTTGGAAAGGGAAAATCGATCGAGCACTTCATCTTTTAGGAGTAAATCCTGCCCCTCCGTGTCAGACTTGAAGACTGCTGCTCCTGCTGCCTTCACTCGACGCTTCAGTTCTTCTCTGTGACCTCCGATCATCAACTTGTAGAGCTCTGTTACTGACTGGGCATATTGGCGGATCTGTTCTTTTGCAGCCGGGTTGAGGATGGCTAGACCAGCGTACACATGCCACTTATTCGAGTAAATGCGCAACGTGATATTGATTTTGACATTCTCGATACCGCCAACCCAACGCGGGATTTCCCAAGGAAACTGGTTGTTAGCCTGCCAGGCAGTGCCCATACTGAGAAACGCAGCATGTGTGACTGCCTGCGTATCCGCTGTGATACGGTCATGCATTTCTCCAGTGAGATAAACATATTTAGATCCGAAAGAAGAGAAGACCTCTTCCACAAACTTCAGGCTTTCGTCAGAGGCTCGATGTTGGATGAGAACCTGATGAAGGATATTAATATAACTATTATAATACTGGACGGGCAAGTATGCGTGGCAGACCATACCAAAGGTTGACCTTTTGGATTAACATTCGGGCCGTGGAGAGAGTGGCACGAAATAATTTCTACATCCGGGGGAAGGTGTTTATCGAATGCAGCCAGCTCTGGGGCCTTGCAAGATGTTTGCCCGCCGACGATCGCACCAACCTTGGTGGCTTTCCAAAAGTCAGAGAGGGATGGAAGCGATAAGATAGCTATCAGTCATGATAACATACACGGCCCATACTCAGCGACTATCTTGTCAATGGCTCCTGCCTCTACACTGTAGATAATGAAATCGCTAATTCTTGAAACCAGATGCCCATTCGGAAGGATTGTGACACCTTGCTACATACAATGAGTTTCACCGGGACTGAAACGGTGGCGACAGACATACTTTGGCTGCGAAATCCTTCTTTAGGGTATCATAGTTCTCGGGCTTATCACACGCATTAATCCTTCAGGCAGAAAGTATCATTAGCATACCTTTTCGTTATGACAAGAGGACGGCAAGCAGAAGTCGATGACCTGGTAAAATCCGTTAGCAGCTGAGCAATACAGCGTAACTGAAGACAATATGCAGAGCGGAAAACAATGTTTCAGATAAAAGATAGTAAGGTAGCGTGGTTTTTACATCAGTGACAACCCAACAGTTAACCGCCAGCACCAGAATGGTAAGGCAGTCAGACTGTCAGGTCATGCTCGAGCCAAATGCACTCTAGTCATCATATACAAGCAAAGAAAGCAGAGAGGGTAGGTAGCTTACCATGAACAGGCAGTTTTGCCCTGGGATATATACCAAGGGCAGAAGGGAATGGGCGGGCGCAAAATTACCTCCATCCCGCATCGCTCAACCGCTGGGCATACATCTTGCCCATGTCTCCCATTCCAATGATGCCAATTGTGGCAATCTCTTTGGTGAGCTTCATGTTGAAGGCAGGTGATCTTGCTTCCAAGATAAACGATTTGCTGAAGATGTGTCTGTCAGTGAGACAAGAAAGTCATTACCAAGACAGCATCAGAAAGGGGACAATTTCACGCATGACCCGACGGATACTGATCCGTCAGCCTCAGGTCATCAGTCTTCTCAAGAAACAGGACATGGGCAGACGACGCCAGATCCTGGGTGAACTCGAGAATTTAGGAGGAAGAAAAAGAAAAAAATTAAGCAGGCAGAGCTTGTTAAAGAAGCAGCCGGAACCTCCATTAGCGCTAGTAACTGTCGGACCGACGTCCCACCGAGCATGGTCCCGCACCGTTGCGGTCACGTGCAAAGGTGTCTCGATCCATGGTCTGGAGGCCTGAGGCAGCAGTTCGCTTGACCGAGCCCAATGGTGGCCCGTGGGTCCTTCCGAAAAAGTTTACCCACCAATCATGGTTGACCCGGGGTATTTTCTAGGGCACACACGGTCAATTTTCTGTGTCAATGTCTACGCTCATCGTCGGCGAGGTTCTTTTGTTTCCTTCTCTATCCATATTCCATCCACAGACAACCCCAATCCACCACAGTCGCGATGCCTCCCAAGAAGACCGGTAACGCCCGCCCTGAGAATGTCTCTCTCGGCCCTCTGGCCGGAGATGGTACGTCCTTTTTACCTCACGCGCGATGCGCAGACCTCCATCTATGCGGTCCTCTCTAACATGACTTGATACAGGCAAGCTCGTTTTCGGTGTCGCCCGTATCTTTGCCTCCTTCAACGACACCTTCGTCCATGTTACCGATCTCAGGTTCGTGACTCCTTTCTGCATATGATTGATTTGCTGCGCACACCTTTTCCGTGCGTCATGGAAGTCGGAACGGTTCGAAGACTGGATTTCGTCTCGATACCGCAGGATGGCATGCAGAGGCTAATATTCTGGGTGATTCCAGCGGCCGCGAAACTATCTGCCGTGTCACCGGTGGTATGAAGGTCAAGGCTGACCGTGACGAATCCTCCCCCTACGCTGCCATGTTGGCTGCTCAGGATGTCGCTGCCCGCTGCAAGGAGCTTGGCATCAATGCCCTCCACATCAAGATCCGTGCCACTGGTGGTATGTATACTATTACAATTGCCCCATTGTGAATCCAGATTTCTAACTCATCTCAGGTAACGGAACCAAGACCCCTGGTCCTGGTGCCCAGTCTGCCCTCCGTGCTCTGGCCCGTTCCGGCATGAAGATTGGCAGAATCGAGGACGTTACCCCGACTCCTTCCGACTCTACTCGTCGCAAGGGTGGTCGCCGTGGTCGCCGTCTCTAGACATGTGCGCTTCACTTCTATTCCTGCTGCGGGTTTCTTGCAGCTGGAACTTGGACGGATTGAAGGGTACCTGCAGGTGTCTCTGCCTGCGAATGTGGATGGAATAACGCGAAGAACGGCATTTTCGCCTGGTCTTCACTTTTTTCTTTCTTCCAGTCAATTCTCAGCTTTGGGCATACTGTAGCTCCCTTTTGACACGATAACAGCTACCCAATGAATCAATGAAGTATCTCAACTGAGGACAATCTTCAAGTAATTTTTCAATGCGTAATGAAATCTATTATTTACGGCGTAATCTAACTATTGAAGTAGCAGACCGCATTGTAGCGTTGATGGGGGGCCAATTGGAGTTAAATTTGTTCATGGTCGCAACAAGTTCCATCGAATTGTGAGGCGTGATGTAACCAACATTACGGAAAGATGCGGGACAGAGTCTTCAGCTCTTTGCAACCAGATAATCCAAGCACTCTACCTGCATTACCTAGAAATCAACAAAGACGGAGGAGATTTTTCCATCTGCGGAGCATGATGTGTCTAGCGCCACCTGCCACCAGGACTTCCTCACCTTAGGTTTCTGCGATCTTCGCCGCACTTCATCAGATACTCAAGTCGGAAACCTGCTGTTAACGCATCTCCTTGAACAATCGAAAGCTCAAACAGAGCTTTCCTCTCCCGCCTCCCTCTTCTACACGTATACCCCTCCTGAGTCTGAAGACGAAAAAAGCAAAACAACCATGCCCCCGCCATCCCTATCGCCAACCCCCACCATCCTCCTCCCCCACCTACCCCCGAAGACCCTCGTCGGCATCGACCTCATAACATTCACCTCGACAGCCAACTTCCACGGCATCAGAGACCTCCCGGAAGGCTGGCACTTCCTCTACACCGGCACCACGGAGAGTTTCTCCCTCCGATGCGGGGCCTGGTTCTACGTCGGTGACATCTCCGCCGCTGACGCAGCCGCTGCGGCGGGGCACGCTGACAGCACGGCAGTTGACCGGAGGACGCAGGGCCTAGGCGGTGCTGGTGGTGAGACTGAGATCCGGATATGGAAGTGGGATCAGAATGTCGAGGCTTTGGTACCGCTGAGGGGGGACAATGATGCAGAGAGGCAGGAAGCCATGCGGCACAAGGCGAATCTGGGTGCGGTGTGGCAGAGTGGTGGGTTGTTTGGGTATCGGAGTCGTGTGCCGCCATCAAGATCGTCATCGTCTTCCGGAAGAAAAGAGGAAGAGGACCGTGACGAGGAGGACAACGAGGAGGAAGGGAGAAGTGACTGGGTTGGTCTGACGCGCTGGATCTCGCCGCAGCTGCTGTCGCGCGTGTTAGGAGACCCAGATTTTGATGTCGATGGTCGCCCTCGGTGGATGGTCACTTCAGCAAGTACGGCGGCACAGGATGCGGACCATATACCAGGCCTTAAGGGACCGGGAGCCGTGAGCGCCGATGGGGTCGCTGGTGAGCAGGAGAAGGAGTTGCGCTTCCTCCCAGTCGATCTCAAGCGTACCTGGCGGGAGGGGGCAATCGGACGGGAGAGGACCGAAGCTGCGCAGGACCGGTCGTGGGCATTGGGAGATCTGATACGACGGTACTCAGTGTCGTCCGCGGACGAGCGCATAGTGGAGGCGCAGGTCCTAGGGGAGTTGCAGTTTACGTTCCTCATGGTTCTGACGATGATGAACTTCTCATGTCTGGAACAGTGGAAGAGGTTATTGAGTTTGATTCTCACGTGCCGTGCGGCGATCAAGGAGAGGGAGACATTCTTCAGGGACGTGCTACGACTACTGCGGCTACACTTGAGGCGGTGCGATGACGTTGAGGGCGGACTGTTCGAGATGAATGGGGATGATGGCGGGGCGTTTCTCAGAAAGCTACTGACGAACTTCAAGAGAACTGTGGACGAGGTCTTCGAGGGCGCTGGGTCTATAGTCAAAACCGAACTGGACGAATTGGAGAAGTGGGTGAAAAGGGAGTATGGCTGGGAGCTCAGACGAGAAGCCATAGTTCGGAGGGGCATGCTGCAGCTCGAGGACGGAGAGCAAGTGGAGATGGAGCTCAACGATTGGGAGGCAGATGACGAAACGGGGGAGTATGCGCCTGTCGTTGTTGACCTCGGGGAAGGCGGCGGTTCAGAGTCAGAAGATGCAGATGATGTAGATATGCAAGACATTCAGTTGCAATAATATGATTTGTTTCAGCGGACTGCCAGCTCATAAGTTCTCCGTTATTGTGATGCTGTCTTTAACCACGTGATATCAGATTTCGAGATAATGAAGCTGCATCCTAGCCCATTTTCAAAAACCCAACCGTGCGGTACTGAACATCCGGGTTTTTTGAACAAAGGTGAAAAAAGCTGTTATTTTCAGAAACCTGGCCTAGTCTACCTCCAGCTGAGAAAGCGCCAGTATCCCACGTAAATAGCCACATCAATACCCACACACGTTTCCTTGTTCCCCGGAACCGCACCGGAACGTCCCCAGACCAACAAACAGCACCATTTTAACGGTAGGACTTCTGGTATCTGGCGCGAGCACCGCGACCACCGAACTTCTTGGGCTCGGCGCGGCGGTTGTCGGCAACGAGCAGGGTGCGGTCGTACTGGACGAAGGCCTGCTTCAGCTGGTTCTTGGAGTGCTCGTCGACGTACTTCTGGTAGTAGGCAACGATGGACTTGGCGATGGCCTGGCGGATGGCGTAGATCTGGGAGGTGTGACCACCACCAGAGACGCGGATGCGGATGTCGACACCGGCGAATTTGTCGAGGCCGACGATGAGGAGAGGCTCGTAGACCTAGTTTTTGGAAAAACCGTCAGATGGTGTCCATTGGGAAGCGATGAGGCCAGCGCAACAGTCGTCCATGGCCAGAGGTGAAAAATTCGTCGTACCTTGAAGCGGAGGATCTCAGGCTTGACCAGGGAAAGAGGCTGGCCGTTGACCTTGATGAGGCCCTTGCCTTGCTGTTGTCCGACTCAGTAATCGTTCTCCCACCCAAATCGCAGCGTTGTAATTCCTTTCCAACATCGAATTACAAAATCGTCGGCAATGAGGGACTGTTTCGTACCTTGCAGTGGGCGACGGCGGTAGCTGTAAACGAATATCAAGTCAGCCTTGAACTTCTCCGCACAAAGATTCCCCCTCAGGGTTGCGAAAAAGCCACTCACCCGTCTTCTTCTTGCCGAAGCATTGCACACTCTGGATGGTAGCCATGTTGGATGGATGGCCTTGCCGGTGTCGAGAAGAGTGTGCGGAGATTCGAGAGGGTGTTGTCGTATCGTCGTCGCAGTCTTCTCGATTCAAGGTGTAAAATCCAACCTGGGCTTGCGGGTGTGCGGGCTTTCGCTTAGTGTGCGCGCTAGTCGAATCTAGGGTTACTGCTCCAGTGCGCGGTTGCGAGGTCATATCACGTGACGCGTCGCGCGCTATCAACTTTGAACCTCCGATCAGAGTTCGGAAGGGAAATGAGCTCGGCTACAGGAAGGTGAGAGCGTTCGCCAGGCCTGGACTTTTTTCGCCCATTGAGAACCATTCCTGCTCTGTCCTGGTTGTACAACAAAGATCTGATAGCGAAAGGGGATTCAATTCCTTTCCCTCAAATTTCATACCTGATCAGCGGGCTTAGGTACACCAGATCCAGCCAAGATGTCGCAGACAGTCGGAAAGGTAAAACCTCTAAACCTTCTTCGAATTGTCCGGATGGCTCATGAATATGTAACATAGACTCGTCTCGCCTACTCCCGCACATGGCACTACATCGATGTCGGCTCCGACCCGCGCTCCCTCGGTCGCCTGGCATCTTCGATTGCCCTCTTCCTGATGGGAAAGCACAAGCCCATCTATGACCCCTCAACCGACTGCGGTGACTACGTCGTCGCCGTCGGCTGCCATGATCTTAAGACGACTGGCAAGAAGCGATTCCAGAAGATGTACTACACCCACACGACCCGTCCGGGTAGCCTGAAGAGCATGACGATGGACAAGATGTTTGAGAAATGGGGAGGCGGCGAGGTGCTGCGGAGGGCAGTGAGAGGGATGCTACCGAAGAACCGCTTGCGGGAGAAGAGATTGGCAAGATTGAAGAGTGAGTATTCCTGCTTTTATTGATTCTACAACTTCAATGTTGCTGCGGTGCTCTGGATGAAGTGGGGAAGATAATATACTTTTCCCTGCTGGCTGTTGAGGTTGCGAGTGGATCGATTGGAAGACCATAGCATGCTTTATTGATTGTCCAGCTCTCGGAGAGGCGTCCGTGCTGACTCATTTGCGCTGCAGCCTTCGAAGGTCTTGCCCACCCCTACAAGGAAAACATCGTCAAGTACGGCAACCAATCCGTGATTGGCAACCTGCCAGAAGTGAAGGAGGCGCTGCAAAAAGCTAGATCGTCGTAACGCAATGGAGTCTCAAGTGACTCAATTTCTCTGTACTATTTCCTTGTTTTAACTAGAAGCGCATGGGTGGAGTCCATCGGGATCACGCTGTTTTGATATTGTCCGATATGTTATACCATCTAGACAGAAAACCGAGAGGGAATCTGTTTCGTCTGAATCTTGTTTGATTCTGTATTCTATGAATGATATCAGCAATGCTCGAGAAATACCCACGCCGGTTTATGTACAGTTCTAAAGACTCCAATTGTATGCCCAGCCTCATAACTAGAAGTAGATCCAGCCTTTTAAAGATTCAATGGCTACAGTTTTGCACTCTCTATTCTCTCACCCGATCGTGCTACAGTGCATTTGATCAGGCCGTTCGGTGCCGACTGCGGGACGTACACCTCAGCATCCTTGCCGGTGTTCTTGATTCCCTTGTGCCAGCTGAGGTCTATAACAATTCTAGTTAGTGATATTCCTATACGATCATGTAAATATCCTAACTCACCAACTTCAAAGTAGTGTTTGTTCGGCAAAGAGTATTCCACTGTTTCGACCAGCGGAGCAGCGGCCAGGATCCCCTCAGCCATCTTATACATTGTGTTTTGCACGCTAGCGCTGTTGTCTTCGGCAAAGGTCTTGAGAGTGATGTCCCGCGCCGCGGACCAGGTCTCGTCAAATTTGGGAATCGCCGCCTTGACAGCGTCCAGGTTGTCAAAAGACTTCCATTGCCAATTGGCATCAACCTCAGTGCTCAGAACCCGGTCCCAGGTCTCAGGCAGCGTGGTAAATTCATCACGGACGAAGCCCCAGAATTGCGAGTTAGTGCTCTTGAGAACAAGCAGACCGGAGATGGCCGACTTGATATCAATGCCCTTGCCTTCGGTCACGTCGACCTGCACATTTCGCGTTTCGTTTCCGTCCCGCAAGAAGGAGTGGGGGTGCGGTTGACCGTCAATGGTCATGCGGGTCCAACGATGTGTGACGATGTTGACGTGGGCCACGTGAATGTGGTTGTACTTCTCGATAAAATGAGTGCCAACGATAGAGCCGAACAGCTCAGGCGGTGTGACAGGGTGCAGCTTGGCCATGATATAAATAGTGTTCTTTATCGAATCGGTGGCTACCACGACGCTGTTGTCGCCCTGGGTGTAGCTACAATCTGTAAACATGGGATGCCCAAGTAGCAGGAGAATAGCAGGCAGCTTACGATGTATCAATGTCACCCTCGAGCAGCACGCAGACAGTCATCTCAACGACAGTGTGAACGCCAGTCTCCTGGTCGCGACGAACCTTGTAGAGACGGACGTTGTCCTTGCCATAGCGGGCAGCGGCTAGCTTGGAAGCCATGGCGATGACTTTCGCGGGTTGTACACCTGGTATCTAAATAGCGGGTTCAAAATCTGGGAAGGATAATTAGGAGAGACGTAGAAGAGAAAGCCTATTGCTGAGGAGAAGAATTGGTGCCAACGTGCCAGCACGGCGAGGGGGTGGTCTTTATACGTGGCTTATCACAGCTTACGGGGAGCTCGAGTCAACATGCCGGAAACGAGCGCGGACGGGCAGGAACGCGGCGGGGAATACCTGCCTGGCCCGCGGTCGGTGAATCTCCTTTCATCATGCTACGGGAGTCACACGAAGGCAAATGCCAATGCCCGGGAGACTTCAAAGCAGCAGACCCCGAGCTCTTGAGGAGCATGACGAGCTTCGACGCCAGGCATCGGCCAGCTCCGACTCCCGCCAGAGGACAGCGCGGAGGTCGGCTGGGACGCGCCTGGTTGGCGGCCGCGGTGGATCTGCGAAGCCAAGCGCTGCTGCTGTGAGATGGGCGATCCGGCGCTGCTCCGTCGCTCGGGCCTCCAGCGCGCGTGGCCGGCGTGGGTCCGGCGCTCCAGGCCCTGGCCGGTTACGCCGTCCTCCGTCCACTATCTTATCATCTCCGCCAAGTATGTAGTAACGCTCCATGGTCACCGCCAAGGTATGCCCCTCTACGCTCGGAGCTAAACTGGTCTCTATAACGCATCCGTGAACAATACCAGACCCTGGCCCAGATGGTCAAGCTAGATGGAACGTCTTCTGCAGTGGTGCTGGCTGAGGCTGCAGAGGATATGGTGTCCATCTTCCCCAGAACCGCTTCCACGTTTTCAGTATTTCGTCACTTCTTCCCCCCTCACTCACCACATGTGATACATTTACATTATGTCAGTCTGATTTTACAGTATTTTAATTTGTCCTGCAGAACATTTGCCTTCCGCTTCATTGCGTTCATCATGGCCCTGTCTTCTCAATAAAAGATCTCAGGTGAAGATCATGTCTAATGTGAGATACACATCAATTTAAATAGCATGAATTAGAGGAAATGCTTTTTTAGTGTCCCTTGCATATACTCTGTGTCGGAACTGGTCACTATCTCAATCAACTCTGTTATCTCTTCTCGCACTCCCTTGACTCTCATACTGACGCATTGTGCACAAGCAGATCAAGCTCCATCGCTTTTTACGTGTTCACTGACCAACAATGGTATAAGCGTGACGACAACTTGAAGCATTGGGAATGATATGCTCCACAGCAGCGACAGTCTCTCTCCCCCGGCCTATCGCTGCAACCATCCAGGCGAGGATGCTTTCTGCCTTCCAGCTTATTGATGGATCGTCTTTGGCATGGCCATCAGAGACCCCTGCCGGCTATTACGACTGTGGCTCCAGATGAGCACGAGTATTCCCGTTGTCGCATGATCCCGTACTTCTCGGGCTCTTCTCGGGGAAAGCAGGTCCAAATCACAATATCCTCGGTAGATAGTCCTTCCCCGCCGTTTCTACAGTTTCCTTGAGAGTTACATTTGACACTCATTGACTCTCTTCTTTTTCACGGTCTTATAGCCTGTCAATCGCTTGCTAGCCCAGGCAACGGACAACTCCAAAGACTGTCACATACGGCGCTTACGTTTGATGTTTCGCTAACATGATATTTATGCTGTTTTAGTTCAGTGCATACCTGCGTATACAAATGTATTATACTATTAAAAATGATCTAGTGAGAAGAAGTATTGCTTAATTTAACCTAATTTCTGAGAATCGGAGTTAGGCTTTATGCTTTTGCAGGTAATCTGAACTTTGCAGGTGTTCCCTAGAAGCAACCTCGCACTGCTTAACATTAAATTGCTCAGCTCGTAAATTAGCATAATTAGAAGTGCCGTCTTAGCCTATAAGTTCTCAAACTTCGCAAAGGAAGACGGACTGACTTGCTAGGTACCTGTTGGTTCTCTTGAGGATCGACTATCCGCCCATCAAGCTGTCGAGAATATTGACTTAATCACAACTCTAGAACAAGAAGGCTTAATAATGGTATACAAACGGCATGGAAATTAGGTAATAATTTTTGCTAACCATCTGGGCAGTATCAAATATCTCAATAATGACCTGTGGGTGTGGGCTGTAATTGTGGCCTTAGGCAGAAAGCAAATCTTAGTCAGCCGTCACAGGCACGCTAGGGGAAGATCCACGTCTGCGAAACGAGCAGTGAGTGGTACGCCATTGGGAGGGACAGATCCAACATCGGACAGCGGTCTGGATACCTTGGCTGCAGTGTGTTTCGCCTTGACTGCTCTCTCTCCCCACACCAGTCGTCGCACCACAAATCCAGAATGTTTCTTCGACCTTAGAAACAATCCTCAGTTCCCAATACAACTATTACAGTCCTCCGTTCTGGACCGTTCCCGCTGTAGCTCAACTGACCGAGGTTATCCACCGACGTCGATACAACCTAACGAACACCTTCAATTAGCCTGCGTTTACCTCCCTAGCCTCCCTTGACCGTCGAACCTACTTTCCCCGTTCTTATCAATGAGATTCAATACTCCTCAGTTCATGTGCGACCGGTGATACACGGGTGTCTGCCGCTAGATGGAGATCTATGGCGTCGGTATATAAAGTAGGGTCCTCTGCGACACCGACTCAGCATCGTGCGCTGGGTGATGGACGGTCATTTTCAAGCCAGGATGAAGGCTCAGTGGACGGGAGCTGGAACGATGCTGGCTCGCGGGTAAACAGGAATGGCCGCTCTGCGTCGGGAGGCAGCGCTTCTATAGGGTCTCGAGGTGCATCATCTCTGGCTCCGTCAGTTCCTCCTCCTGGTAGCTTCAGTTCTGAACTGAAGAGCGTGAATACTACCATACGCACCGTTAACTCGCGATCGGATGTTTCATTCGCCAGAGGAGGGAGCAGTAGCGTCAACGAGGACGACGTTCCCAGCACAGAGCAGCGCCAGGCGATCCTTCGGGATAAGATTGCGAAGGAGATGAAGATAAAAACGGGGACGGAGAATATGTTGGAAGCGTTGTTGACCAAAAACCCAAAACAAACCAAGGACCAGAGGTTGAAGGTAGAGTCGGAGTTGAGTTCGTCTAATCGCAAGCTTGCGGAGTTGCATCATGAGCTAGAGGAAGAACTGCTTCGTGCACAAGCCCCATCGACGCCTCCTCGAAGTCGACTTTCTGCTTTGTTCCGGGGAAGCCCTTTGCGATCACCCTCTCGTGCTACCGACTCGATTGATGGTGACCCCGAAGATGCAGAAGGGGAAACAGAGTCACCGACATATGTCCTTGCGGAAACTCTCCAAGCCCTTGAGATCGAAGGCATGTCTCCTGACTATTATGTTGAACGTGCAAACAGCCTGGTCGAACTGTTCAAACGGTATCCAACTTTGAAGTATGACCTGGCATGGTCTGTTTTTGGATTGCGAGTGCAGGTGATGCTTCTGAGCGATAGCAAAGAGGTTGTTGCGGCTGGATACCGCTTGACACGCTATGCTATCGCAGACCGCAAGTCCCTCCAAATCATTCGATCACTACACACAGACGAACTGGTGATCTTGTCACTTGTTAAAGAAACAAAGGCCAGCGTAGAACGTGAGCAAGCACTCAAGTTTGTGAGAGCGTTCCTGGATGTGAAGGATGGGGTTCATGAGATTTCTCGTGCGGTAGTACGCACTATTGTGTCTGTCGCCGAGCACAGTGATGATCGTCTAAGGAATATCTGCATAATGACCCTTGCTGAGATCCTAGTTAAGGACCCAGGGTTGCTTTTCCATTCTGGAGGATTTGGGGCATTGAATGATGCTCTGGCAGAAGGAACATTTGGTGCTTCGGAGAGCTTGATGGCAAGCTTCTTGCATGTCTTCGATGCCCCTCACAGCAGAAAATACCTTAGAGGCGGTTGCGAATTGGAGGCTGTTCTCACTCCATTTACTGATTCACTTGCCGACACTGTCCGTAGTGGACGACTGAAATCTGCTGCGAAAGCAATTTCAGCGATGCTGAAGACCTGGCCAGGCCTTCTAACTCTGGCAAAGGACGATGCTAAGCCTCTTAAGTCACTTTTGCAATCTCTCCACTATCCCGATGCACAGGCAAGAGATCTCATTATGGAACTTATATTCGATGCTCTTCGGATTAAACCACCATCCTGGTCCTCATCTTTCCTGGCTGGTCGAAGACTTACCACCTATGGTAGAGTTTCTAACCTTGGATCTGAATCGGACACCAAACATCTGCGTGCGATGTACGACGATGAGAATAACAGGTTTGATCTCACGGCTCATTTTTCGGCTCTAATACTCGCAACGCTGCTCAAGGCTGGATTATTAAAGGTATCTCTTCCAACGGTTACTTTTCCACCACCTAAGAGGCTGACCATGCTCCAGGCTCTTTCTGATCTTATTGAGGAAGAGACAGACGCGTCTCTCAGGCGAAAGGCAACCTTGTTGCTTACAGAAGTCCTTAAGCTTGCCCATCACTCTTTGCCTCAAACCATTAGCGCCAACCTCCAGGTGCTTCCACATTTACTTCCAGCAGCGGTGAAGTATGAACTTGAAAATCATGACTCTGCCATGTCGACAATTTACCAGATTGAAAGTATCAATCGCACTTTAGCGCGGTCTGGTCCAGGAAGATACACCGTGGATGCAGATATATCGGCTTCGTTGCTGTCAGGGGAACAAGCGAAGGATAAATTGAGTCCTGCCATGGATGAAACACAATTTCGGAATGCTATTCTGGAGACCCATGTTTTGAACACCGTCAACTACGTCAAGTGGAAATGGGATCTGATCCACCGCATCGTTGAAGGCCCACTGACGAACCCGAAGAGACTGGATGAAGGAATCAAGGGATCAAAATTTATGAAACGGCTTATAGGTTTCTATCGGCCTTTCAAGTATCGCTTCTCCATGATTCCGAATACGAAACCAAATCAACGTTACGTACGAACAGGATGTGCCTTGATGCGCACATTGGTGCAGAGCCCCGAAGGCACGAAGTACTTGGCGGAGAACAAATTGCTGAGGCAGATCGCGGAATGCCTTGCTCAGGTGGATCGAATGAGTGGACTCACCTCATCTGCCCCGTTGTTCTCTCGGGAGCAGATGAGCAACACGCTGAGTGGCGGCTATTTTGCCTTGCTGGGCACCTTGAGCGGCGACCCCAATGGTCTTTCCATGATGGAAAGGTGGCATATGCATAACATGTTCTACCACATAATAGAGCTCAGGGATCGGAATGACCTAATCCAGGCCCTTCTCGGCAACATGGACTACACTCACGAGAGCCATCTCAGGGTCATATTATCGAAAGCTCTCACGACAGGTTCGAAGGAAATCCGTATCTTCGCGACGAAGCTATTACGGAAATATGCAGTCGGTAACGTTCAACTATCCTCTGGTAGTACGGGAATAGGCAATGCCGATTGGGTTGTGAAGCTTCTTGTAACCCAGCTCTATGATCCCGACGTTACCGTTAGCCAGGTGGCTGTCAAGATCCTCGAAGAGGCATGCAACCAACGTGACTACCTTGAGTACGTGGTAAAATGCAGGCCATCTCTCGACCATCTCGGTGAAATCGGTGCTCCGCTCCTTTTGCGATTCCTCTCGACTTCCGTAGGATATCACTACCTCGACGGACTTGATTACATCACACAGGAGATGGACGATTGGTTTCTTGGTCGGAATGACGCCTATGTTGCTCTCGTGGAGGCGTCTTTGTCCCGAGCTTATGTCGATCAGCAGCCTCGCAGAAATAGCTTTGCCCCGGAGGACTTTGTTGACTTGCAGGACATTGGCATCGTACCACCACATTTCTACAGGGAGCTCGCCCGTACGACGGAAGGCTGCAAGCTCCTTAAACAGTCTGGCCATTTTAACGAATTCGCCTCTACAATTCGCGATTTCCAATTGGACGAAGAAGATCCAGAGGTTTTGCTCAAGGTGAAAGGATGTCTCTGGGCTGTGGGCAATGTAGGCTCGATGGAGCTTGGAGCGTCGTTTCTGAAAGAGACAGAGATTGTTCAAGATATTGTGAAGATAGCAGAGAGCGCTGAGGTCATTACCATGCGGGGCACGGCTTTCTTCGTTCTCGGCTTGATCTCACGGAGTCAGCACGGCCTTAGGATGCTTGCAGAGGTTGGATGGGAAGCTGCAATTGACCAGAAAGGCGATTCCTTGGGGCTATGCATGCCGAAAGACCTGAGAAAGCTCTATTCAGTGAGTATTTACGTTCAACCTTTTGATTATCACCCACTAATCCCACATGCCTAGGTGTCTTTCCCTACCTACGTACGAGATCCGGAAAGGAAGCGTGTATCTCGTGAGAGGTTTAAGGCGGCGACTGTCGATCCGGATCCCTTGAATGCGAAAATCCTGAAATTGATAGTCGACATGGGCAATACTGTTCTGTCCAAAAGAGCAGCAGCGGATCTTCATAGGTCAGCACATCTCAGCATCTCCATCTGTTACCTAGTCTAATGCTCTGTTGCAGTATCAAAGCCAAGCATCCGGATTCATTCCACCAGGTCGAGCTTTTCCGAAAGACGCTCACTATTCTCGAAAGCCATCACTTCCGGTTACCTGCTCGACGTTTTGCTTTGGACTTGTTCGACAAGAGCGTGATGAGACGTATCGTCTTGGAGGAGGATTCAGAGACTGACTCGGATAGTACCTCGTCACAATGACTTTGATTCCCGGCCGCTTTTCTTATTATCTCTGTTTCCGAAGTCGAGCTCTTGCCTTCGGTTGCATGACAGGACGGCGTTTTGATCAGATATACCTCATATACCCCTACCGACTTCTCTTTTCCTACCGTTGCTGGTCTGATCTGCTTGGTGATATCCCAAATATATCCCACATGATTGTCTCCTGCCGTTCGATGAGCTGGGCTCA
Source organism: Thermoascus crustaceus (assembly GCF_041956765.1). NCBI lineage: Eukaryota > Fungi > Ascomycota > Eurotiomycetes > Eurotiales > Thermoascaceae > Thermoascus > Thermoascus crustaceus. Next base: position 628,505 of record NW_027192527.1, on the reverse strand, counting down.
TACGATCAATCCTCTCACGCCTCTTCTAGTGTTTGCGCCGTGGCGCCTTTTTTTCCCTGAGATAATGAATGATATCACGGCAATGACCCACATTTCCTCTTCCATTATCTGCTTTTTGTGAGATGGGGGGGCTTTCGGTCCGTTCCGGCGATATGTGAGGAGTTACTTTCTACTGTTGTTTTTGAACAATTCTGTAGCTTATTCCATCTACAAGCTGAGGGGAATGGAAGTGGAGCATTCGAATAGGTGTGGGTGTATCTATTCGGTCAATATCTTGACGGCAGTGAACATGTATACATTGTATGCACATGTAGATACACATGAAAAAGAAGTATCGAAGAAAAATTTTTCTCTTGCTGCCCGGTAGTTGGAGCTGTTCTATAGAAGGTTCGTGTGGTAAATGGAAGCTTATTTGACATTTGACGATCGTCGGGCCGCGGCTCGGACCAGCTCCAGCGATCGCGGTCGGCTAGTCGCCCGGAAAGTGACGCGATCGATGCGACCCGGGGAGATGTCCAGAACCTCGCTGACGATTGAGCTTCAACTTCACCGTAAAGGCCGCAGCAATGTTCCTATCTCCTTTCATACAGGATAAGATAATTGTGCGATCTTTTTTGTGACCTGCTCTTATGATGACTAACTGTGTAATGCATAACTGCGAAGAGAATCCCTATCAGTGTGAATACTAAGTTACAGCTCTTCGCATTAAGGGGAAGCGGTTTCTCCAACGTTCGACTGTCTAGCAAAGACTGCGCTTTCCTTTGCTTTGCTTCTCATCGAATGGTCTTGAATTGATCCGCAGGACGATCGAAACAACCCGTTCCTGTTGCGATCGCATCGATGTCGGACCACATTGACAACTCCGATACTATCCCCGCCTCCTCCTCCTCCGAACAGCAAGATGCCCCCACAGTCTTGCCCGAAGACTCTATTCCATCCGATGCATTCGACCCGGAACCTCCCCTCCATGCTCACTCCGTGATTCGGCTGATCCAATGTCCGCGCTGCTCCCTGCCGCTGCGATCGCCGCTTCGGTTGCCATGTGGAAATACGCTTTGTCGGTCATGTCTTCCGCCTCTGCGCAAGAGGGTTGGGGTTACATATCCGATGGACGAGGGCCGGGAGGAGGCGTTTAGTTGCTGCTGGTGCAATGGGGAGGAGCATTCCATGGGGGACTGCGGCACGGATGTCTTGGTTAGTAAACTTGTGGATGTGTTTGAGGAGGTTCTGCGGGATTCTTCCAGTCAGGATATCAGTGAAGGAGAAGGGATTACGGTTCGATGGAAGCGCACTGGTGAAAGTGAGAGTGCGGAGGAGCCAGATGTTGAGACTGCGGTTGTCAAGGGTGGACGATTGGTCGGGACATACAATCTGGCAAAGGAAGGACGGCTCAAATATGATGTGAAGGAGGTCACTTACGATGATGGAGTGAGGCCATCAGAAGAAGAAGAGGCCAGAAAGCATGATGAGCGGGAAGATGTGATCCTGGGGAAGCTGAAAGAGCTTACGAGAAACGAACTCGATTGCCAGCTCTGCTACGCGCTGATATTGGATCCCCTCACGACTCCTTGCGGGCATACGTTCTGTCGGAAATGTGTCGCTCGGATTCTGGACCACTCCAACCTCTGTCCTATCTGTCGGCGAAAACTTAGCATGCCACCGGCTGTCCGGTCGATACCGGTAAACAAGATGGTATCCAGCCTGTTAGAGACTTTCTTCACAGATCAAGTTGCCGCACGGAGGGAAGCATCGACTAGAGACGAGATTGGACTTGATGATGAAAAGACGCTGCCGCTATTTGTTTGTACTCTTTCATTCCCGACTATGCCGACTTTCTTGCACATATTTGAGCCCAGATACCGTCTGATGATGCGCAGGGTAATGGAGAACGGTGGGCGAAAGTTCGGAATGGTCATATTTAACCGTAATGGTCAGACTCAGGGGGAGTTGGGAAGGACTCAGTTCATGCAATACGGTACCCTTCTGATGATCGATCGCTTCGAGCTACTGCCTGATGGAAGAAGCCTTGTTAGCGCTGTTGGTGTCTCGAGATTCAAGATTCTTGATTGGGGCGTCTTAGACGGTTATTATGTCGCTAAGACAGAACGTGTTGACGATATCTCGCTTGCAGACGAAGAAAACATTGAGTCTAGGGAGACAGCAGTCCCGATCAGCACATCCACATCCTCTTCAGAACCAGAAGGGAATAGTTCGGCAGCAGTGCCACTCGATTCTTTGTCAACACAACAGCTATTACAGCTCGGATTGGACTTCGTCGAGAGGCGTCGCATTGAGGCCGCGCCCTGGCTACATCAGCGTGTTCTTATGGCGTACGGAGATGTCCCGACAGACCCGGCCCGGTTTCCTTGGTGGCTTGCCAGTGTTCTGCCCGTCTCTGAGGAAGAAAGATATGCGCTATTGCCAACGACGAGTGTGAGGGAAAGGTTGAAGATCACAGCCCGTTGGGTGAGGAAGTTGGAGACCATGGAATGGTACGTTCCTTTCCTCTAGCATGGTGACTGGGTCGCTTAATTGTGTTGAAATGGATGTTTTAAACTGACATCATGCCGTTATCAAGGTCTACAAACACCTCTATTTGTGCTGTCTTATGACTAGCCGTCCCTCTCCTCATCTTCGCCATTCTACCTCTGGTACTCGGCCCGTTTACCGCCTCTTTCTCTTCATCATCTGCCCACGTATCAACCGCTTTTCTTCCATTCTCCTTTTCCGTCTCCTTCACCTTTGGAACAAACGTCCCCCCTTCTCTCGGACGTCACCACAACCACCACCGATATCAAAATAATATCGTCCAGGAGCGCACGGAGACATACATACCACAAACTCTAGTTATAGGCGCCTTCGGTGCTGTTTTCCTGGCACGGGTGGTCGGCAATCTAGCTCGAGAGATACGGGAAAGAAGACGGAGACTGGCGGTGGCGGCAGGGAGAAGAAGAGTGGTCCTTGGACAAGGACAACCGCGCGGGTCTCCAACAGTGACAGAGGTATATAGCGACGGGGAGGGAGAGGGACGTCCGGCAGCAGAACGTCGGCCTGATGTTGGGTAGGATGTCTTGACTACGGCCTCGACAGACATATATGCATTTATCTGTGCCCATTTCCAGGGCCCACTGGTTTATGAAAGCTCCATCTAAAGATGGAAGGTCGGAGCTGTCTTACGGTTCCACTGGTGCTCTCAAGAACTGCCAGTTCTGAGTAGTGAACACATATAGAGCAGCAACTCGCGTAGCCATTTGGCAGCGCAGGCCTTTAACTTCTTCTAGAGACCTTCACTGCACCACCTCGTTGGGTGTCGAGAAAAAAGCACCCTTTTGAAGAGGGAATTAATTGCAAATGTTCGAAAAATGTCTTGTTTAAGACAACGACAACATAGACTCCTCACGTCGAGGAAGACTGACAGCTTCTTTTTTCGGCTCTATTAAACCGAAAGTCTTTTTTCTATAGCATGACCAAAAGTTCAACTAGTGAAAAAAAAATCCGCATCTTGATCTCCTACTGCATCACAAGGGTGTTTTGTGGCATATTTGATATTCCTTTCTTGTTTAAACAAAAAAAGGTTAAGCATTGGAGTCAGCTGTGTTTACTGTTTGGACTCATTTTCCTGCCATGTTGTTATTGTTATTTTTGTTATTCTGTGCCCTTCGGATATGCATAGTGCATACAGTCCTGTACATATCAATTCTCTTCATACACTATAATATACTAATATATAATTTCCCCCCCCCCCCCCCCCTTTTCCGGTTCATATGACTTGAGATAGTTTCCAGGTTTAAGTTTCATAATGTTTGAGAGTATCGTTACACTTTCAAGCTAGGGATCGTTCAGGCGCTGTTGCTTCCCATGAACAATCTTTAAATATATATATATATATGCAGTACATTTCACAGAAGATACTGCTTTCATACTAACTACCTAATACTTAAGGTATATATACATACAAATAAAGTTATTATATATTCTACACAAACACAAAGTAAACTTAACAAAAATATAATGGAAGAGTTTGATTCTGTTTCTGTACGCTGAACGCCGACGCTCGTGCTGCCGTAGATTAATAAACACATCTCAACTGTCCCAGTCCCATATTGCAGGAAAGATTTCACACATATGTTTACATGAGAGTAATAAAAGGAGAGGCGGAAGAAAAACAAAGAGTAGAAGCTGCTGACCTCGTCCGTGAGAGCGTGCAGTGCGTCTCATAACCTAAGGAAAATTATGAGCATGAAGGTCGTGAAGAGATGAAGGATGAGATAGATTCGTTTCGAGAATGGAATAGAGAAGGATATGGGTGCAAGACATGATTAAGCAGAGACGGACCAAGAGGTCAGTTAGGGGGCAGAGATGGGAGAAGATAAGAATCAGGATTCGTCACTCATCCTGTCCTCCTCCTCGTCTTCGCCAGCCTCCTGTCCCGTGGTCTGCTTCTCTGGATTTGGCTCCCTGCTTTGCTCCTTTTGGTCCCCAGACACTTCCGCCTTCTCGGCCTTTTCCTCGCCAGCCGCTCCCTCAGGAGGCGGAGGCATTGTCTTAGCGAATTTGGCATCTATTGCAGCCCGATGTTGAGCACGCTTGTACTTCTCTGCCTCGTCGGGGTCGCGCACCACGACCTGGATCTGGTCCACTTGGTCCTCCTTCGCCTTAGGGCGAGTAGGAGCCAGACCTGCCTGCGCGATGGTGCGAGCACGCTCAGGCTTGAGACGAGTCTTACCCAGAATCGGGTAGTAGTAGGCACCCTTTTGCTTCAGATGAATATTCGCACGCTCACTTTCGTCCAATTCAGCAGGGTCAAAGAGAGTCAGTGCGATGTCTTTCTGCTTCTGGTCGGTGCTAAGGGTCTGGCTGCTCGTGGCATATGTGCGCACACGATCGTAGCGATGGAACTTGTTGTTGTCTGGGCCCTCATGTGTGTAATTATCCTCATTATCGCGGTCGGGGTTGGAGACTCTCAGACTGTTCTTGACCTTCTTGGTAGAGCCCTTCTTCTCAGGTAGGAAAAGGTCGTAATCCCACGGGATAGGACCAGGATCAGGGTAGAGATTAGGATTCGTCTTGTGTAGAGCAGTCTTGGCGGCATGTTCCTGGCAGACGCGCTCCTCGGGAGCGGACGGAACAAGGATAGCGACATCCATACGGTCGTCGCGTTTGCCTGAGATGCCCTGAACAGGTGCCTTGTCGAACTTGAACTGGACAAATCCACCAGGATCAGGGAATCCTTGTAGATCAGGAAGGACAGGGAAATAGCCGACAGGCTTGAGTTTTGGGTTGTCAGGATGGACAGGATTAGCCCACGCGTCGAGCTCAGCCTTCGTAGGAGTGTGGCCCTTCATCCTGCTCGGAGTATCTTCGCCAGTATGTTTGCTCTCGGGATAAGCAATATCAAAGCCCTTGAGGATGTATTTCTTGATATAGATTGGGTCGTCGTGAGAGACCTTGGGCTTTTCCTGGGGCCGAGGCTTGGGTCTGATAGAGGTAGTCTTTATGCCCTCTGGTCCGCGAGGGCCAGCGGAGATGTACTGAGTACGACGAAGAAAGCTGACATTAGCATTCTTGGGAGCAGGATTTCTCAGTTGCTCGAGAGTTGTAAGAAGCGGAAGATCAGCGGGGTCGACAGGCGGGGGGTTCTCAGGAGCCATAATAGCACTCTCGTCGCCCAAGTGAAGTCCCGGGATACCGACGAGGTCAATTGGCATGCCACCCTCGGCATCTACATCGATATTTGGCTCTTCGCGCCTGGCCATGTTGGATGCGAAGCCAGGGGTAAGGAAGCGCTCCAAGCCTTCATGAGGGATATCGAGGAACTTGGGTGGCATGTCCGGAGGAGGAAGATCATTGCGGTAACGCAGAGACGCAATATATTCTTGGTGGAAGCCCTCAGAGGGGCGGCCGTCCTTGGGTTTCGACATTTTGTCGTCTGCGACAACGGGAGAACCCGGATCTGGAGATAATAGATGCGAGACAGGACTGCACGCTAGGAGTCTGTCAAGTCTTGTCGAGTTGTGCGATGAAAGGGCTTCGGGCTTACCTGGGCCCGGAAGCGCAAGCGGAGAGATCTCAGCGTCGGGGATGAGGTCCTCGTCTAGACCGCTGAGGTCGAGCGGCGCTGGCTCTGGAGCAAGACCTGGTGGTGAGCTCTGGGAACAGGTACAAAAGGACTCACGCAGAGCGTGAACTCACTGGAGCTTGGAGGTGCCATTTTGCCTCCGCTGACCGCCTATTGTTAACGGTTAGCGTGCTGGGATCTCGGAGACGGTGTTATGTTGTTCCCATATGTTTGTGGCACCGGAGAAAAGATATGCCATTTGGTATTTTACAGATGCGTATCGTGATTACTGTATTATACAACCATTCATTCAGACACCTGGGACCACCTGGGACCACCTGGGACGGCGTCACACCATCTGCTAGAAGTACTTACATAGATCTAATGCATTGGACCGCTCAAGACACCATGTTTCTCTGAACACTCTATTCCATTATGAGGATCGCATGTCATATTGGCTAAACTACACACAGCCCCGTTTGTCTGTTCAGATTATCTGTATTCGCACTATCCGGTCCGTCAAGAAGGGAAAAAAATGGAAATATCCCAGATCCAAGTCTCTCTCAAAGCATATCAATGCCACAATCAATAAGCCCACATGCACTTGTAGGCAAGTAGTCTACTTCCCAACCGGTCGTACTCCAGCTGCCCAATCCAGCTGTCGTTCGTCCCACTCAGTTTGCCGAATACACTGGCACCTTTCCACATCACGACCTGAGGATCGAGGTCCCTAGGAGGCGTGCCAATCATGATCTCTTTGGCATATCCTGGTCGAAGAGCTTGCAGGCGCTCTTCGAGGTAAGAGTGGAAACCAGATATTAAGCTGCCACCTCCGACCACCATGATACCGCCAAGGAAGTCCCGCATTTTACGGTCATCCGAACGCGCAGCATGAGCTATGGATGTAAGAATAGCGTTGTCCAGTGGGGATATAGGAAGGATATCATCACGGTCTTCAACCGTTGGGGGCCGCGGAGGCTGCGACGAAGGCTGGCCCTGCGTACCTAGGACCGGCGTACCTGCGCCGCCTGCTTGAGGAGTGCCAACGACTTCTGGGGCTGGTGAACCTGCGACGGAGGAGCGAGGAGTGGCATCAAGATCTTGCACGCGACCAAGCACACTGAGATGCTGCGAGCGGCTCGGAGTAGACTGTACATCTGGCACATTGGACGGAGCCTCTTCGTTGACCTGGGAGCTGGCCGGTGCTGGAGGTGCAATGGCTGTTAGAATCTCCGACTGAGCTGCCGACACAGGATCATTTGGCTGTCCATCATAGATATCATAGGAGCGAGGCATCAGTTTTCTCCGTCCATCGAGTTTGTGTGAGTTGTCGAATATGGTAGGCTGGAAATAGCCCATGGGAGCTAGAAGAACTTCATCGTACGCCTTGAAGGTGTATTTTCGGGTGTCTTGGCCAGCCACTCGGAGATGGAAATCGAATACTTGCACGGAGACGCTTGCTTCATTCATAGTGCAAACGTTTTTCTTAAGCTCCTCGGCAAGCAGAAAGTCATATCTCCGCAACAAGTTGATATCTGCGTACGGGAAGTGGTCATACAGCATCATTTTGATGAACGTCTCGGTCACATCAGCGCCGCCATATTTCAAATTGACGCGGGAGTTTTCAATGCACATTCCCTCCTCCACACAACATATCGACGTCTTTTGGGCGCCGATATCGACAATGCATGCTGAGGTAAATCCCGCTCCAAAGGTAGCCGCCAGACTCTCCTGGATAAAGCAAACACGAGCGAACGCGAATTCCTTCATCAGCATCTCCAGGACCTGAGTCACGTAAGACTTCTCATAGAGATCCGGAATGACGAACACGCATGAGTACTGCGACCATTCCTTCTTGCTGGTCAAACCCAACTGGGTCTTGATTGCATCCTCCAGGATAAGTGAGATGTCCAAGAATAGTAGTCTTTTGCTGTTATAATCCTTCTCATTACACCATCCGTACCGAATGGGCCAGAAGAGTTTGTAGCGAGGATTTGAATTATCCGGTATTCTTAGGGCCTGTTGACCAGTGATGTACTCGGGGGCCGGATCCGGAATCTCCGTCCATTCAACGCGATGTGGATCATTATGCTCTGAAATAGTTTCTGGCGGTGTCCTTCGGTTGTAGTTGACTACCATTTCCTTGGAATTCGGGAGGGTCCTCCGTTTGTTCTGTCGCATGCGTGTTTTGAGCTCCGCGGCCATTGCCGTATACTGTGAGGAAAACTGCAAGAAGAGGTCAGCGATTACATGTGGCATTCAAAAAGTTCTCTGTATGGAACGCACCTCTGGCCCGAACATCTTCTCCGGTTCCATCAATTCGCCATCATCCAGTTTCAGTCGCTTTGGTTTGGGCTCTACGCCTTCTTCTTCCGACTCGCTCACTGCGGACTTCCTCGCAATAACCATGGGTACGGTCTTTGGCAACGCGTCACTCGCCAGGCCAATCCTGAGATTCTGGCTACCAACGTGCATGACAATGACCTTCGACCCAAGGGCTTCCGTAGGTGTCTCCTCAGTATCTTCCATTGCTGTGTCTCCATCCATTTCGGTGTCCGGCTCCCCCAGCTCGTTCGTCTTTCCCATCGCAAGAGCGCGGTCCCGGTCTTTGGCTGTTTTGGCCATGCGATTTCTATTCTCCTCATTTTGTAATCGGAAGGCCAGAAGTTGATCATCCCTCTTGAGATAGTCACTATGGGAAGAAACAGTCAGCGAAAGTATGCAATACAGCGATGCTGAGAGATCCGCCTGGTTGTATTCATGGGTCGCCGCTGCGACCTATTTATTCTGCGCCGGCTCATCTCTCAGAGAAGGGCTGGATAGAACGTACGTGTAGTAGTTTTTCTGGTTGATCGGAGCTATCTGAGGCCAGCTCGACAGCTCCATGTTATTATCAGTCCGTTCCAGGCCTGTGAAGAACAGTACTGTCAGCTTGTACCCCTTCAGAATAGACAAGGCGTCGCTGGTGAACGAAGTCAGCTCTTGGGTTGCTGACATACCCTCATCTCGAAGAAGTGCCTTTCCGGACTTTTTGCCCACCATGTTGTGTTACTCTTCAGCAATCTCTTGGAGTACTCGTTGCGAGGTGATTTCTATTCGCGAAACACGGATCCAAGGGACTGTCGTGAAATGCGGAGGTTTGCGGACTGCGACTGTAGATGGTATCTTTTGCTTGGATCAAACGAGACGCATCATCAGAACGGTCGCAAGATGAGCGGAAGGCTGTATACCGGGTGGAAGAGGCAAAAGGCGAAGATGGACCGCAACAATGGAAGAAGAGCCTCCGTGAATGAGCCGGCCGCGAGCTTGGGCCAGGCCGTTCGGGCGCGCCGCAGCGCAGTTGGTCCCGATGCGGTCACCACAAGACTTTCAGGTTGGGGTCTCGCCTCACTGTTCGGTCAGCTTGTTGATCACTCGCGATTGTCATTGATGGAAACCGTTTGAAGCCGCTCACGAGGACATGTTGTAGATATACCCGTCAAATCTTCTTGCTCTTTTTTGCCACGTTCGTCTTATTTAGCACAGCCTTATACTCTCCGCAGCGGCTCTTTGTCTTTCGCCTAAGAGGGACGGCACCTCACATCCCCGATTGACCGTCTGGACGGCTGGGATACCTACGCGTTAGGACAATGGGAGGCTCCTTGTCACGTTTACTGTCCTTGATCTGGACAAAGAAGGAGATTCGGATTCTGATTTTGGGTCTCGTATGTCGACTTCCCTAAACCCGCGACAAGATGCGGAGAGGGACTTTGCGCTGACAAATGTTTCGCTTTGGTAATGCAGGACAATGCTGGAAAGACTACCCTCCTGTACAGACTGAAGGTATCTGCTAGACTGTGGCATGAGTTTCTCGGAAGAGCATGATAGCTGATCTCCTTAACTCCTGTATCTAGATTGGAGAGGTCGTGACGACAATACCAACAATCGGATTCAACGTCGAATCGGTGACATATAAGAACCTCAACTTTAATGTCTGGGTACGTTGCACCGTTTGAGTCTTACACTGTGGAACGAGCGGGTAGAGAGTGTAGGGATTTCTGGAGCACTGCAGCTAATGGCCGACTCCACGTTCAGGACCTCGGAGGTCAAACGTCCATCCGTCCATACTGGCGATGCTACTATGCCAACACCGCAGCCGTCATCTTCGTCATCGATTCCACCGATATCGACCGATTGGGAACGGCCTCGGATGAGCTAGCTGCCATGCTAAACGAGGAGGAGCTCCGCGATGCAGCACTTCTTGTCTTCGCAAACAAGCAGGATCAGCCTGGAGCTAAGGGTGCCGGTGAGATATCGGAAGCCCTGAAACTAGGAGAACTTCGAGACCGCAACTGGAGCATTGTCGCATGCTCGGCTATTGACGGCAAGGGAATTAATGAAGGCATGGATTGGCTGGTGGTAAGTATTGACTTCTTCGGCCGTCCTTTCCTAAATAAACCGCCGTTGTTTATACTCCCTCGTGATACAATCCTCGTAAAAGTTGATGCTAACTGTATCCGCTTGTATAGCAAACTGTTCAATCAGAAAATGCATGAGCGCGAGCGTCCTTGGTATCATGATAAATTCATTATTAATAACTTCCTCCGACATCTTTTGACATTTTGACCCGCAACCCCTTTTTATCTTTTACAGATTGTCTCGGATCAGACCATAGGTCAGCAGGAATCGTGCTCTTTTTTGTACTGTACATCCACAAGTCTCGATTTGAGAGCCTAACAGGGTTTCTGCTGATGAAACCCGATTTGTTTGCTTCATGTTGGGTTGAAAGAAACTTTTAATGTCCTAGTCAGAATAGATATCTTTTAGTCAAAATGGCATCGGATTCGTTTCCTGGCTATCCATATTACATTCCACGCATCGATAGTATCCGGTTGCGTTCTCTCGGTATAGATGAACCGTTAGTATTATTGTACTTGTGTTTTAGACATGCTGAGATTTGATTTAACATAGGAAGGAAACCTGCTTGTGTGGAACTTCTATAATATTTTATTGGACCATACTCTTAAAGACTCAGAATGAAAATATCCGGAATCGCGCCGGACACAAGGGCCGTCTGTTGCTGAAACGACTAATATAAGTCACACGTTAACTCCAGATAAACTCGGTGTCGATAGTTAATATTCGAAGACTTTTCTGCTCCATTAATCTATTTGTCTCCCTGGCATTGCGTTTTCATTGCCTCGCAAGTGACTTTCGTTTCGTTATGGAGCCGATAGCTGCGATTGATGAGGAAGTGACGAAGCAAAGACACTTCACAAGGTCCAGAACCTCGTATAACCCTTTGGCATTAGGATGTCAATTTTTATCCTTCAGATTTGAAAAATAATCCCTTTTCGCTTACCACCACCTTTCAGGCAGTGATTACCTACCCAAGTTAAAGTAGGTACTATTTAGTACCTACCTAATTCAGGAATATTGACGCCCAAGAGTGAGAATATTTCAACTATCGCAAATATTCCTTTAATGCCACAGAATCATGTTCAGGTAATGTCGAAACTTGCGTAGATTATGGAGAGCTTGGTATCTGCAATACTTTCTCGCTATCGCGTCCTTATCATTTCATGCGTTTCATTATCGGCATGAGTTATCTAAATATCAAGATACGCTTAGGTAATACATGCTGTTTGAGCTTCCATATCTGGGATTTCCTTTGTCGCGTGACAATTAGAGACCTTAGAAAGAGTGGGGAAGGATATGGAGAGATATTTCCCCTCATTAGGTATGCAATGCGCCTGTTGCTCTCTAAAAAGCTCGCTTGATCCCTGTCTGGTGAGTCCAATTCGTAGACCACGACGGTCAGGTTCGACCGCCAATTGTGTACCTATTCCTTCTATATTATTAGATACTTCCTAGACGACTATCTCATCTACCAGCTTTCAATTCAGAGAAACCTCTTGTGAGCCATGGCGATTCCTCAGACTCAAACCGCCGCAGTCCTTCCGCCTACGGGGGCTTCTCCAACGGCGCATGTCCAGATCAGCACCACGCATCCAGTGCCGGTCCCCCAGGATGGAGACTTGCTCATTAAGCTTGAATATTCCGGTGTCTGTCACTCGGATGTACATAGCATCCGTGGGGAAACGCCCATGCTGACGGATGTGGCGGGCCATGAGGGGGTGGGGAAGGTTGTGGGTGGTGAGTTTAGTGATGCTCCGAGGTTCAAAATCGATTGGCCCTAGCTAGATAGCTTGGAATACTATATGACGATCATCGCTGATTCGCTACGTACTCTGTGTAGTTGGCACTGGCGTTGATGAACAGGGGTGGAAAGGAAAGCAAGTTGGTGTTAGGTCAGTTAGTCCCATTCTAACATCTATATTTGGGGGAGTGGATATTCGAGACTGACGCTAGAATATGCATTTTGAATATGAGACAGATGGCTCTACAGTTCCTGTCTGAGCTGCGAAATATGTGCCGTCAACAACACTGCATGTCCAAATCAAAAGAATGCTGGAGCTGTAAGTCCCACACATCGACGCCAATTGATCGTATAATTGACAATCCGTAGAATGTTGCGGGGACCTTTCAGCGTATGGAAGATACAAATAGAAACTCTTAGGAATAATCTTAGGAATAATACATGCAACCTTTCTGACTGGAGCCAGAATATATCGTCGCCCCAGCGAAACATGTCACCAAGATGCCCTCTGAGCTCTCCCCGGATGTCGCTGCACCACTTCTGTGTGGTACGTTTTCAACATTCCCTTGTCATATACCAGTTGGTTACTAATAGGAAACGAAATCCTGCAGCCGGTATTGCAATGTACTCGTCTCTTATGAAGACGAAGACTAGACCTGGTGACTGGCTCGTCCTTCCCGGTGCTGGTGGTGGATTGGGACATATGTAAGACCTCTTTAGCTTTGATGCATGGACTCTGTACTAAGTTCATCATAGGTGCATCCAAATAGCAGTGAAGAAGGGTTTGAAAGTGATTGCAGTTGACAGGTAAATTGACACTGTGTTTCCTATTCGTGTCCATCAATGTATATATCTCTGGGAATAATTACTGATTTCTATTATTTTGCAAAAGTGGCGAAGCAAAGAGGAAGCTCTGTCTCTCTCTGGGCGCAACAAGCTTCTTGGATTACAAGGTTGATGATGTAGAGGCCGGCGTCAAATCACTTACATCCGGTCTCGGTGCACATGCAGTGATATGCACGGCCAACAACGAGCCGGCTTACACCCAGAGCATGCGCATGCTGCGCAACCTAGGTGTCTTGGTTTGTGTCGGTATTCCGAGCGTACCCTTTCGGCTTCCCGCGACACCGTTTGATATGATTGTAAAAGGTAAGGTAGCAGATAGGTGTGCTAGAATTCAGCCCATCTGTCTCACATAAACAGTTATGGCGCTATTCAGATCTTCGCAGATGTAACTGACTATGGTAACAGGTCTTACGATCGTTGGGAATTCTGCGGGAACGGCCCAAGAGATGGATGAGCTGCTGGAAATGGCCGTGGCTGGAGATGTCAAGGCCCATATTGAAGTCTTCGACTTCAATGAGATTGACAATGTCCTCCAGAAGCTCGGGAGATCAGAGATTGATGGAAGAGCGGTCGTGAAGATTCCAGAGTGATGGCGATGTACTCGGGCTTTTCGCTGACGACAAGATTGGTAGGCATACAGAATGCATTGAAGCATATCTGGTTCCAAGCAAGAAAACACAAATACCTATTCATTGGAAGTTCGCAACCAGCAAAGACCGTTCAGGATGGAATGCATACAATCTGTCAGTAAATGCCGCAGGCTCTGTATCTACGTAGCACATAGAATGCCCCATACGCGGGAGGTTCAGAAAGTTGGGATCTTAGCAGTGATCCGGCCGAGGCCCTAAGTTCCCCAACACTGTCTCATGAGAGAGCCACCAATAACCCTAGAAATAGTAATTATAATCGCCAATGCCTAAAGTTAAAAGCTCCTTGCCACCGGACAATCGTCCATGAACCGAGAGAACTCCCGAGAGTCGCCCGAAATTGTCATCTGTATGGATCAGGGGCGCGGCTTTTACAGGACCCTGCTCCTTCCGAGAGAGCCAGGAAAGGGCGGTCGTGAAAATGCGGAATAAATCGTGACTTTCAGGACGTTATTCCACAGACCTGCGTATCACTATCACATCAAGCATGTCTGGGGACCGGAGGACGTAGGAAGACCCGTGCTTTAGTGGGTCCGCGTGCTTGTCCCGCTGGCCTCTCCACTAGGTCGGGGTGTGCAATGGTATCCCGTTGCCATTGGCTCTCACCACCTCCGATCTAAATCTACCCTCAACGACAGCTTCAACTTCAGCTCTTTTTTTCAACGTCTGCACGGACTGTCCTCGTCGGAGCTCCACATCCAGACGATGTCTGCACATGCCATCAGCACGCTCTCTCACTTGATAGACATCCCCTTGCCGCGCTTCCGGGGGGGCGCTTGTGTACGGTCGTTTGTCCCCATGGATTCTACTCAATCCAGCAAAGCCCAGGCACCTAGCAGCCCCGTCCTCTTACTAGCTCCCCATGATCTGAGACGCGAGTGCCGGATGGGGTGATGATCGGTTTACCTGCGCAATGGGGGTGCCCACTCTGTGTCTATCTTATCGCCCAATGCCCATGTGTCTCCCTGATAGGACGTCGTGATGCTATCCTGATCCTTTGCATGACGCCCTCGGACAGAGGGGTCGATGGTGGGGCTCGTGATGCCTTGCCCAGCATGCTTGAAGATGTCCCTTCAAGAAGCGGCCATTTCTCTCTCTCTTCAGTCGTCTGGCGGTGTCTCTTTCTGTCCTCTTTCCACCCTCAGGAAATCCCCTTCCAGAGCACGCAATGAGTCTCATTGACAGTCTCATTGCGGGTTCTCTCCCGGAGAGCATGAGCCTGCCTCATGCTTACATTGCGATCGCCGCTTTCCTTGTCTGTGTGTTTGTCGCGTCTATTATCCTTTTTTCTTTCTCCAAGTCGAAGATCGACACCGACGGCGGGATCTTCACCTATCTCAAGTTTGCCTATGCTAGTTTTCTGAAGCCTCATGAACGAGGAGGCGAGGGTAACCAGCAACATGCTCTGGAGAGCTTCTACAAGACTCAGGTACGACACCCGAGCTTCGGGGTGACTGCAGGGAGCACCTGGCTTACGATGTTCAGGCGTCTGTCTACGATGCCACCCGCAAGCGACTTCTTCGCGGTCGGGAGGATATGCTTGGACTCGCGGCGGCCCAATTGAAGCACAAAGTGGAGAAGAATGAAATCCAGGCTGGAAAGCCAGTGTGGGTTGATGTAAGTTCCCCATTCCTTCCAGATGAGCACCTTACTAATTCATTAGATCGGTGGAGGAACTGGGTATGCTCTAGGAACTCCTTAAAGAATCACAATATTTTAACATTGGAATAGATACAACATCGAGGCGATGGCAGAATTCCTTCCAGTCGACACCTTCTTCTCGCACGTCTACTTGGTTGATCTTTCACCTTCTCTGTGCGACGTCGCGCGTAAACGATTCCAACGACTTGGATGGAAGAATGTCTCTGTTCTCTGCCAGGATGCGCGATCATTCAATCTGTCAAAAGATGGTGTTTCGTCTGAGAAGACCAAATCTGGTGAAGGTGCAGACCTGGTGACTATGAGTTACAGCTTGTCGATGATACCAGGTTGGTATCCCAACTACACCTCCTATCTATCTGATTGCTGACTGGTTCCAGACTATTACAGTGTCGTCGATTCCCTGACTACTCTCTTGAAACCCTCCGGAATCATGGGAGTTTGCGATTTCTACGGTAAGCCAGCAATCTGCGTAATGAAAAAGCAGAGTCTGACATGTGAAAAAAAAGTGCAAAGCATTGTCGACGTGTCATCTCGAAACTACATTGGTGGTGTCTTCAACCGTCATGTCAACTGGCTGGGACGGGCGTTCTGGCGTGCATGGTTCGAAGCCGATCGAGTTAACCTTGAGGCCGCTCGCAGAGATTACCTTGAATACCGCTTCGGAACAGTCATCTCTGCAAGTGAGAGAAATTACCTCCTGGGTGGCATTCCGTACTACATTTTTATTGGCCGTCAGAAGGAAATCGCCCCTAGTCTGTCCAGCCATGATGCCATAGAGAAACTGGATGCATCCTTCACGGAATCACCCTACTTATCGCCTGTTAACCACCGCCAGGAGATGGAAAATGCTGTCGAACAAAGCGCACGCGAAATCCGGTCCAAAGCATACGAATCTGCGGTCATCAATTTGAGCTCGAACCTGCCGCTCCCATCCTCTTTCTACCAGAACCACCACTACCGAATCCACTACAATGACCTGCTGCCGAAACACACGCAATTCCAGAACGAATACATCTACGCCTTCAACTGGGAGGACCCCAGAGTGGATCATAGACTGTTGAATATTGGAAGTGACGATGTTATTCTGGCCATTACCAGTGCGGGTGACAACATTCTGGATTACCTGCAGAAGAGCCCCCGAAGAATCCATGCGGTTGACTTGAATCCGAACCAGAACCATCTTCTTGAGCTCAAGGTCGCGAGTTTCACCGCCTTAGGCTACGAGGACGTCTGGAAGATATTCGGAGAAGGAAAACACCCGAATTTTCGTGAGCTTCTGATCACTCGCCTGAGCCCACACCTTTCCAGCCAAGCCTTCCAATACTGGCTTGATAACACTCATGTTTTCACCTCCCCCTCCGGACATGGACTGTATGAGACTGGTGGATCACGGCACGCCATCAAGATGGTTAGGTACCTGTTCAAAGTGTTTGGCCTGACTGGCCATGTGAAGAAACTCTGTGCAGCTCAAACTCTGAGCGAACAGCGAGAGCTCTGGCCGCGAATCCGCAGTGTCCTGATGAGCAAGCCTCTTCACTGGGCAGTTGTCAGTACGGAGTGGTTTGCATGGAAGGCTGCCGGTGTCCCGCGTAACCAGCGGAATATGATTGTTGACGATTACATCAAGAGAAATGGTCTGACCGATGGCACGAAGAAAGGTGTTAGCGGCCGGGCGATCTGGGAGTATGTTGTTGACACCTTGGACCCGGTGGTCAAGGACACTATGATCAGTGACGACAACTACTTCTACTACCTTTGTCTGCAAGGTCGCTTTTCGAAGAGGTATGGTCAAGTTGCTGGGTATAGTCATACTCTGTGCTAATTCGAACTAGATGTCACCCGACATATCTCACATCCAAGGCGCACGTGAAACTATCGTCTCCCGGCGCTTTCGACGGTCTTCGGATTCACACAGATGAAATCAATGAGGTCATTGCGCGAATCACTCCCGGCACTTTGACCATCGCAGTGGTAAGTCTAATTATTCTCCCGAAAGCCTCAACACATTCACTCACGTTGAGCTAGGTCATGGACTCGATGGACTGGTTCGATCCGAAAGATGATGCGGCAGCACATCAATGCAGAGCCTTGAACCGTGCCCTGAAGATGGGCGGTCGCATTCTATTACGATCTGCCAGCATTGAGCCGTGGTACATGGAACAATTCCAGAAGAACGGCTTTAGCACACGCCGTGTTGGCGCCAGATTCCCTGGGTCGTGTATCGACCGGTAGGTTTTTTTTTCCTGTTGCAAAGCTATCTTCTTTACGGCGACTAACATGTCTCTAGGGTAAACATGTATGCGTCCGCATGGATTTGCACAAAGACGAAGGAGTTGGAACGTCCAACTCAAGGCTCCGGCCAAAGGGCGAACAGCGTGGAACACCTCGAGCTATGAGTTCCTCGCCCTCCGCGTGACTATATATAGGGAAGTTATGATTTCGCATCTCGCCACGTCCTAGAGATATTTCACGGGTTACTATATATATCCCTTCTGTTGCTTCAGTGCATATGATTCTGTCTTGTCTACGAATTCCTGTTGAAATATCTTGCCATTTAAACTTCCTTTGTAAATAGTTTTGGAACTTTCCTGGTTAGAACGAAGCATACGTCAAGATTTTTGGAAGAACTATGGAGCCACAAAAAGAAGCTTTGATGATGAACTGACGGCCTTCAAAATGTACTATTTATATTTTTGGGAGGGCTTTTCTCACCTTGATTTCAATGGCATGGCCAATTTCCCAAAGAATTTTACGGGAACAAAAAACCATTGCATCAAGCTTGTCTACTAATTCTTCTTTTCAACGCAGATCTGCCATTTGGCCGCACTATGGGTTTTTTTGACTTCTTACTCGAAATACTGATGTATCTATCCTAACTTTATGATCCCCATTTCTATCTATGAATATACATATATGTATGGATAACTAGATAAATGCCCTTCGGTTCTACCGATTTATCTATCGCCTGGAAGGAGGCGTGACTACATTGTTCTATTTTTCTTCATTTTACATATATGATGCGAGTACCTGTGGAATCAAGGCTGAAAATGACTTCCAGTGACGCTGTTTACAGTTCATTTCCACCTGCTCCTCCCCAGCAGCATCATATTGCTTTAAGCTTCCTGCACATGACAGAACCCTATCCTGTATCTACCAAGCCTCGACCAATTGATTTCTTCTCTGCTGCCATAGCCGCTCACTCCGCTCACCCTGGCTCATCTTATCTGAACCCACAATTAAACTACTGCCAAAAATAGCTTCTATCACAGCCAGTTTTACCTCTTTATTTTCAACAGAACTGCTCAGGAAACCATACAATAGCTTACTCTAGTCTTTATCTTTCTCTATCTCTCTCTCTTTATTCTGTCTTATTCCTCATTCTTTACTATCTCTCAGCAGAAGCTTTTTAGATTTACATAGCCTGCTAATTAAACACTTCTTCTTATAGCCTTTTTACATATCTCTTTTCCTTCCTGTGTCCTGCTAAACAGGGATGATAAATCAAGCTTCTTTGTATAGCATCTGGCCGTGAACAGTGGGATGTGGATGGGTTTCTCGGAGAGGGAGTCCAGCAATACAGCCGCGTCATATATGCATAGGTCTCAGCACATAAGAATGAAGGCAGACAGCTTTATTTCCCTAGAAAAGAACATATTTCCCGCAGCACTTGAGATGGTAAAAAAAAACCCATAATTGAATCTGAGAAGAGAGTATGAAACATCCTAAGTGTACATTTCTTTGTGACTTCCTCTTATCCCCTTCCCACCAGCCCTACCCCTGAACCTTTTTCCTCCAATTTCTCCACCCTATTCTTCTAAACTATTCCGCGCAAACCGCTCCGGTACGCAATAAGTGCCTATTCTCTGCCCTCTATGGACTCTAGCAAGCACTAGTACTAGACTAGTTGTTATAAACTTAGTTGATTCTATCTGTTGCTGAACCTAGAATAATGTAGGGGTACCCAACTTATCCCCTTGCTGCCCAAAATGTCACACTCCACACTTTGGGAATAGTATCTTTTTGTTGCCATGTCTGGTCGCTTCGATTCTCACTGTGCGTTATCGATAGAGCTATCCCGAGTCCTTCTGGGGCTTTCTGATCTGCGACTCAACTTCCTGAAGTACTAGCTGCTTGGCATGATCATATCCCCTCGAGACGGTTTGTTAGCTTACACGCATGACTTCGGGTGTTTGGGGCTGTATAGGGCGAGGTTGGACTGCGAAGTCTATGTATGCACTTTCGTGTTGCATTGTTCTGCTACAACATAGATTGATTGCTCATCCTTTTAGTGGACATTGAAGTTATGTTGATCCTTTGAAGCGTTATAAACATTATGTCCTCGTTCTGTTGTGGTAGTACTGTTACTATCTTGCTAGCATGATGCCATCAGATGCGTTGCCAGTCTCCACGGGGTGTCTTCGACCTTGAGTTCTTCTAGGTATCGAACATGCGACACATTTAAGGCTCAAGGTCGCGCACAGAGACCTGTTTTACTCCATCCTCCCCAACGTCCGGAAGGTTTGTGTGCTCGCGATGTTGTCTCCTGTGGGCCTCGTAAAGCAGAAGGCACGAGCACTTTGTGCACGTCTGCAAAGGTCAAGCGTTTCTATCTTCACATCCACTCCGCCCCCGCCTTTCAGTCTTGAGCCTGTCATTGTTACTGTAGGGCAACGACACGGACTCAATCCTCAGGACTATTTACACATATTGTGCTGTCAAGCGACGCCTCCTTTTCAGGGTGTATCAGTGCATGGAGGATGTACACTTACCAAAGCCAGGAAAGTTCGGCTAACAGTGGTATGATGCAGAACCATATTCCTACTTCAGCTTTTATTAATTCCCTACGATCGCTGACCGGCTGGTGCCTCGAAACTCGAGATACGCCTTCTTGACTTGCTCCATCCTCAGCCCCTGATTGACGGTCCCCGTGGGAATGACTACTTTCCACGTCGTGAAGGGCCCGATGGCAGCGATGCTGCTCTTCCCCGCCGTGTCGCCGATATAGTGATCGTTCTGGATCGTCTGGCGACTCCAAACATATTCGGATCTCGCATCGTCCAAGGTGACGACCTTTGCGGCGTCGTAATCGAATGAGATCTGCACGTTATCGTGCGAGAAGTCAAAGTTCTGCCTACGATCATCCTTGATGGTCTCTATTCCCAGATGGATGAGGATCACGTTCAGCAGTTTCCGCCCGGAGGCGTCAGTATCGCGGTCCACCCCCAGCAGCCACAGTCGCACCTGGCTGAGCCGGATGTCGATGTAGTCCCCAAACGGGTGATTGGTGCCGTCCGGGTCAATGTTAATGAACGTCGAGTACTCCCTACTCCCCGTGGTGGGAGAGACGATGCTGCCCGTTTTGAGCATGGCGAGCTCGGTCTCGGTGAGTTCGCGAAAGAGTCCCTGCTGTTTGTCGGTGCTGGGCCATGTGTTGCGAACACTCAGCGCGTATCGCTGGAGGCAGTCGCTGAAGGCTCGACGCAAGCGCTCCCGCTCGTTGCTCAGGAAGGCGAAGTCTTGCAGTGGCATCGGGTCCGCCAGCGGCGGTTTCTGCTGCAGGCCCCAGTACCGGATCGCTCGGCTCTGGTTGTTGAGAGCCTCCATGATGCTGAACCGTAAGTCGTCGCGGGCTTTTCGCAGCCAGTACAGGACCGACGGCAGGTTCGGGTCGATGCTGACCGCACCCTTCTGGCCCAGGTTCTTGATCTGTGAGTCGAAGGTCTTCTCCTCGCCGATGGCCTCGAAAAGGAGCTGCAGGGAGGAGTTGTATTCCATCACGGCGGTATTCCGGGTCTGAACCAGTCTCTTGTAGTCATCAATATAGGTGTTGAGGTCGTCTCGACACTCCTTGGGAAATGAGTTTTTATATTCTTTGAAAAGAGCCTTGATCTTCTCGGCGGTCGCGAGGATCTTCACACACTTGGGATCTTCCACCGCGATCGTGTGGTCCCTGCGGGTGGTGAAGGCGTCCTCCAGTGAAGCGATATCACCCCGACATACTTTCAGCTCATCGACGACATAATCCTGCACGGTCTCTTTGTACCTTTCGTCCTTGTAATAGAGGGTAGACTTATACGTATCGACCCCGAACTTCAAAATCTTGAAGAAAGATTTGGCATCCATTGTAGCTTCAGAGAGGGTCGTTAAAGCGTCGAAGATCTTAAAGTAGTCAAACGGGGGATTTCGGAACTTGTTCTTCAAAAGATCAAGCTGATTCTGGATTTGCTCCTTCTTTGCCTTGAGCCGGGGAGTGAAAGCCGCAATCTTATACACTGACATGCTGAGAGGACCATTCTCTGCTGTCAATCTGGCGATCCGAGCCGTTGCGGTATCTTTATTCGACCGCAACGAATCCATCCCTTGCTGAACGAAGCGCTTCGTCGCATTGTTGGCCTCCAAGGCCTTCTCGTAATCAGTAGTAAGGGTTTCTTCCTCTTTCAGCAGACGCAGGGATCGGTCCAGTTCCTCGTCATAAAACTGCACCGACATTCGCGGGACCCAGTTGGGGCTGTGCCCCCACATATCCTGCCCGAGAAGCAAGCGGTTGAGTTTTTTCTCGGCCTGTTCATAGACAGAGCGCAAGGCACTCTCAGGGAATAGAGTCAGTTTCCATTCAGTGGCTAGGTGATGGTAGGCTCCTGCTAAGGGGGACGAATGCTGGTCTCCGAAATTAGCCTCTTTGACAAAGCCCAAGCGGCTTAGCAGTCGCCGGTATAACATTGATGCCCGTTCCTTTTCGGACGGTACGTTGTTAAAGAAGGCCACATCGGCCTGCCGGAGAAGCATCTGGCACTGATCAGGAAATGCGAAAACTTGAGTCGCCTTGAGATCCGCCGCACTGTGGTTCGGATTCATACAGGTGACCTTGACGCTGCCATTCTTTCCCGCTTGGCCATACGCTCCAGGTTTCGCCAGCGCGTGAGAGCTGCTTCCTCCCTGACCACCCTGTCCTGGAGAAAGTGTGAGCGCCAATCTCATAGAAGGACAACAGAGACGTACCAGCATTTGTATGACGGCACTTATACCTGATCTCTCTCTCTAGCTCTTTGGCCTCTGCTGAGAGCTCGAAGGACAGGTCTTCCACTATAGATGTCAGTTTGGAGTCGTCCGGTACTGCCGGGAGATTCTCCGCGAGACAGGCTTCTTTCAACACCGCTTCGATGTCAGCGTCTCGAGGCAATTTCTTGAGGAGTTCAGCAGCACTATCCATGGCCCTGATGGACTCTGTGAGCTGGCTCACACCTGGCGGTTTTACACCTTTGAGATAATTGACGATCATATCCTTTGCTGCACTTGCTGAGTGATTTACCCCAGTGAAGGTGTTCAGATTGTTTAATACGCGAACCAGCGCCTGCTGGAATTTCCAGTACTGCGTGACGACAGATCTTTCGTCGGCACTCAGTCGCTCGGGAACATTATCAGGAAGTTCGATTCCCTTCAGCAACGCCAGGGCTTGCTGGGGCCATGGCTTCTTTTTAAGGTTGGCGACTCCCATGGCAGTTCTTTTGACAGCAGTGCCGAACAAAACTTCGATAGTTCCTATTATAGCATGTTGGTCTGTGCTCACTTTGCATCCTTTGAGTAGTAGTTATCTTTTACCTCCATTTCCCCCTGTCCCGCCTGCACCTCCCGACTTTCCTGTGGCACTGGTATCCCCTCCCTTCCCTCCATCGCCGCCATACGCTTTGATACTGAGATTTTGGATCATCTCCTTCGTCGCATCCTGTACAAACAGCCACACGTCACCGCCAGTTTGACCATCATCCCCTTTGGCCCCATTATCTGCCGCGTTGTTACTCCCGCCTTTTCCCTGATTCCCGGAAACATCGATTATGACGTTCGGAGATATGTCAATTTCAGTACAGTAAAGGCCCAGCTTCTTTCCTGGATATTTCTGAAACGCCTCGATCTTGATCTTCTCGGAGTATATCAGACAAACAGGGGTGTTTACGGTAAAGCTGGAGTCCACAATGTACGGTTGCTCCGAGGCATTGAGAATGACTGTCACGTCTTTCGTGGCAAATTGTGCAAAGGTATCAGTGAAGATCCTTTTTACACGCTTGGGCTCTTCAGGTTTAGTGGTGCCACCAGGCTTAGTGGCGTCACCAGGTTTAGCAGGGTTGCTGTTGGGGGCCATTGTGGTCTGAAAAGTCAGAGCGCAGTAAACGATAAATGGAGGAATGAGACACAGCGAGGTGTGCCAGGGGAATGAAAATGCATGTTTAAGCAGGTTCCAAAGGCGTCTTTTTTGAATGATTTATCAGCACAACTCACCCGGAATGATGGATGTGATCTGATCGATCGCACCCTATGCAGCCAACCAGCGCCCGGCACGTAGGGAACCATCCACACCCTACACGGTCCCTGTGTATATGTCAGATGACATCATGGGAGTAGGTCATGGCCAGCCGCATTCATCACAACCTGCAGTGGTCCTATCTATCCCCCCCACATCTCAGCCAGCCACGTTTTGGGGAAAAGGTCGTAAAAGAACTGGGCAAGTAGTTGAAAAATGTTAGATCTTAGAAAGGTGTGAATTTGATCTTTTCCTGTACCCTCTTCTAAATAAACCCCCTTCACACGGAATTACTGCGCAAGTCAGAGATCAGGGCGTGTTCCGGTCCAAGAATCCAAGATGAAAGACTCCTTCAAAGATCTAGTCGAGAAAATGGATGCCAAGGACACAACGCATCAATGGGATGTCCTGGTGTCGTATGATGAAGACAAGGTCAACGAACTTCTCCAAGCCAATCCTATATCCATCGTGGAAAATTTCCCTGTCTTTACGGGAAGTGCCCTAGCCGAAAATGACGACGATGAAATGGAGGAGCGCAAGTATGAGTTCGAACTCAAACTCATGAGTTCCAGAGTGCAATTCCAAAGCCCTTACGGGTTGGCTCGAGTGATTGGCGACTTAAGGGGCACTTATAAACAAGTTGCCCCTCGCAGTCGAGAGGCGAAGCCAGTCCCTGACGGATATCAGTTGGCGATCGATGTCGATCTTTTCAACGTTGCTGGTACACTCGGCAACAAGATTCCCAAGTCATCTCCGAGCAAGTTGGAGCGGGTGCGAATAAACTACGTCGTGGGTCTGGGAGAGGACCCGGATGCAACTCGTAACATCTGTCTGTCTTTCCAGAATGCGAAAGGCACCATCTTGGGAGGTCCTTCCGACAAGAAAGAGAAGTTGACGGCCGCCGTGAGCGAGGCTCTGAGGGATGGTCTGGAGACGGCATTGAGACGGGATATCAAGGACCATTTCATCACCGGGGTCACCAGGCGCGTTAACGACCCTAGCTTGATCGTCTTACAGCCAACCTCCTTTTGCTTTTCGGTCATTCCTCGTGATGAGCCCAACAACGTCCCTGGCACTCTTCTCATGTGGATCGGGGTCCGTGGGGGGCCTGAGAATGGGAAGAAGCCCAGTGGACAAACCATCCTTAGCTTTGAGCCCGACGGCAAAGCTGCGTGCCCTATTCCTGAAAGCTGCTCTGCAAGTATCATCTTCAGTCACGATCTGATTGCGAGAGCCTTTTTCGCTGTAAGCATCTGTCAAATCCCCGGAAGACGCACTAACTGACATTTGGCGTTCGATCAGCCCAACCTCGCAAATGCCTTCGATGATCTCAAGGTCACATCTACTAAAGGCGTAGGTGAGGCGATATATTGATTGACTCGAAGCACTATGAGCATTGCTGACACCTTCGGTATTGATGGCAGCTGGAATGACCTTTACTGGGAAGCTGAAGTCGGAGGGCGTGGAAATCGAGAGATTCACTGACCAGTTATCCACATACGGCGGTTGGACAATCTGCCACTGTGACGGACTTCGGTTTTCAACAGACACTCCCGCGACTGACATCACAGTCAAATCCGGAATCGTGACATCGAGCGAGGATGCGGTTCTCGTGAGCTACACCAGTAAGCCACAGACTGCTAATTGGATGAGTAACACCACACTTTACCCTCTTCCTCCTGAGCCCCCCAAGATCACAGTAACAAGGGGAGCTGTCGATTTGACTTTCTCCTGGAAATCCAGAGGCAAATGGGAGTGTGAAAATGACACTCACCCAAATCTGCTTCAACTCAAGTTTACAGATGACCCAAAGTGGGTCGTGAAATACAAGGGAGAAGAGCCTAACTGGTGGCAAAACCTCCTTGGCATTGGAGGTACGGTTCCAGAGCATTACACAAGACTGGAGGTCCCTGCCCCAAAGGTCAATCTGGAGATGAAAGCGTTGGAATATTTCCTCACCACCAATCTGTTATTCCCGGGGAAACATGTCTTTCATGCACATCCCTTGACTGTGGAGAACAAAGATAAGAAGGGCCTGGCAGTGCCTCGTGACTTAATTCTGACTGGTGATATCAAGATGGCCGCGTGAGCCATCCACTCAGTACGTGGACTGCATTATGGTAATGTCAAAAAGAAGGGTTTGCAGGCATATCAGTGTTGTATTCACCTAAGCTGAATTTCCTGATCGATGATTCTTCTCAAGTAGGTACCACATTGTCGCTTCCATTCTCCGCCCCTATTCCTGTTCCTGCTTAGCGTGAAACGGACATCCATGCTACCTGTAAGGAAGTTCCAGTCATCCTATCATCTACTCCAAGAGGATTACTGCCCCCTGAGCTCTGGCCAATTCACTTTTTTAGCGATAGAGCTTGACATTCTTCGGCAGCTCAATTCTAGGCACTCTACTGAATGGCATGATGGGCCAGGTTAGATTACGATGATTCCCGTCCGTAATTTATCGCGACCAGTAAGACCGATCTGACCTGTTTCCGCATTTGTATCAAATTGACTGCAACGAAAGAGAATCCTCTTATACAATAGGTAATCTATTTGGATTCACATGGTCTATATCCTCAGCCAAAGATAGCAAAGAAATGGTCAATGCTTCTCTTTAAACAACGTAATACTCTATGCATGGTTTTGCAGGCGCGTGAAAAATTCGGGGGAATTTTTTTATCCTTCCTAATACCAGCCAGGATCATAACTGGACATGACATCAAAGGCAACGGCTATTCATTGTTCACCACGAGGAGAGGAGCGCTGAAAAGGGAAGCGATAGACGAAGCATACCCATGTTGGTGAGACAAAGATATTGGCATACTGGCATTCAAACTAGTTCATAGAGCATTAATTACTTCATACTCGATCGAACCGCGACTAGAAAAATACACCAATGAAGACAAGATTAAGGGTGTAACATAATAGCCGGCCAACCGCCAAAACGAACCCCGGTAGCTGTT
Organism: Thermoascus crustaceus; assembly: GCF_041956765.1. Classification (NCBI taxonomy): domain Eukaryota; kingdom Fungi; phylum Ascomycota; class Eurotiomycetes; order Eurotiales; family Thermoascaceae; genus Thermoascus; species Thermoascus crustaceus. Next base: position 601,897 of record NW_027192527.1, on the reverse strand, counting down.
AACCAACCCAACAGAACCCATCTGAAGGTATCCATGTTGTTGTGATCTTGCCCGAGCCCGCCAGAAAAAAAAAGATTCTCAATAACCGTACACAATACCCGCATTCTTCGAGAAACCACATAGAAAAACAGGAGGGTATGAAACACAAACTATTGGTATCTTATCCCTGCCTTTCTGTATTGGGTATGGATGATCATCTCAAAAAAAAGCTCTCTCCGCAGGTTGCTGCATTGGGTATGGATTAAAAAAATGCTAATGCTGTAAGACCGGAATCAATACTCACAAAGGAAATTCGTCAGGTTATCAGATAAATATCGTATGATGAAATAAAGTGCGGGAGATTCGGGTAGTGGGCAAAGGGGGAGAAAGGGAGAAAGGACAATTTCTCACGGAAGCACGCTTAGGAATTATGATTGGCGAGAAGTCGGCGGAGTGATGGTGATGAATAAAGATGAAGAGACGTAACGGTTCAAGCGGCGACTTCCGGCGTCGGATTGCTGTTTGGGTGATTGGATGATTCGGAGACTCCCTGACCTCTACAGAGAGGACAAGAATTTCGTCCTGTTGTCAACCACTCATCTATGCAATCCTTGTGGTAAATGTGCTTGCACTTAGCCAGCTGCCTGACTTCCTCAGCTGCCTCGTAATCACTCAGACAGATTAAGCACCGTTCATTCTCCGGAATCTGAATGGTTTCTGCACCATCCAGAGCCTCAGCCACTAGCGAACCGGCGTACTCAACGAGCCGGAATAGCCCGCCAGCTGAAGAGACATCTTCCTGAGAGGCAACCGGCGGTTTAGCTGGACCGAGGAGTGATGAGAGCAAGAGCATATCTTCGTAAGTGGGGTTGTCTGTGAAGAGACTTGGGGTTGCGAATGCCGGATGGTTCTCCGAGAGATTCGTCCCCACGACGTATATCAGCCAGCTTCGACCTCCAGAAGGTGGTGCATTGTCTGGTTCAACAACACCATTGCGTCTCGCAGCGCCCGAGCCAAGATCGCGATGACGAGCAAATTCAGAGTCGCTCCGACGTCGCTGGCGGGCAGTGTTGAACGGGGTGTTCTCAGCTGGCTCTGGTTGCCTCTGAGGATCCTCAGGGAGCTGAGGCGGAATGCTAGGAGAGATAGCGGATGCCGAAGAAGGCCTTCGGCTTGGCGTCGTGGCCCCCGAGGATACCGCAGACAGGCCTGCAGGAGTAGATGGTGGCGGGTGAGGTCCCGGCGGACTCTCAGACAATACAGTAGGAAGTGAAGACGAAAGCCCACTTGAAGGACTGGCTTCAGATGGCCTTCGCGAAATATTCGAGGCCCCTTGTTCGTGCTGGCTGTCATTTGAGGTCAAAGGGTTCGTACCTTCCATGAAATGTCGACGAGGAGAGAATCTGGATGGAGCATCAGCACGTCGGAGCAAGTCTCCACTACTGGCTTGATTTGGCAACACGTTGCTCGGTGGTACAAGTGGCAGACCGAGCAGAGTGTCCAAGCCGGGCCTCGCGTCGTTGTGCTGATCCCTGCCAATTCCATTGTTTGAGGGGACTGACCTTACTCCCACGACAACTAACGTAACAGTTCTTCCGTCAGTCCCTTCTCCGGATGGCTCATCAATGTCCATCCGATCTGTGCGGCTACCCTGTTCATCCGACTGGGACGTCGGTCGCTCGTGGGCAGTGGAATTGGCAGGGTTTTCATTGTTGACGAAGCGAAACACTCTCAAGAAGTTAACCGGGGGCGGATCCACATCGCGGGCGGAATTTTGTGCCCCATCTGCTCCGGAGGCGTTCGCATGCGTAGATGTCACATGTTGTAGACTCTGTATGAAGTTCTCAAGCGATCCATCAAGGCCGTCATTGCCTAGAGACTGAACGTTGGGGAGCGCAGGTCCAGCAGTGCCAGAGAGCTGAGCTGCAATAGCAGCAGCGGCCAGCTGAAGAACGCGTGACAAAGGAGTCTGCTCATCACGTCGAAGCATACGTGATGACCGCGCCCGCAACACTCCAGGGAGACGCCGTACACCGTTCATGCCTTGAGAGGGTCGCGATGAAGATGACATCGGGGATACTGGACGTGGGTTCCGCATCGCAGGCTCGACTGAGTCAAGTTCATGAGGTGTATCATAATCCATACGGGTATCCATAGATCCCAGCGAAGGGAGAAAGTGGTCAGAATCTTCTGGAAAAGTCGATCGCGAGGGTCGTCGAGGTGGCGTCCTAGGAGCCTGACTGGAAGGTGGCGGAGACGGTTGGCCAAAGATCTGGGAGATCGGGGTAGACAGGGAGTTGCGGACTCGACTCAGTCGTCGCGCACTTCGGCGCCAGGTTCCTCGACCGGAATCGGAAACCTGCTCGTTAGATGAGTCGAGATATGTAGGATTTGGAGGAGAGTCAGGCATCAACGCTGCGTCTCCTCGAGGAAGTGGGTATGGCCCCCGGATGGAACGCCGCCTCGTGATTCCTCTCGACCCAAGTGAGAAACGACTAGAAGTGCCCTCAGATCTTGACATGGACCTCGAGAGAATCCCGTTGCGATGGGCATGACCTTCCGCAGGAGTTTCCTCCTCGCTGTTGAGCAATCCCCGTATCACGGAATTTGGTAATATCCGAGAACCCAATCTCGACATGGTCGACTGTCTCCTCCCCGTCAGGCGGGCGAGGGATGCACGGTTGTCAGGATAACCCACTTCCACAAAGGGCCGATTATGTTGCTCATAAGCTCTCGTCTGTTCCGATTCCGCTTGACCGGCAGCTGGAATCGTAGACGACTGCCACATGTTTGGCTGTGAAAAAGCTGGCTGCTCTGAAGCTGAGTTGTTAATTGTGTTCGTGTTCGTCTCGTCTCCCGCAGAGGGAGGCGAGTTGTGCCTTCCAGAATGTTCTGCCATGTCTTCGTTGTTCACGCCACCATCATCTCCATTGTTAAGTTCTTGTGGGAGCAAGGAAAACTGTGCACTATTGCCGCGGCGTTGATCCCGTTGTGTTGATGAGGTTTGTCCCATAGTAACTGGCGTAGGATCGGGAGGCAAGGACGAGGGGCCGGTCACGAGTTCAGGCACCGTTTGTTGCCATGGAAGAAGACACGGGATTAAATATAGGATCCCTCAAACTGGAGGCAACAATTAAAATTAGACTCGCGGGACAAAGCCGTCTGGCAAGGAGGTAGCCGCTTAAGAGCACTTAGTGAAGCGTGGTTTAGGTCGGTAGGACGTACCCGAGAACGGTATGATTCAGTGATCCGACTACTGAGCCAAAACACAGTGGCTCTCTAGAATTCACGGTGACAAGATCCTCAGCTATTCACCTGACCGTAAGCAGAGGGAGTGGCTGCGACCGGACGTAACAGGACGTTCTATTGGATAGCAGCCAGTTGTCGTTATCTGCCGACCGATACACGTCGAGTGCCCTCAGTGAGCTGTAGGAAGGCGGAGTTATCGAGCAGCTTCGATGTAGATGCCGTGGCAAGCAGGTTGGTTGTGGAGGAGCCCGACCGATGTTTGGAGGTGCAGTGGAGGGAGAAAGGAAACTTGGGCAGCGAGTTGTTGGGTTGTCGCGGTCGAAAGGGTGGAGGTGATGATGTCGCAGGGTCGCAGTCGTAGGCTTGCTAATAGAGCATAGGGAGACGGAGAGCAGAGTTTAGGAACCGGCAGTGTCGAGCCACGGCAAGGTGAAACACAGCAGGGTCCACCAGATGAGCCTTGGGATAGGCCCTTTTCAAGCTGTTCCCTGTGTACTGAGTAGGAAGCAGAGAGAGAGAGAGAGAGAGAGGAGGGAGAGAGGGAGCAGAGCTTCGACAGTGGGGAGGACGAGGAAGTGATGATGATGGCGGCTGTTGGGCCAAGCGATCGGTGATCTGCCGCTGTGGAGGATCTGTAGGAAGACCTCGGGACGCTCGTAGGGCGCGCTCTCGGGGCTGGTAGGGAGCAGGTTTAGGGGCCTCTCGGGGCGTGTAGGGATCTCTAGGACCTAGGGTTCTAGGCATTCCAGGGACCGCCGCACGCTTCCAGGGTCTGCCGGCGGGTCGCCCGCGCATCCGTCTTCGTGGCTGTTTGTTCGGTTTGTGCCCACCAGATCGGAAGCGGCGGGGCCTCTGCGCCGCCAGATCTGATCAGCTTCATTTCTCGTCCGTACAAGCTGCGCTCGTGCGGCTGCTCCTGTTGTGGTTTAGTTCGCAGCAGCCTGCTAGCTCTGTGCGCATGCGGCGTGCGCACTGCCCCTACTTAGACACTGCTATTATTGTTCCTGAAGTTGACGTGGGCAAGCTTGTCAGCGCGACTTTTCCACAATAATACGAAAGAGACGCAGTTTAACGGTTCCGCGAACAGTTTTGTGGCCTGGCTGTTTGGCATGCTTGCTAATAGCGCTGCAATAGTCAAGGTTCTAGCTTCTCAGCTCGTGTCGCCGCTCTTACAATGATGCTTGATTCCAATTCGTGCCGTGGTTAAGCGCGCTCTCTTCATGACTTCTGGCCCCTCAGCTTCGTTATTCTCGCTGCCACTTGCCCAATGGCAGCAGCCGCAGAGCAACCGTATAGCCAAGTACGAGCCTAGGAAACGGAGGAGAAAAGTGGACGACTGGGGCGACGAGGACGACATCGAAGGCGAAACCACAGATGCGACATCGGCCCCCGAAACAGTTGGGTCTTTCCTGGTGTTGTCCCCCGATGAAGCCCATCAATACCGGATTGCTGGCCTGCCGTTTGACCAGGAGTTGCCGGGCGGCAATTTCCCACACGCTGCTCCCAAGGAAGAAACATCAAGCAGGACAACCAAGAAGAGCATAGACACAGAACTGTCCTCTCTCTCCCCTCCGATATACGTTCCCCAGTCCGCTGCCCAGCAAGGCAATCTTCGGCTTCAGCATCTAGCGGTTATCACGGCAATTCTACACCGCTGCCTCCTGGAAGGCGATTATATCCGTGCTGGAAGGGCATGGGGCTTAATTCTACGAGAAGAGTTTGCGGGGCATCCTATCGATGTACGGAACGAATCCAGATGGGGAATAGGCGCTGAGATACTGCTTCGTCGAGATCGCCAAATATCTCAACAAGCAGCTGGCTTGCGGGGCGGAAACGCGCAAACCGGTCCCAAATCATGGTTTACAAGGAAAGGGTTTGAAGATGCCAAAGAATATTACGAGAAACTCATTCTTCAATATCCATATCGGAAGGCTGCGCCGGATGCTATAAGCTCGCTTGATTTCTACCCTGCCATGTTTGGCCTCTGGATATACGTTGTCCAAGAAGAAAGTAATGTCGCTAGGGAAGCGTTGCAACATCATGACGAAGAGTCTGATGGGGCCTCCTCAGAGGAGGACGATGTCATGTCTGGGTCTGAGCTTTCTCCGAAGAGAGGGAAGAGGAGACAAAGACTCATTGCGGAAATCAGAGCCAAAGAGTTGGAGCAAGCGCAGCAGATTGCAGGGCGGATGGATGAACTAATGGTATCCCCTCCGTACTCTGACAGCCCAGACCTATTGAGACTCCGGGGGATGCTGTCACTTTGGATCGGTGACCTCTTCGTGTTATCATTGCCTCAGGAAAACGATGACAGAGATTTACAGAGCGATCCGGGGTCTATTTCTCCGGATGAATTGCCAGAATCGATCCAGGCGAGACGGGAGCAGAGACTTGCCATGGAGAAAAAAGACATCGAGCTGAAGAAGTCAAGAGAGTTCTTTGAGAAGGCAAAGCAGCGCGGTAAAGGCGTTGCTCATTCTCTTGAAGACTTTCACATTGATGATGCTCTAGGCTGACATGCCGTGAGGACCATGCGCTACTGATTCTTAACACCTGATATATGGTGTGACCGGTAGCACTTAGCGACTGTGTTCTTTTCCCCATACCATAACCGATTTCGGGAATGGATTGATCAGACTAACACAGGACCTCGTGTTCTATCTGGTCGCAGTATTGGCGTCGCTGTTGATCGTCACCGGAGGATCTCTCTGGGAGTTTGTCGGTCGATCCTACCGCAACGCTCTGCGCCCTGTTTCCGGATGATCTAGTCTCAGAAGAGCTGGGACACAGCTTTGAGAGAATTGTATCACCGCATCTGAGGGTCAAACTTGGCGGTGGAGGTCTGTGGCAGCCATTAAGATTAAGGGCTGAAGGTCTTTGGACCATAGAACAAACAGACAGACGTATCGATGATATCCATGACCATGCACGTTTACATATATTAGAAAATAAAGTATTATAATCTACAAATTTCATGTTTCACAATTTCCTGGCACTTTGTAATCGATGGCCTGGGGTCATACTCCTCGAATGGCAATCTATTAAGTATCACGTGATATCGCGGATCGACTCGCGTGCCCGTCGCGTTCGAACTTCCGCCAAGCTGGCGGGCACTAGTAGTATCTGTTAGCCTCACTACTCGGCTTCGTTTTCCGCCAAAATAACATCCATGCCATGGCTGATATTGTCTCGAATATCCATTTCCGATGAATGGTGATTTAATGTCTCTCTTTTTCTCCATTTCTCGTGTCCATCTAAAGCAATAGATATCCGGTTCACTATGCCGGTTGGTGATTATGTCCACTCAAAGAACGCGGGTCAGCATCATCGTCCCATCACGGGAGAGAGACCCAACTCGCGCCTATCACGGCAGCATGCGGCCGAACAGGCCAAGGTCTCTGTCCCAGCAACGAAACTGACTGGATTCGCTCCCCCTTCCACTACTGCTCCCGATGGGAAGATCAAATTGGAGCATCGTGCGCCACCGCCGTTGACTGGTGTGCAGCAGCAGCAACAGCCACAGCAGGCAGCGCAAAATAACGAGGGAGCTCCTTATCATCGGGATCCGTTTGATACGGATGTGGAAGGAGTGGATGATTCTACCATTGCGGGGACCAGCATTATAGGTGCCGAGGACAGCCAGGTTCAAGAGCCGGCTTATCCCAACGCCTATCACTATGCAGCTGCAGAAGCGAGATGGATTAAGCGGTCGAATGAAAATCCTGGCTATGGCATTGGCAAGTCCGAAGGGCTGGGAGATAAAGCCCTGAAGGCAGCGGGCTTTGACTCGGACGAAACTGATGCTGAGGACGCTCAGACCGTCTCATCTCTTCATGACGATGATGATGATGATGGCGGTGCCAATGGCGAAGAGACCCAAGTACTCAGATGGCAGCCGTCTCAAGAGCATCATCGTCTGGCGGAAGAACCCATGAGCACACGTCTAGAGAACCACTTCTGGGAAACCAGCAAAAAGCAATATCAGAAGTCCCAGAACCTCCCGCTGAACGGAATGACCCCTGCTAAGAGGGTTCTTCCTCTTCCTGATGCATGGAGGACGGGCCAAACGGCTTACAAAAACGGACTCCTGGGTACCACTCCGAGGGGCCGTTTCAGTCGACCGCAGTCTCTATTGGATCGACTTCAGGTGTCCCCGACTCGTGGAGCCAGCGGCCCACGACCACAACCTGGGAGGCCAGGGTCGCCTGAAAATCTCAAACAGCAGAAAGGTGAAAATGAAAACATGGCAGGTCTCAATGGCGCTGATGTCAAAATCAAACGACGCTACAGCATCAGATCTGCTACCGGTGTCTTTGACACCACTGACGTAGAGAATATCGATGACACGGAGAGCTTTGACAATCACTTCCTTTCCTCCTCTCGAGAGACCTCCAAGCTGTCATCGGAACCTCCTCCTGAGGACAAGAAAAAGGACAAGGACAAGGAAAAGGTTGAAACTGCCCCACCACAACCATCAAAAAAGCGACAATTCGAACCCGACTACCCCCAAGAAGTGCTCACCAAGAAATCATTCTCTGACCTGCAATCTGAACCGTTCGACTTCATACCCAGCTTCACCCCACCAGAACCAACACCAGCAGCAAGCCCTCGTCCTCCATCACCAAAGGAAGCCCAAACCGCCGCAGAAAGAGTCTCCCTCCTCATGACCCTCTCAGACCAGGAGCGCCGCGATTACCTATCCACTCTATCCATCGACGAGTGGGAAGAATGCGGTGACCATCTGATCGAGCAGTTCAGCACCATGCTGATCAAGATGAAGGAGGCGCGACATGCGCGGCGCAGGACGGCTGCCCTGTTTGAGGCGGAGATCAAGCGTAGGCACGAGCAGGTGCAGGAGCAGGATGGAGACCTGCGTAAGAAGCTGGCCGATATGAGGGAGGGAGGTCTGGGTGTGCTGAGGGGACTGACACCTTGACTTGAATCTGAGACTTCCGTCTCAACTACCAACAAGTTTTATGAACCAACAGACGATGCGCTCTTAACTTAACCAGACCCTAGTGGTATTCGCAGCGAAAAAGAAGGAAAAAAGGGGCGCTGCTCCCGATTGATTACTGCGTCCGAACCGTTGAGAATACCACGTCTTTATATTTTTTTTTCCTCTCTATTTCTTTCTGCTTATGAATGTGTCGTTATTAGATTGCATGGATTGCCTTGCTTACCTTAGCAGCACATTCAGCGTATGGAGAAAAGTTCTGTTTTCTTTTCCCTTTTTTTTGTCGTTATAACCTTCCATCTCTACAATGTTCCTTATTTATTGTTTTTATTACGATATTGAGTTACCACCAGCATCAGCATCACATATATACCCTGCAGGTTTTTTTTCTTCATTGATGTGTTTTAACGAAATTCACGCATTTATCATTGTTCTTTATGCCATATAGTGCATGTATAGGGTGACGGGCTACGGAGAAAAAAAAGGCAAGAGTGTGGAGAGAAAGTTAGATAGATTAGGGAAACCTAATATGATGATGATGATGATGATGCCATGACTGAATAATCCTCCTGGATTAAAAAATTCATTGATATTCCCTAGGTAGGTAGTTAAGTGGGCTATATCCCTCTTAATCCATCATCATCCATTCTTAGCTCCTTGAAATCAATCTCAGACAGCTCTTGAGACCGCATTAACACGAGTAATATACGCCATTCAATAACATTCGTAAGGGGGCTCAATAAGTGCAGTGCCGTTTCGTATGACGGGGGAGGAAAAGAAAAAAAAGAAGAGCCGCTGTTACCTCCTAACGCCGCCCACCTACCATCTATCTATGACCAAGGAAGGGAAACGCGACCTCAGAGCCAGGAAAAAAAGAGGAGGAAGAATACAGAAAGACGCAACTCAAGTCGAACAGCCACCCATGTTAATCAGCGCCGTTGCAAGCCTCTTATAATCCTCTAGCAACTCGGCTACGTCGCCGATCTTAAGGTCGCCCGCATTCTCAGTCTCCAGGAACCGCTTGATCGGCGGGCTGATCTTGGAGACAGAGATGTCGGATGCACCGTCCGCAGAGACTGGCGGTTTGGATCTTTCGATACTAGTAGTAGTAGGGGCAGGTGATGTGAGTGCTGCCTCAGGGGGTGGGTTGCGGCTGAAGCCTCGAATCATCCCCGGGATATGGTTCAGCGGGTTGAACGCGTTACCGAAGTTCTTCATCGATTCCAGCGGCGTCGGCGTGGAGGCTGAGGAGAATATTGAGCCTCCGGAGGTCGAGCTTGGAGGGAGGGGTTTCCTGCCGCTGCCGTTGCTTCTCGCACTGTCGACGCTTCTATCTCGTGGCGTTTGACGGCCGCCAACGAGGCCCATTAGCCTATCTTCCGGTCTTAGACTAGTACCGGATCTCTGAGAAGCCCGGTCAGGGTCTTTGATCGATCCATCCTCATCTACGGTATTTCTGTCGCCAAGGATTGTTGCTGGAGATGTAACTAGGCGGCGAGCTTCGTCTAGTGTCTTAGGTACCAATGCACGCTGACCATCACCGCTGCCTTGGTTTATTTGCACTTCCCTGAGGCGACCAAAGAGAAAATTGAAGCTGTTGTCCAGTGTATTGCTGATATTTCTCAATCCCTGATCAGCAGTATTTCGAACCGCATCATTGGCGGCACCAAGAACCTTTAATGGTGGTTGAAACAGGTTACTTGGACGTCGCTGTTGCTGTGATGGGACTGCAAGTTGTGGCCGTGGCGATGTCGCTGGAGCCGCTTCTTTGTCAGAAGTGTTTGGTTTCGAAAACTCTGGAGACGCGGATGCTTCAGTTACAGACGGCATCGGAGTCTCCTTGGTAGGACGAAAGGGATCGGCTCTTTCGACAGCCGGTGTTGAAACTATGCTGGGAGGCTTTGGTTGGCCATCCGCCGTCTCATCAGGGCGCAGGCTAGAGAGGTCCACATTTTCCAGGAAACTGACTGCAGCTTCGAGATTTGTCAAGCAATATGCAGCCTCACCATCGACCTTGCTCGACGACCTAAAGCGCTGTATAAAAAGCATGTTGCTGATGACGTTCATGCTTTCCGGCGGAGAAGTGATGAGCGAATATATCAGAGTAGGTAGAATTTCATCAGCGGACGAAGACGACGGCAGAAGATGAGTTAGTGTATCGACGATCGCTTTGTGCGCAGCCGTCAGATGATGAAGTTTGCCAAGCGGATATTTTTCATCGTTCATTTTCATTATGCTTTCCCGAGCGGCGGATAGCAACCCGCGGGCTTCCTCTTGCTCGCTCTCATCGTCCGTTAAGACTTCGATGCCAAGGTCTTTCAAATCAATCCCGACCACTGATAATGCTGCAGTCTTAGAACGAAGTTTCTCATCCCTAATTCCGTCCAGCGAACTCTTGTGACGCCATATCTTATCGTAGACACCCTCACAGACCCTTCGTTCCACCGCTTCTTCGAGAACAATACGCTTATAAGCTAGTAATTTGCGGGCCTTTCTTTTCTCAGCAACTTCCGAGGCTGTCAGCATCTGATGATCAGTGACGATTTTTTCAGGCCCATCCTTTTGATTCGATCTTGTCTGAGCCCCTCCGCGGGTTGACTTTGCAGAAGCATGGTGAGAAGTATCGCGATTTATTCTGGAGGCGAGTGTGGAGATATGCGTGGCTATATGTGACTCCGCGCGAACATAGAATTCTTGGAAGAGATCTGAGATCTTCTCAATTGAGGGAGGAGAAGGGTGTACTTTGGCGCTAAGGGAGTCGATGAATCTAGCCACATGAGATGTCAGCAACCGTTGTTTTGGGAATGCATCCAGTTCATACCGATCAGTAAGGCTTATCAGCTCAATTGGAAGTTCATCGAATCCATCCTGCATGAGCTGGGAGAGCGCGAAAGGCGTCTCACCCTGTTCTGCAACTTCTTCCGGGCCGGTGTCAATCGAGTCCCTTTTCTCGAATACATCAGGCCCTGCTTCTTGCTCATCACCATCCGGAGATAATGGTAAAGGAAGAGAGTCCGTATCAACACTTTCCGGGGTGGCGACAGACTGGATTGTCTTCGCCCTGCTCCTGGCAAACGGGCTCACATTGGGTGTCTCCATCCTGGTGAAGGAGCGAGTTGGGTGAGAAGCATTGGGCCTCCTGGAGTCATTCTCTGGGGTATTGGAGGACATGATTTCTATTGGGGGGCCGGGCCCGCAGCCTTACAAACCACGCCTTTGCTTGTCACTGGACTTGCGGGGTTAAGAAGATGGTCTCATGAAGATCGCTGCATGTTGTTCGGGTGCACAGCTTCGGGTGTAACGGAGAGCAACCCCAACACTGCTTTCAGGTGCGATAAAGAAAATTATGAGAAGATGACAGATAAGATACCCCAGGAGGCAGCTCCGCGTGTTCAAGTAGCATGTGTGTGACGCCTAGTATCTCACGGCATCAGGAGTCTCAGCCCATACACGATACCTAAAACGAGGCAGGCCAGATGCTCCGGCTCGGCACGCGCCTCGGGGCCCTGATAGGAGTCTCCTCTTATCACCTGACGGTCACGTGTCCCGATAGCTGCCTCGGAGATTGGCCCGTCTCGTGTCGATGCGTCACCGCCAGGTGCTGTACATGACCATACCCCTACCTTCACCACCTAGGGATGGCCACCAGTCTGAGTGGCTCGTCTTGAGTCGATCAACATCGTTTGCATTCATATACCGCCATGATATCCTATACACACATGCACTGGAAATGCCTTTTACCAGCGAGAGTCATCATAGCTGTTCTCTCCGTACTAGTAATCTTTCCCAATCTGGTATCTGCCTACGACCCTGCATTCTTCGGATCGCCATCCCTGGACGAGATCCCCATCGTCCCTCCGCGTATCCCTCAAGAAGATTATGACTCACTTTCTGGAAGGCATGAATTCGTAAGTCTGTCTGGAATATCCCTCTTGGCCGTACAGAGGTTGACCAGGCGTTGCATACTAGTCCCTCCGTCACATCTTCCATCGAGGAACATATGAGCATCCGAATCTTCACAGACGGCTCGATATAAAACCAGGAACTCAGCTAGTGGCTATTTCAGAAGATGGCCGTGAGAAGGAGCCCGTCAAGGGGCCGATGTCTCCTCTGGTCGCGCTCTCCAACCCGCTGACTATAGAGCGACTCGCGGATCGACGCCTATCAGTGATTGAAGGCCACCTGTCGGCTGCGAGGTCCAAAGGATCAGCTGTTGTTTTGTCATCATTAGAATGGGTCATGGATGAATTGGCCGGTCCAAATATCACGGATAAAGAGACCGTTCTGACATTTGCGAAGATGACAGAGAACGACTACATCGAGGTACCGGGGACTGAGGATTGGCAGGACATCAACGGCCCGTTCAACTACTCCCAAAGTTTTGGATGGCAGAGTGACGGGCTAAGAGGGCATATATATGCGGATCAGACGAATAGCACCATTGTCATTTCGTTGAAGGGGACTTCACCAGCCCTCTTTGACGGCGCAGGCACGACAACAAATGACAAGATCAACGACAACCTTTACTTCAGCTGTTGTTGCGGCCAGGGAGGCTCCTATCTTTGGCGACAGGTGTGCGACTGCCAAACGTCAGCATATACAGGTAACCTAACCTGCATAGTTGAGGCTATGCTGGACGAGCACCGGTATTATCGAGCTGCTATCGACCTCTACTCGAATGTGACAGCAATTTATCCTGGGGCAAATGTTTGGCTCACTGGCCATTCACTGGGCGGTGCAATGACGAGCTTACTTGGTCTGACATTCGGCCTTCCTGTTGTCACATTTGAAGCCGTCCCCGAGGCATTGCCTGCCTCCCGGTTGGGTCTTCCGTCTCCGCCGGGGAAGGATCCCAGACTGCCACAGTCGCGGAACAATACTGGCGCCTATCATTTTGGACACACTGCGGACCCTGTCTACATGGGGACCTGCAACGGCGTCAGCTCAGTTTGCACATGGGGTGGGTATGCTATGGAGTCTTCATGTCACACTGGGAAGCTATGTGTATATGATACTGTCGAGGACAAAGGTTGGAGAGTCGGAATTGGAACTCACCGTATCAAAGAAGTGATAAGGGACGTCATTGAGGCGTACGACACTGTTCCATCCTGTGCTGCTGAAGAGGAATGTTACGATTGTGAGCTTTGGAAATTCTTCAAGAGCAATGGTTCTGAGATCACGACTACTACGACAATCTCCTCAGCCACATCTTCTACGCCAATGAGGACATCGACCTGCAAGACTCCCGGTTGGTGGGGATGTTTAGATGGGAGTACTACCACTACGACCACCACGACTTCCTCCAGCAGTTCTACCTCCACGTGCAAAACACCTGGCTGGTTTGGGTGTAATGACCCGACAAGGACGACTTCCTCCACTAGCGTCTCAACCACTACCTCGACATGTAAGACCCCGGGGTGGTTTGGATGCCATGATCAAACCACCACTTCGACTTCCACCGCGACACCTGCACCGACTATAACTGCTCCGCCAACCTCGGCCACCTCATCTTGCAAGACCCCTGGCCTGTTCTGGGGCTGTCTGGACGAGACCACTACTTCTGCGACCCATGTTATTACTTCCGCCCCTCCTCCCCCACCGCCTTCGACTCGTTCCTCTTCGAACACACATACATGCACACATAAGGCATTCTTTGGTCTCATTTGTCTTGATCCATGATTGCCAGATAATAAATATGGCACATGCAATTTGGAAATCCTCTCAGAAGAACGCTGGAAATTAGTCTACAGAAAGCGACGCTCGGACGATGACATCTGGGAGTTAGAAACGTGTTTAATGCTGATTTTGACGGTTTGGCTTACAGCAGACGGAGTACTCGAGAAATGATGTTCTGATGCTTATACGGGCGCAACTTTTGGTTCTACGGTTCAGGCGCATATATGACACTAATTCGATGGAGTATGAGTGAGTCCATAAGATTGCTGTTACAGTTTTCCATCTTGTATCTAGCGCACCTACATACCTGCGTGACGGGTCGCCCTCATAACTAGAGTGACAATTATCCTTGGAGATACCGGAGCATTATACAGCCGGTTGGCCAATTGATCGGAAATGCTGAATTTAGACATTGTGTCAGGTATTGCTGCCATTGAGTGGGAAAGGTTGCTTTCAACCTGTCCTAGGTCTCGGAATTCCTTCATAGATCAGCGTGAAGCCCAACGGGTGAATCTACCTTCTCATTAGTATCTGACCCTACCACGCGATAATTATTCCGTAGCTCTCGCAGCTCTCAATATAATTGTTGTTCGCTTGCGGGATGTTATGGGGATCAGTCAAGAAGTCAAGAAAGCACTGTTAGGGTTGAGCGGTTCTTTCCGGTATGGACTGTTTTATCAGAACCTGAGGTCCTCATAGGGGTTTCCTAACTACCTAGTCTGCCATAAGACCTACATACGTAGGCACCTAATTGCCCCTCCGTGCTGTAGTCAGAACTAATACTTCACATACACACAACTCGATAGTAGAATGAAATCGTGATCATTGCTCTACTTGAGTCAATAGAGCCTCCTTTGTCAAAATCCGTCGTTCTGGTCAATAATCGTACGACGATGCCCAGCTCGCTGTGGATTGAGAGGTTTACATCACCCTCTAGAGTTTAAAGTGGGTCACGTCTCGAACCTCGGCATCTCCGAACACAGTTCTCGGCTTTTGTGCTGTTGCGCTGTTGTACAAGTGTGTATTCATCATCGGCCCGGAATAATTGTTATCTTTTCCCAGGTTGCTGGGGTATTCTAGGCAAGAAAGCATGGATAAGCCGAACAGACATCCCGACGGATCAATTGGATGATCAAAAACCATGTACAGTACGGAGTACTGCAAAACGTCTGGACAGGAAGATGTCAAAAAATTCCGTTCAGAATATCGCTGCGAGTTCTCCCGATAGTCTCAACGGCAGTAAATAAATGCGCCCGGGTTTCCTTTCTGGACTGGATTAGCAACTCAGATGGACAGGAAAGAAAAAGGCGCAATAGGTGATAGACAGAGTGCTTCGAGCCAAGATTCGATTGGGTTCTCGGAGGGCAGCTAGCTGGATGCTGGACGAGAGGTCGTCGGCGACCTGGCCAACAAGGCGCCCGATGTCCGAGTTGCTCCCGAAGATCGCGCTGCCACTTGTTGAGACATCGAATGGTTCTCCATAAGGATTCCGCGTGGCTCCTGCGGGATTCCCGGTTTTCCGGGGTTGACGGTCGCCGGTCTGTTCGCAGGCCAACACTGACCGTTGCAACAGGGTCTTCCACGTTGTCGAACACCACGCCTTTCGAGAAGCCAACCAAGAGCGCCGCTCTCTCGGTCAAGTGCAGCAATCCGCTGCAGAACATTGACGCCAAGGGCTGTTTCATGGCCAGCGCTTCTAGAGAGCTCTTTGACCCCTCACGGAGTTATTCTTTTGACAGCTGGTGCGGTCGCCGGTACCCACCAGAGCTACAGGCGGTCTTTGGCGGGCAGGCGATCTCCTGCCCGCTTGCGACTGTCTGCGTAGGCGCCCTGTTCTTATTTACCCAGGCCTCGGAACGATCACCAGTTCCCTTTTTTTATTTTTAGAACGGCGTGTTTTCCTGTCGATTGCTTAACATAGCCGTGCTGTGCTGACTTCCGTTGCGTGCTTTGTCTCTTCCTGCTACTCTATCCTGTTTCTCTTGGCATTATTCACAAGCACAGTACCTATCCGCCTGAGACGTTTCTTCCGTATGACCCCGCGATAATCTGTTCTGTTTCGAGTAATATCAATAATGGAAACGACGTTTATTACGATTCATGGAAAGTACCCCCCCGTGCAGATCTCATGCTCAGTCATGAGCGGAAAGAAGCTAATACACCGGTGCAGACCTAACGCAAGATGCCCGCATTCGCTATGCATCAGATTCAATAGAGGATATTCTGGGTTACCTGCCCCACGAGGTGGTGAACAAGTCCTGCTGGGAATATTTCCATCCAGATGAGATACCCTTTGCGAGGACCATCCATGGGCGCGGAGTGAAGCTCGACAAGGCCGCGGTGTTGAATTATTGCCAGATCAGGCACAAGAACGGCTTCTGGGTTGGATGCGAATGCGTTTTCACCGTCGTATACGATGTGCTTGTCGCAAGCACCAGCATCTACCGGAGAGACAGCCGGAGCGAAAGTAAGTACACGGTGCCATCTCCACCGTCAAACTAGTTTCCCAATTTAGGCAAGACGAGAGTTTCTAAAAGAACTCAATTATTTGCCAAATTTCCAGAAAGGGCTGCCGATGCACCCGTAGTCCGCAGTCTATTCACGTCCTCTCCGCGAGATCCACGTTACCACATGCTCACCTACATCTCGAGCAAATTCTCACAACTCCCAAGGACTCTATCGCACGAGCCTCGTGCAGCTCTCTTCCTTAATCGCTTCACACGGACGTCGACGATCATGTTTGCGACGAACGGGGTTACAGAGATTCTGGGGGTAACTCCCCAACAGCTCGTTTCGAAGAGTTTCTACTACTGTATCCAGGAACGTTGTCTTAGGGACGCAGTTTGCTGCCTTGAAAGTGCCAAAGCAAACGATTCTATAGCATACCTGCGTTTCTGGTATCGGAACCCTTTGCAGGAGGACACGGTGACTGATGACGATGATGATGACGATACCGATATGGCAGATGCGTGTGAGGAAGAAGAGGACGAGAGCAGTCGGTTGGGCCCGAATATTACCCCACAAGCACTCACAAACACCGAAACCAGGCCGGAAGTTGGAAGTGGCCGTGGAAGCGGAAACGAAGTACACCCCGAGTCCGAAATCGAAGTCGAGGCCGTTGTCTCGTGCACATCCGACGGACTTGTCGTGGTTCTCCGACGGGCCCGGCCCCCAATTCCGCACAATATTCAACAGACAAAGGGCAGCCCCGTGTACGCCAACGGTCTTTTCGCGTCTCCGTGGGCCACAGATCCGGTCTTCTCCCATCCCGACTGCGCCCACCCCTCAAGTACTAGCCGACCCTCTCAACCCACTACTACTAACCAAGGCAGATCCTCAAGAAATTTTCCAGGGGCCCGCATGGCGGGCCCAGATGCTAATAACACAGCGACTTCTTCTATAACAACCGCACCCAAGAACACTCCCGGCGGTGGCGGCGGTGGCGGCGGTGGCTCACACTCACAACTTCTGGACACGATACGCGACGTAGCCGTTTTTGCATGGGGCGTGGTTGGTATTAACGGCTCGCTAGAGCGGTATAAACGGGGGACTCCGATGGGGGAATCTCAACCGCCGGGAGGACTGCAGAGACTGCCTCCAGCGGACAGCAGCAACAGCAACAACAACAACAACAACAACAACAACAGCAGCAACAACAACCGGATGAACACGAGTAGCGACAGTAGTAGTTGTGGCGTATATCATCGCTCACTTTGTTGTCGAGAACCTGGCTCCTGCCGCAACCTACCGTCCGTCCAGCCACAGGAAAGAAGCGAAGAACGAGAGTATCCCAGTTGAGTGATGAGGAGGTGGTTGCCTGGAGAAGGATAGGAAGCACTGCACCTTAGTTCATGGTTGACTTTCTCTTTTTTAAGGATACTGTAATTAGACAACACGATACCCACTCCAAAGCTCGGGGATTTTTCATTCATCGGAGCCGAGATCCAAAATTTCATTGGTGATTGTCCGGTTTAGATAAAGGCGCAACCGTATATAGATATCTAAATTTTATAGAATTAGACGCTAAAATGACTGCTGTCGATATTTTTCAAAGGTACATGTACATCATGGTGATGGGTTCATTGTATAGCAAATGACATGTACAGCAACATACCTTGAATTGCCCGGCCCTTGAAAAGGTCACCCAGGTGTACCGACTAGGGAGGGTGTCTTGAATCGCGTCATTCCAGTCAATGATGAGATGCTGTCTTCTGTTATTACTATTATTATTACATTTTGTTCCTCTTGCACCCAATGATAGATATGTTATGTTTGATAGCCGGCAAAAAAAATCTCATTAGATTAGTAGCAAATGCTCTCCTCATCGTGGCTCATACAACCTTCCTTCGAAATCTTAGAAAGCATGTCTCAGGACTTTTCAGGTCAGGAGAAATGCCCCCTTCTCCCGGATATTGGAACGGTAATCTGTAATCTGAAATTAGTTTGGGGCTTTTTTTTGGCTGTGGTGAGATCCGGAGCTCTTCATCCCGGATAAGTTCAGCGGAAAGAGCTGAATAGCATAAAATTGCTCATTGAGTAACTACAGCTTGATATTGATTCCAATAGTTGCGTACAGGACATAGCAAGAGCCAAGAGGAACCTGCTTGCTTGCTACGGTTAGGTATCTAGTAATTAGTAATTATCAAATACAGACAGTCTTGAAATCCTAAAAAGATGGAGTTCTTATTCCGCAAATCTGTTATTGTTGTTTTAGCATGTCTTGTCAGGAGTTGTCGTTAGCTCACCGTGACGTAGACAGACAAGCGACCATCTTAATCTCTCTTCACGACGAGGACATCAGTTCCAAAGGCTTAACACCGGTGTATCCCTTCTGGAGTTGACTCTGAGGACTGATCCCGATATTCAATGGTGCTGAACGACTGATATAAGAATACTTCTGAGCCTCTGACCTTATAACATCAACGGTATTTTGCACTCGAAAAACTCTGCCGACACCTAGCTAGTTCCACAGCAGTATTCCTTTGATTTATACCTAAAAAAGAAACTTAATATTCGCACCTATTAGGTAAAACAGTCGTCTCAAGGCATGAATGTGATAGGGACCGACGGGCCGTCGGGCCGTAACATCTGAGCTTATCAAGGGCCCTTTATCAGAGTTCTATACTTTATATGGGTCGATATCCACCATGAAATTCTGGAGACAAGGACAAACACATCCACGGGTCAACGGATGCTTGGTCCTGGGTGCCCTGAAAGGGGAAACTGGATGTGGGAGGTCAACGCTCCCGACTAGACGTCACCCGAAGACAGCGGCGCGCGGCGAGTTGCTTGATCACGAGGGAGCTAGCATCGAGACCAAGTACAATTATCAATACGTCCGCCCGCATTGGAAAAGATAGTACGGGGCTCAATAGCACAAGGACTGAGTTGCGAGGGTCACGCAGCGATAACCCTGGTCGATGCATTTACCTGACCACCTGGACCTTGTGTATCCGGACCGCCTCTGACGTAGCGTGTGCATATGTATATCAAGCCTGAGCGAGGCACAGCGAACGGTTAACTGCTTGCGGCGCTGTACATACATCCAGGTCCTCCTTTTTTTTTCTTTCAAGGATCGCAACAAGTCGTGTGGGGCCATCTGGTTCGATTTCGAGGAATATTTGAGCTGCTTTAGCCACACATAGTACGAAGAACAGACTAGTTTCATTGTGTCCTATGCAATATTTTCCTTTTTTTTTCTCGGGTCCTAACTCGGGAAGAATTCGCAAACGCTCATCATTATTGCCCAAAATTTCTCGGGAAGTTCCCGACAGTTGGTAATTTCTGTTGCAAATCCCCGCCAAGACGGACGTAACCCGATGTCCTAAAAAGTCCATAAAAGAACGGCACGGAATTTCACAGTGGAAGTGATCTGTTCGAAGGGGTAAAAAAACAGACGATTATCACCGTAGTGTGTTGTTCGCTTTTCCATACTTCATATCGACAAGTGATGCGAATATCGAATGAAAACGCATCCAAATGACCAGAATAAATAAGCAACTTTGGAGATGCGAGGTCCAGACCGGATCGATAGCCTTCTGGGCCTGTGTCCGCTGACTAAGTGACGGGAGCTGAGCTTCCAGCTCCACCGCAGGAATGTTCTAAATTTTAACTAATTAGGTCACCGACGGGAAACTCGAACTCTGGTCACGCTCGCTACGTGTCCGAAGCGGAGATGTTGGGGAACCGCACACTCGCAGACCAGGGGGTGCTGTCCTCCGCAGTCCTCCGCGACAGGGCGACATCTTGCGGTCTCCGATGGCCTCTTCGTCTGACATTCGAGCGTGCTCTGATTGGAAGGGCCATACCCACCCATTGTGCGGGGTAAAAGGGCTTCGAGGTGGAGAGAATCTGGAGAGAGCAGCTGTAGTATGAGCAACGCGTGGTCAGCAACCGGATGGGACAGACGGCAGTGGAGAACCATGATCACCGCCCAGAGTCCCAATCGTGGAGCAGACTCAGCCGTAGGGGAGGCATGCTGGGCGCCCAATGGCAGTATCTCCACGAGCGTCATTGGTGCTTTGCGGTAGGGATGTGCACAAGATGAGTCTGTTCTTGTTTCATCGAAACCTCGACCTCCAAGATACTGCTGGCTGTAGCTCTCCCCGCAACGGACCCCCACTCCGGGAACATACCCGTATATAAACCCTCCTCCTGCTCCCGGCCTGTTTCCCGGAGAAGCGGCACTTGGACCGTCTGCTCTCTTTTCATCCAGACATCCTTGGTCTCTCGAGGAGTTGTTCCTTAGTGATACTGTTTTCCTATCGTTTCTTATCGAACTATCAAGATGGGCAACGACGACGAGCCAAGTATGTTTACATCCCCTGTCAACCGGATCTTTAGAGCTACCATGTATATAGCGTGGACTTGGCGGATGAAGATGGCTGACTGTCAACTCTTTCTTTCTAGAGACCTACCGTTACAATGAAACCCCCGTCTACACCACGTCCAATGGCTGTCCGGTTAGTCTGCTGAGCATCTATATTCGTTCAATGCATAGGATATAGACAGTATGCTGACAATTACACAGGTCATGGACCCGGAAGCCGCCTTGCGGGTCGGTGCCAACGGACCTCTCCTGCTCCAGGACTTCCATCTGATCGACCTGCTTGCACACTTCGACAGGGAGAGGATCCCGGAGCGTGTTGTCCACGCAAAGGGTGCTGGAGCATACGGAGAATTCGAGGTCACGGACGACATTAGTGACATTGTAAGTCTGGACGTTGCCGTCTACCATCTGTCCCTGACTAACAATGTCTGCGACAGACTACGATCGACATGCTCTTGGGCGTTGGCAAGAAGACCAAGTTGGTTTCCCGCTTCTCCACCGTCGGTGGTGAGAAGGGTTCTCCAGACAGCGCCCGTGACCCTCGTGGTTTCTCTCTCAAGTTCTACACGCAAGAGGGTAACTGGGACTGGGTGTTTAACAACACTCCTGTCTTCTTCCTTCGTGATCCGTCCAAGTTCCCCATCTTCATCCACACCCAGAAGAGAAACCCACAGACCAACCTGAAGGATGCTACCATGTTCTGGGACTACCTGTCCACCCACCAGGAGTCCGCTCACCAGGTCATGCATCTCTTCAGCGACCGTGGCACTCCGTACTCTTACCGCCACATGAATGGCTACTCCGGCCACACCTACAAGTGGATCAAGCCGGATGGCACTTTCAACTACGTCCAGATCCACTGTAAGACCGACCAGGGCAACAAGACCATGACCAATGAGGAGGCCGGTAAGCTGGCAGGCGACAACCCTGACTGGCACACGGAGGACCTGTTCAATGCCATTGAAAGGGGCGAATACCCATCATGGACCTGCTACGTCCAGGTCCTGAGTCCCGAGCAGGCTGAGAAGTTCCGCTGGAACATCTTTGACCTGACCAAGGTCTGGCCTCAGGGCGAGGTGCCCCTGCGCCGCTTCGGCCGCTTCACCCTGAATAAGAACCCGCAGAACTACTTCGCCGAGATCGAGCAGGCTGCATTCTCCCCTTCGCACATGGTCCCTGGTGTCGAGCCCTCTGCCGACCCAGTCCTGCAGTCCCGCCTCTTCTCTTACCCCGACACCCACCGTCACCGCCTGGGTGTCAACTACCAGCAGATCCCCGTAAACTGCCCCCTGCGGGCCTTCAATCCTTACCAGCGTGATGGCTTGATGGCTGTCAACGGCAACTATGGCGCGAACCCCAACTACCCATCGAGCTTCCGCCCGCTGAAGTTCCAGCCCGTCAAGGCAAGCCAGGAACACGAGAAGTGGGCAGGCGCTGCCGTTGCCAAGCAGATCCCCGTCACAGACGAGGACTTTGTCCAGCCCAACGCTCTGTGGCACGTCCTCGGCCGCCAGCCTGGCCAGCAGGAGAACTTCGTCCACAACGTTGCCGTCCACCTGTGCAACGCCAACGAAAGGGTCCGTAAGCAGACCTACGGCATGTTCACCCGCATCAACCCCGATCTGGGTGCAAGAATCGAGAAGGCCACCGAGGCCAACGTGCAGAAGAACTCCCAACCCTCTGCGCGCCTGTAAGAGCGCGAAAAGAAGCCGGGAAGGAAGGGCGCCCCATATACTCCGCATTTTAGCATAGTGGAACCGTTGATTGAGTCCCACCGCTGTCGTGGGGTATTTGCGGGATGGCCGCTTTATCCGTGACTAGCTAGGCTACCTAGTCGCGGGGTAGTGTGTACGGCCGGCGCCGGACGATGAGACTAGACTAAGCAAGGGGGTCCAGGCCTTGACTTTGCAATTTGGTACGGGACTGGCGATCAAAGAGCGAAGTAAATTCCATCTTTATGAGCATTCTTACGGTTGAGCGATGCCCCTTGTTTCTTTTTTTTATTCCCCGCACGATACATGTCAATCAATCATGTCTGTCTTATTTTTGTAGTAGTCATACAGAATTTCATTTGCCGATGACATAAGTAACCGGTCCAGCCCCAAGTCATCGTAAATGTAAGCTCAAGCCTGCGTAAACCAACTTCGATCCCCCCTGCATAGCGCAGCTGTACAACCCCTAGGAGGGCCTTCTCTACTGAGCTCCGACTATACATAGTGAGCACCTCGAATCGAACGCAGTGTACCCCAACTCCGCACCGACGAGCTGCGATTCTATCAACCTTAAATAGACGAATAATAATAGGAGGTAAATTCACATGGTTACCCATTCTTTGCCTTGTCCGTACATTAGGTAGCCACGTTAGTTACGGTGCATTAGGACATAGCAGTACTTCTCCTGCCCATGTCCTTGACCCCATGCCTAAAACAGCTATCTACAGTAGGTTGCCATTATCTTTCGGCACCCCCTCTCCCCTGTCCAAGCCACTTAGCTTGCCGCTTTTGCTATATTTTGATCTGGACTGGCTTTGTCTAGGGTCTATGACCTATCATAATGCCCGGGTACCCTCCATGGCTTCAAAATCATATGGCTATAGAATAGCAATCTGCCAAGACAGTAGGTGGCAGGGAGCGGGAGACGAAAGACAGGGCAACCTAGGTAGTGTATATACGGTGTGAACTTCCTCGATTTTCATGAACAGTAGCTAGCCAGCGCGGTACTTTAATTTTAGGTGGGAGTACTCAGTGCCTTGGGGACAAAAAAGTCAAAGCGAAAAGCACTAAGTGTTCCGATTTGAGTTGAAAGGTAAGTGGACACACCGTTCATGGTCCGGACAAGGAACTGGGCGGATCCGGCCAGGCGGTGAGTGCTTCGGAGGTTTTATGGAGGGGAGTATGACTGGTTAGTACGGAGTAGGAGAAACGGATGCGGAAAGAATCTCAGATTGCTGTGCTCCGTTCAAGGAATTGAGCTGCAGTAAAAGCATCTGCTTAAAGTCTGCACATTATGAGCAGGTGACATTTCGTCAGGGGGGTTAGTAAGTATCAGTACGTCTAAAACAGAAAGTGAATTCTCTACGAAATTCTTGCATACTGATTCTTTTGCTTGATCATCTCGGCTGCCTCTGAAAAATTCATATATGAAGAAATCATTCACTCGTCAGCCGTTTTGTTTCTAACAGGTTAACACTACAGCAGACATTATTCAGAAAGCCGTATATAGTTGCTTGATCTAAGATATTACGTTTTTACTCGTTCGACCACTCCGGCTTCTTCTTCTCAGCAAAGGCGGTCATTCCTATTACTCGGTTAGCACCGGGAATACACTTTCCGTTGATAAAATATCTCCACTCACCAATCTTCTGGTCCTTGCTGCCGAACAGGGCGTGGAACAACCGTCTCTCGTAGTCGACACCCTCCTTCAGCGACAGTTCCTGGCTCTTGTTCACCACCTCCTTGGCAGCGACAACAGCAACGCGGCTGTAGCTGGCGATGGTCTCAGCGGTCTTGATCGCCTCCTCGAGAAGCTCGTCCTGGCCGCCCTCGACCACCTTCGCGGCAACGCCCCACTCACCGGCCTCCTTGCCGCTGAAGTTCTTGCCCGTCAGGATCAGCTCCATGGCCTTGCTCTTTCCGACCGCGCGGGTCAGGCGCTGGGAGCCTCCGGCACCGGGGATCACACCCAGCTTGATCTCCGGTTGGCCGAACGTAGCGTTGGCGGTGCAGTAGATGATGTCGCACATCATGGCCAGCTCGCAGCCGCCGCCGAGGGCGTAGCCGGAGACGGCGGCGATGACGGGGGTGCGGATCGAGTTCGCGAGGTGGGACCAGGGAGCGATGAAGTTGTTGGAGTAGGCAGAGGAAAAGGTCAAGGGGGCCATCTCCTTGATGTCGGCACCGGCTATGAAGGGGGAAAAGCTGTTAGAAAGCTGTACATAGTGCACAAGGTCTAGAAGGTGAGAAGACCTTACCGGCAAATGCCTTCTCACTGCCAGTGATAATAATCGCTCCAATGTCCTTGTCTTCGTCATACTTGGTAAGGGCATCGTTCAGTTCCTTAAACAGAGAGCTCGAGAGAGCATTGAGGGCCTTGGGACGGTTGAGAGTGACTGCAATGAAGTTAATAAGATAATTTTCGTTACAATTGGGCTGCTGTGAACTGTTCTGTACTTACTCAGTCCGACACCCGGCTTGGGGTTCGACGTGAGGATGTTCTCGTAAGCTGGAGGAGCAGTAGAGTACGGCCTGCCGACTCTGGAAAGATAGGCTGTCAAGGGAACAGCAGTCCTGGATGCGACCAGGCGCGAGCACTGTTTGGCGAACATCTTGCACAGCTCCTGAATGATCAATTGCTGAGGAGAGAACTGTTTACCTCCACGCAGGATAATAACTATTAAAGGCTGTGTATATCGGCGACCCCAGACGCCCCGCAGCGCACCGAGTTCCGACGGCGTCGCCGAGGTCAACCGCGGCAATCCGTTCACGTGACACGACTGACCGGGTGCGTCGCACCAGTCCCAGAAGGGTTAGATGTGCAGAAGCCCCTGTGGCGCAGCTTACGCCGCTGCACACGCGGCCAGACACAGGCCTGGCGTGGCTGGTGCCCACGGGCCAGGCAAGCATCTTAACACTTTTCTGCTCTCGGGTCGCAACAACGCATCTGCCATCGGCCGTCATTCCTCGATCTCGGCGCACGAGCTACCGCTTGGAGAAAGACACGCGAGCTGGAGATACCTTGACCCCTGGAAACATACCTCACGTGTTGCGCAATGGATGCCCCGGAGCCTGAACAGACCCCTTTCGAGGCCGTGACGGCGCATACCTCGAAGCTCGCCAGGGTGAGTAGCCCAGCGACGAAGTTGTGAGGCTTTTTTGCATACAGTTGATGAGGAAATACTGTATATATGCAGAGTGTTGCTGACGTGTATGTGATAGCAATATCAAGTCTACCTAGACGCGTCCACTCCGTATACAGCCTACCGGTGGATTGGCACGGCACTCCTCCTTGTAATTTTCTTTTTGAGGATCATATTTGCGCAAGGATGGTATATTGGTACGTTACTGCAGCTGTTAGGCGTGACGGCAGTAATATTTGCGCTGGCATTTCGCTAACACGCGCCGTTGTTACAGTCGCATACACTCTGGGCATTTATCTGCTGAACTTGTTCCTCGCTTTCTTGCAACCCAAGTTCGACCCATCTCTCACCCAGGATGAAGGTCTTGAGGATGGCGACGCAGGCTCCAGCCTGCCCACTAAGCAGGATGATGAATTCCGTCCCTTCATCCGACGGCTTCCGGAGTTCAAGTTCTGGCACTCGGCTACCAGGGCCGTTCTGATCGGATTCGTGTGCACTTGGTTTGAGGTCTTCGACATCCCTGTGTTCTGGCCGGTGCTCGTGGTGTACTGGTTGATTCTCTTCTTCCTGACGAGTAAGTTCCCCGTCAACTTTTATCTGGAACCCGTCATGCCGGTACTGCCTGCAGTCCGATTACTGGAGGGGTTTAAAATTCAGATGTTAGCATAATGGTACTGACTTGCAAACCACAGTGCGACGACAGATCCAGCACATGATCAAGTACCGCTACGTTCCCTTCTCGTTCGGAAAGGCGAGATATGGGCGGTCTTAAATTAATCAATGGCGATAATACCGACATATGGTATATTTGCCATATTTCCGTTTCCCTAAATTCCTTTACTGAATTTCAGACCCACGCCTCGCACCACAGCGGTCATCTTCTGAAATGGGTCGCTTAGGTGTCTTACTTCCATCCATCATGATTCGATGAAAGAAGGAACCACGTACGTACGGGCTTTGCATGTATGCATGAATGAAAGGTTAGGTCGGTGAAAATAATAAATGAACTGATGGTTTGGAGGGGCGAACAAAGGAGCAGATTTGCTTTGTCTGTTCGATAAGGTTGATCTGGCCATACAATACATGAAGATAATTCCTTGTATAATTACCAGGGGGCATTGAGATTCTAACCCGTCTTGTCTTATCTTACATATGTATGTTTTTTAGAAGTCAATGCCTTTTTCTTGCCTTTTCTTTTCTTTTTGCTTCTTCTGACAGTTTTCTTCTGTTCTGTTGATGGAAAGCTGTTCCTTTTTGCTGTTGCTACTTGAAGTAACATTTTAATTGCTTCTCCGTATCTTTACTTTTTGTTTGACAATGGATAAGCCATGCATGTCATGTGAAGGATGAACGTGAGAGAATAGAACAATTTAGAGTGACTCTTATCGAAAATATTTCTTCCAGGCTGAAGCTAGTACGGCACGCAGCCGCTCGGGGAAAATGGATTATACAGTACAACGCCAGTTCCCTCGTTCTTACAGATCTATTAACCTTCGGTATTGTATGTAATCATTTTTCCGTAACAGTGTCCTCGTTGGTCATGTCAGGGGTCTATCTGCCTTGGTCTGCGTTACTTGCCGGGTGGAACTAACGACTATCATGACATAGGCTTTCTACAGTACGGAGTAGAATCCTGCAGGATCGGGGGGGGAAGGGGGGGGGGGGGGGGCTAGAATTCGGGACCGGATGTGAACTATGCACCCCGATCCCGTGCGCATTAGGATGTACTAAAGGCAAGCTAGTAGATCACATGCTGATGGGTAACTCCTCCAACGGATCCATTAATAATGATCATTACAGATCTATTCACTACGGTACAAAGTCAAATAGGGTATGTATATAGTAGTACCTTCTGATTGAGTCTTTTTGAAGAGACAGCTACCGGTGCCATTTTCTCAAGAGAAAAAAAACATGTCTGAATCCGGCGCACCCCAGTCCAATGAGAAATCGAACGCTGGTTCCACGGAAAAAGCTCTGGCGTGGTACAGCAAGGCCCCTGGCGCCAAATTGACGGCGGAGGCGAGGGAGTTATTTGTGAAGTACGGTGGTGTCCCGGCTGAGGATGTGGAGAGGCATATTTGTGATGTGGTGAGTTTCATTTTGTTGTGCTAAACGCGTTTATATAAGTCGTATGATGGTTCTGGTATATGGCCTGTTTCTCGAGAGTCAGGAGTATAATGTCGGATTTCTTTGGCCCTGAAAATTAATCTCGCCACAGTTTGCTGATTACCTATACAATGGTCTGCCTTAAACTGACAATATATGCGTCCCTTTTACATACATATAGAGAGACCGAGCATGGAAAGTACTGCCATATCCATGCATCGGCCTCTTCACTTTCCTCCATTTCACTCTCGCAAGGCATCCATCTTACGGACGAGTCCTCGAACTCCTCCGTCCAGCCTCCCAGAAATTAAACTCTACTGAGAGTACGAGCACCGATATTCAAAACCCACCGCGCTTTCTCGACCTCGCGTGCTGTTTTGGCCAGGACATCCGCAAACTCGTCCACGACGGGATCCCGCCATCCGTT
Organism: Thermoascus crustaceus; assembly: GCF_041956765.1. Classification (NCBI taxonomy): domain Eukaryota; kingdom Fungi; phylum Ascomycota; class Eurotiomycetes; order Eurotiales; family Thermoascaceae; genus Thermoascus; species Thermoascus crustaceus. The sequence continues at coordinate 573,822 of NW_027192527.1, read as the reverse complement.
GTCTACGGCACGGATATCGAAAAGGAGTACCTCGATCTCGGCTTTGAGCTCTTCGGTGACAGGGACAAGTTCCCAGACCCTGACAGTCAGTTCTTCGCCGCAGACCTTTTCGCCGCCGATGCCGCCAATAATAGTGATCCAGGAACAGAAGCAGCAGCGAGCGTCTGGAGAGAGCACGAGGGCAAGTTCGCCGTAATCCAGGCTGGTAATTTTTTGCACCTGTTCGACTACGATACACAGCTACGCGCTTGCTGTCTCATTGCACGGCTGTTGGATCCGAACCCAGGCTCCATGATCGTGGGCGGTCAGATGGGCAGTTCGAATCCGCGGGAGATTTCACGGACTGGCATTCTTTTGGAAGTTCCGGCTTCGAAGAAGACGGGGGAGGGAGATGCTCAAGAAGGTACCGTCAAAATCACGGCGAAGTACTGGCACTCCCCGTCGACCTTCCGTCAGATGTGGACGGAGGTCGGCGAGCGGACGGGAACGAAGTGGGATATCGAGGCTAGATTTATTGGAGCCTCGGAGATCGCAGTTTCATGGGAACGGAAGCAGCTTGAAGGTGTGTTGCAACGGCTCGGCGGTCCTTATAATCAGGAGGATGTACGGTATTTGACATTCACGGTGACGAGGGTTGCTTAAACGGGATAGTCAATTGAAGATATCTGAATTCGAGGCCTACTTTTGAGAACATTCTGTGAGGGAAGGGGAATTTGTCCGTTGGAGGTACTCAATGGTATTTGTCTTGCAGTTGATATCTAGTACGAAGTTCTAGATCAATCCGTCCATCTATATTGCAACCGTGGGAGCGGATATCAAGACCCCGCTGCTCCGCCCCGCGGTGGGATGTGCTTAGTCATCACATCCCACCTTCACCCATATCCTTCTTTCTACCGTACAGCAACATCCAGCTGGAATATCCAATTGCATCAGCTGTCTTTTGTTTAATTTGTTTGAAAGTATCAATTATATCGAAATTTCTCTACATTTTCACATATTCCGTCTCAGAGCTTTTACTCTCCTGCAATATCCCATTGGTCCAGATCTTAGCCACAAAAATTTCGTCCGCATCGTCTTTCTTCGATTATTTCAAGCCGCGCCAAAAGAATTCATATAGACTCTGATTCATAACTAGAAGACCTACGTAATGGAAGCACCAATTCGGACCACGATCCTCATATCCGGAAATGGCACCAACCTGCAGGCCGTAATCGACAAAGTCAGCGCGGGGCAGCTCCCCGCAAAGCTCATCCGGGTGCTCTCGAATCGCAAGGACGCCTTTGGACTCGAGCGCGCAAAGCGCGCCGGCATCCCCACGCTCTACCACAACCTGGTCAAGTATAAGAAGCAGCATCCCGCGACTCCCGAGGGCGTGCAGCTGGCCCGTGAGGAGTACGACGCGGAGCTGGCGCGGCTGGTGCTGCAGGACCAGCCCGAGTTGGTCGTCTGTCTGGGTTTCATGCATGTGCTGTCACCGAAGTTCTTGGAGCCGCTAGCGGAGGCTGGTGTGAGAATCATTAATCTTCATCCGGCGTTGCCGGGTGCGTTCAATGGTGCTGTAAGTAGTCCCCCCTTTTTTGCCCGGTTTCTGTTGAATCTGGACGTTCAAGAAGTGCCGGTTCTATTTTCAATATAATTTGATTCATCTCTAAAACCACGTACAGAACGCCATAGAGCGCGCCCATGCCGCATGGCTAGAGGGCAAGATCAACAAGACCGGAGTCATGATCCACAATGTCATCTCCGAGGTTGACATGGGCGCTCCGATCCTTGTCAAGGAGATCCCCTTCATCAAGGGTGCTGATGACGATGTGCATGCCTTCGAGCAGAAGGTCCACGAGGTCGAGTGGGGGACTGTCATTGAGGGAATCGATATGGTTATCAAAGAGATCAATGAGAACAAGACCAGGGCCTTGGGTGCATGATTTGGTCCATGTCACAAAGCAGAACATGATAAGTGACTGATATGGTGCGCCCCCGCTTCAGAGTCGATCTGACTAGACCTGAGCTACACATTTGCTTTTAGCACGTTCATCCTGATGAGACTGCTCAATTATTCACAGCTCCTGCAAAGATATGGAATGCCTTGTACAGTAGTTTCTGGACGCTGCTCCGCAAGGCTTTTCTGATGACGATGATGGTGTTGCGGGCTATTTCTGATGTTATGCTGGCATTTTATTAGTGCCACTGTCCTGGAAGCAAAGCTTGATTTTATATAGACTCCAACTGATGAGACTTAACATCTGGAAAAGTCTCAGCTTGCCGAACGGGATGCTCAGACAGTCTACCTGAGTAATAAGTGTCTCATTATAATCGAACTAGGCTAGGCAGGTTTAAAAGTGGTCCTCAATATGAGACATGCGTTAGATACAAAAGCATGATGAGTTATGAGTTATTCAATTATAGTTCGTGGCTCTTGCTAAATTTATTGACAGTGAATTTGAATTAGCATTGATCTACACTAATTAATATACCTGATATTTCGGCGTGACGAATATGGACGTGTGAATTGGACGTTCAGGAAAGACAAATCAATTGCCAATAACTTGGCGTCAAGGAAAAATAAATAGGAATAGACTTGAACACTGAAAATATAACACATGTTATGAACTTGCCCCTAATCCGCCACGGTAGTCCGAGTTGTCCATCTGAAGCACGGTTACTATCTCTGCATTTTCATCTACGCCTTTTTCTCTCGGCGTAAACACAAGGTTCAAAGGCGGAGCACCAGCAGTGAAATGATCTTTGATGTTTGACAAGAACTCCTGAGGATCGAAATTCGACCCTGGCGGCAAGCTTATATCGTACCTCTGCACCGACCGGGCGATTACTGACCGCAGCCCCATCATCGCGACACTCTTCCTAAACACAGATACGGACCTGGACGAAATCAGACTTAGTCGCTCCAGAACAGGCGTTGGGACGACGGATACGGACCAAGGCCAAAAGGAATGAATGCGTTTTTGTTCAGAGCCAATTCGGGACGTGAGGTCCATTTTTCAGGGATGAAGTCATCAGGTTGTGGGAAGTTGCGCTATAGACGTAGTGCATGCAGAATTCGTTAACAAGAACCTCCGTACCGGTATTATTGTCGAGTCTCTCGAGCAACGCGTCGGTGAATTCTTCAATAATGGGTCCATAGTCGGTGATAGCTGTGACAGGTCCCTGATATATAAGAGCCCGTCGATAAGCACAGACAGGTATTTGGCTCACGCACCCTGCTTAAATGCTTTGTCCCAGATCCTGAATTTCGACAGCTTTGCCTCAAATGGACCAGGAAAGTGGTTGAGAGGGTGGAAGAAGGCGCGATAAATGAGGCTGCTCGTACAAAGGGAAACCGTTGTGCATGAAATGGCCCAAAAGGCGAAGTGCTGTGCTTCCCAGAACGTGGCATAGTCCTCGCTCGAAAGTTGAATACCCACGGCAACGAGGAAGTAAGCTGCGATCACACAACCCACGACAGACAAAGGATACTGTTCAAAATTGAAAATTTGATGACCTGATAGAGAACGAGTCCCGTGGCAATGGCGGTTCCAAGCACTGCCGCTATCAGTGGTTGCTGCGGGGAGGACATATTGGGTGTGCATTTGCGTGCGTTTGATCCTTGAGAGAATGGTACACAGCGTGAAATGAACACCCGGGAACGCAACCGTATTGATTACTCTTATCCTAACGGCCTGTTTTTCCTCTCCTCTGGGACATGCTGCTTGTAGTAGATAGATGCATTATGGTGGGTTTCCTGATTGGTGCCTTGATATGGCATATGGCTTTTCGTGTAGGCAGCTAACGATCTCGCGCAATGCTAAGACCTGGTTAGTTCTTATCATGCATAACTACCTTGCATTTTTTTTTCTATCACGCTGTACATTTAGCGGACACTGACATGGTTGTTTTCTGAAGATTGGAGTCTGGAAGCGGGAGCGCCAGCCCCCCGGTGCAGCTTGGAGCACTAGGTGGAGCGACAGCTTGTCACAGGTTATATCAGAACAACAGCCTTATTAATGAAAATGAAGAAGCCTCAACAGTCTGACTTACACACTATAGGCCTAAAGTTGGTCAAGTAGGCCAACCTCTGCGACATTCAACCAAGTGCATTATTATCGAGAATGTGTGTTGACATTGGGGGAGTTGGGGGCTCGCAGTGCCAAGGGTCTTCGAATGTAGAGATAGCCATATGTGTCACGCTGCTTTTGAAAGGATCCTCAAAACTTTGTGAATTTAGAGAGAGAGCAAGAAAGAGAAGCTCGGGGAAGCTTATCTGGGCTTTGCTTCTGGCAAGAGCTGTGCAAGCAACGTACCTAGATACGGGAGTGGACTTCTGTGTCTTCAGGATTTGACACAGAAAATGTGCAAGAATTTCACCAAATGCCTCAATATGTAAATTTTCAAAACATCCCCGCGACCTTTAAGAGGAGAGATATATATATTCCAGTTGAGTACTTTAGTATGGCGACAGGAATGGGTGCTATATACACAAATACATTGATGCCGATAATAGTAAGGCCAAAGAGAGATTATCATATCCGATGACAATTACCGCCCTTCTTGCATGGAACTCATAAATCCCAAAGAGTGAGCCATCCAGAGTCAGAACTGTGAGACAGGATCTTTGATAGATATCTCATCAACATTCTGCAGAGATATATTTGGCCCCAGTGCTTTGGATTAGGTAGGTAGGTCTGTCCCAGCATGGATACAGCCGGTAAATATCTCAGACACAGGAAATTTTCGTCCCTTGGACGTACAGACATGCACTTCATCCGGGTTTTTTACTTTCGAACGTGGGACGAAGATCCAGGAAGCACACCTGAGTTCGTCTTGCTGGCAAGAATGCTATGGTACCTACCATGGTACATGAATTTGGGAAAACTACTGAAGCAAGCGGTGAGAAGGCCGTGAGAATCAATAAATGGACGATGATTTCGTTGCTTCTTTGAGACCAGAGAGTGAAGATAGCAGGATTGATCCATGGAACGGGTCCGGGTAAGAGGAAGAGTCAGTACTAATGGAGCCCGGGCCACAGTTTCTTATCCCTAATAGGTAATTAATACGAAATACGATGATAGGCTTTCCTTTCTGGTCTGCAGGGCAATTAGATTTGGACAATTTCAAAAATGATGCTGGCACAGCAGCTATCCTGTTGTACATTATTGATTTTCAAGGTTCGAGAAATAGTTGGCCCAGAATGGCTTAGTTAGAACTTAGATACTATCCATGTAAAGCCGTTACGCTACGGAGGAGCCTACAACTTGGCTAAGCATGCATGGACATTCGGACATATCGCCATATATAGATTACAAAGGCTAGTTGCATGTTTAAGACCTCGTGTTTCTGCAGGACCGGCTGTTTCCCCCCTTCACGTGGGAACTACTACTAGTGTGACCATGAAACACGTAGGGTTGCTAGAGATCAGTAGTGAACTGTCACATAAACTAATTGGTGTTGATCTATTATGCATCTGGCCACGAGGGTTCCACGAGGGTTCCACGAGGATTCAAGGGTCTCCACGGGTGTCTATGCCAAGAGGCCGCGGAGGAGCAACGTGTCGTAATTCACCGAGCTGCGGTATAATTGCAAACCAGTCTGAGTTTTAGAGAAAATTGTCCCTCAAGCAGTCAAGCTTCTGCAGGGCAAGCCGCGCAGGAGATAACATCCATGGCCCGCGGCATTTGTTGCGCTGGCAAAACCTAAAAAGGGCATGCTGCTGAAAACTTACCCAAGTAGGTATGTCGGGGTTTTAGCGGAACCTACCAATAGGGCCGAGTTTGCATCACATGCGGTCTATGTCCCCACCTAGGATCATTATTGGTGGATGGGTTAAACTTGTTGCCGCCCCGGTTGCTCCATAAGGCCCATTCAATTATGGCAAGTAATTGGTGTGATCTCAATTGTGTAAGCACCGTTTTGTGACTTTTGTCAGCAAGGGGGGTCCGGAATCTGCAGCTCTATTGTGGATAAGGCTAAGCACGCACCCTACATCACATCTTGATTATTATTATCCACTGAACGGAAGATTGATTGATAAAGCAGATAGCGGTCTGAAGAAGCAAGCAGAAACAACACCAACCAGATGACGTGACATTAGTACCCTTTGACGCGCAGGAGCACACGGGTGACGGCAGACTTGAAGTAATTGGCAAGTCTCGGTCTTCAATTTACCTTGAGAAGGGTGTTGGGTATTTCGTAGACGTCAGAGGATAATAAGGTTGTCGGACATCTTGCAGTAGCTTATATAAACATCTTTGGGTTCAGCAGCTCCCCTTTCTGTTCACGTTCTCCACACGACGGAAGATTTTCAGTTTCAGGTGAGCACATGAAGCAGGCGTTTCGGCTCCGAAGCGGCGATGCAGAGCGCCGGAGGACTTTAGAAGCATAAAGGGGGGATCGATGCCAGTAATGGATGCTGCCCACACACAGTCAAAACGAAGCTAGCAGTCGAAAGGGAAAAGGCTCAGGCCATTTCAGGAAGTTGTACCTTCGATCATCGATGATCGTCGATCCATGGATCCATGTCAGACTGCTTCAAACCTCTTTGTTTTCTGTATAGAGCAACAGGACGCGCTCCTTGGTACCTATGTACGCTTCACAACAAGCCGCTGTTTCTTCAGGTTCTATGCCGATCAAAAGAAGCACAGACAAGAGGGAAACGCAAGTGGTACTTGGCATACCTGTTAATAATGGAAGGATAAGTTAAGGATTAGCGGGAGCTTAGCGGTTGTGCACGGAAAGTAGGCAAATGGTCTAGGGCATAGTAGTGTATAGGGTAGGACCGTAGTGAGAAGACACATGACGGCCTGGTCAGTACCTTTTTACCTTCAGCACTTCTCTCACAGCCATGGGTACCCTTCTCCTGTTCTTCAAGGTAGGGTCCTCTCAGTGCAAGCCACACCAAGCCATATACACAATTCTTTGTTTCCTCAGGCCCTTGGTGCGTTTCAGTTCTCTGCCGTGGGCCAGCGCCACTGACTCGATGCGCCGCGCACTAGCATCTTCTGACAGGGCAGCTCCACCCCATGAACTTGTTCTCCCCGTCTGACAGGCTAGCAGGGCAAAGTCCGCTGGATCGGACGGACTCATCGGACGCTGGGTTCTGACAGGATCAGGGGATACAGTAGTAACGCCCCGCCTGAAGCCAACCCCGATTGAATAGCTAACGGAAAAGCACTAGAATCCCAGGTCAAAGCACCGGAACGTGGTCCGTGGAGACATGCAGCACAACAGCCGGCCTTCCCCAGCCTATGGAAGAGATCCTAAGATCCAGGATCTCGTGTTATATATGAGGAAGCCGGTGTGAAGCTTTTTTCCATCAACAAGTCAGTCGACCGCCGACTCCATGTCCGATCCCCACGAGGCGGGCCACGCACACTGTACGAAGTAGCTACAATCTTAAGGTTGCCAGTGGTCTCCGAGTCCCTGCGGGCCTCCCGAGTGACAGACTCCGAACAGAGGGGGCAGGTTTTACGGCGTAGCAGCACTCTTCCCTGGGGGACAAGCCGGGGTACTTGTGCACCAGAAAAGAGAATCCTCCGGCTGAAAAAAAAAGCATTGTCTTTCTTCTTTTCCTGAAACCACAGCCCCTTGCCTATCATTTACCTAGCAGTTGGTTCACTAGGTACGCAGCACGGTTCCTCATACTTATCGGGCGCTTTTTATTTTCTCTCTCCTAACTAGGGCTGCGGGCAACGGTGAAACAGGCGCGCCCGTCAATCCTCGACGTCGATCAGGGACCTTTGGAATTCCGTTTCGACCGACTGCTGGCCTGGTGTGCGGGCATTGCGATTGGGATGCTGTCCGTGGCGGCCGGAGTCAAGCCCCAGCACCGCGGAAGCCAACCAGAAAAGGCATGATATAGGTATCATCGCGCGACGGACGCTGTCCCAATCAGCCCGGGTCTTCGATCTGAACTGAGACAAAATACGGAGTAGATCCTTTATTGTGAACGGCGTAATTAGAAGGAACGGATGGAAACCTTAACCCGCTGGCCCTATCACGCTACTGCTGATCTTCAAACCATGCACCGTTGAGGGCTCGACCCCTTTCGGATTTCTGAGTTTCCGTTGTCCGTGTCAGTTATATTTGGCAGAGTTATGACCGATGTCCGAACTCCGGAGTCCGGAGCACTTTACTGTAACAACGGCATAAGTGGATCCTTGGACTAGGTACAGTGCCTGGCAGAACCGCTGTTCCGTCAAAGCTGGAATGAATCCGGAGTCGACAGCGATGGGCACCCCCGGTCGCGCCTTGGCCCTTGGACTTTGTTCGTGTGGAAGAAGTTGCCTGCCTTGACGAGTCTACGAAACCTCGAGCGGGGAGTCTGCGTGCTTTATCGCTCCGGGGCCGATAAGCAGAAAAGAAGCTCCGAGTCGTGGACAAAGCAAAGCCTCAGGCTTTCGCGTGCTCAGGAAAATCCCCTAGAGTTAGTGGGGTCTCCGTCCAAGAAGAGACGGCAAGTGTGGGACGCTCAGGCTCAGCAATCGTTGCGCCAGAACCGGCTGTCCCACCGCCTCAGCTACTCCGTATATCCACCTGCTCGAGTCTTCCCCATCGATGACTGCAGCGTGCATCAAATCGACGAGGGGCCGGTGGGTCGAAGCCAGGGCGGAACATGCCCGCCCAAGCTCGGCCGCGATTAGGGCTTTCTCCATACACTGCTTCTCTAGGACAGCTGCAATAACTGGTGGCCATAGTCCTCTGAGATCATTCCTCCGTAGCCTACGCCGCCGGGGTGCCTGCATTCCCTGTACCTGTCCTTTGCGCGTGTGATTCTTATGCTGGGTTTTGGGTGTCTCTACTGCGCTTTATTCCTTTTATATGCAGTCCACCACCATGGCGCACTCGTACTTCCACCCCGGCAATCCTGTACCCACGGTCTCTGGTGATCCGTCTCTCCTCCAATCCCATGAATCCGGTCGGATCTTTGGTTACCCAGTATTGGGACCAACTCAGTATCCCGAGAGTGTCGCATTCTGGCATAACCACCCTGTCCAGCATCCCGGAATGTCTGCTCTGAGCGGACCAGCTCTATCGCAGAAGCAACCGACGCAGTCTGCAGCAGACCAGAAAAAGCACAAGAGAACCAGAAGTGGTTGTTTCACCTGTCGTTCCCGTCGAGTGAAGGTATGCTCCTTCTTTTTCTTCTCCGATATGTACCACTTGCCTGATTGGAACTACCTCAGTGCGATGAAGCTCGGCCTATTTGCGACAGTAAGTCACCCATCCTTCTGCACCTGAAGTATTAATCAATGGGACTAATAGCTTCTTTTGCTGTGTAGGATGCAGGAAAGGAAAACGAGATTGCGTCTACCCACCGCCGCCTACCTCTAAAGCATGTACCCGTGCGAATCCGAAATCCAGAGAGTTCCGTCAATCTACGCAGGAGAGCGACTCATCAGAAAATAACAATAATAACAATAACGAGGGGGGTGATGCGAATGGGTTGGATGTTATTTTAGATGAAGAGGAAAAGGACGACCCACAGCCGCGACATTCGCCAAATATCAGTACAACCAAATCCGGACCGGTGGTTTCGAGAAGGCAGAGCGCACAATCACTTGGGAAACGAAGAGCAAAACAGGCATCAGATAGTTCCTCCTCCAGCAAGGAGAAAAGCAATTCGCCAAGGGCCGACGTTGGGGTGAAGTTGGAGTCTCGAAGTCCAAGAGGCGTTCTCCAGTCCTCCGGTTTCGAAAACCAACCTTGGCAAGATGTTTCCCAACTCCTGGCTGCGACGCGTCTGCAGGAGGACCTGCGCTTTTTCCTCAATTATCACCAGTCGCAGCTGAACCATCATCACTACTTCTTGAAACCGGACGCTGATGAATTCATACACCGAAATATCATTGAATGTGCCCTTGGATACGAGCCTCTCCTCTATGCAGTGGTCGGATTCTCTGCCTATCATCACTCCCTGAAAGATCCCGGGGGGAAACTGTACACTTTCCTGAAATACTATAATCAGGCGCTTTCGTTACTACGGAAATCCCTTGGTTCCGGGGAACAACACAGCGAAGCGACACTGATCACAATTCTCGAGCTCACAACTTTTGAGGTACGGTTGGTTAATGTTGTCCCTGTTCCGGCTATTGTTAATAGACAGTCTAGGAGTACGTGGGTGACTGGGTGAATCTCGTCGACCATCATCAAGCTGCCCATACGTTGGTGCACGAGCTCTTGACACCCGAGACTGTTAATACAAACAAGCTTCATAGAAACATCTTTGTTTGGTATGCGCGCTTTGACATCGTTGCGGGTCTTCTGGCTGGGAATGAGACTATCCTAAGCCGTGACTGGTATATCTCCACTGAAGAACATGATGCCAAAGAAGCTGCCGAACATCCGAACGATGTCGACAAGCAGCTTTCATTGTTTAATTCTCGGAACCGTCGGTTTGCCATGGACATGGCATCACTATATGCCAAGCTATCGCGCGGAATGATACCAATGGATCATTTTATTGTTCAGAACGAACAGCTTTCTCAGTTATTTGAAAGCCTCCGCAATCTTCTTACGAGATTCGATAATTCCGAACATGCGGTGCAGTCTTACCCTCACAAGAAGCCGCTGGTGGCAAGTGATATTGTCGATCCGTACTTTCCTGGTCGTTTCTTCAAGGGACCTCTGTGGCCAGTCAACTTCGCTTGGATTGATTTACTGGCAACCGCCCTAATGTTCAAGTATCAATCCTGTATGGCTCTGCAACAACAAGACTTTTCAGAACTAGTAGACTTAGCATTAGAACAATGCCGGTTCATCGAGACTATTGAACGCTGGCCACAGAAGGAGAACGGAACGGTGATAGCGTTCCATGATAGCATCGGGATTACGAGCATGTTTTTACCTAAAGACGATAGGCACATAATGTGGTGTCGAAGGAAACTGGCTCTGACTGAACAAAATGGGTGAGTTGCTTCTTAACTTCCTAGACTCCCAAGTCATTATAATCTTGTCACAATTTGTGTGTTATATGAGCTGACGGAAATCTTTCTTTTCTCTATAGGTATATCTACCCTCCAAAGTTACGGACAGCAATGGCAGAGTTGTGGCAAATACCAGAAGTAAAGCACTGGTGGCTCCCTAACGACGAAGGATATCTCGAGATTGTTCGGGAGATCCGTGCTATGACTGAGGAGCGTACGGTTAACCCCCGGGACAATTTCCGCGAAGATGTTCGCGATATGAAGTCATTGTTCTCGAAATTGGATCTCAAAGACTCTGGGAGTCAGAAGAGTTCTCCTAGTGCCAGCAGCGTTGTTCAGCAGGAGCCTTCACCGGGACAATCACCCGGCGCAAACCTTCATATGCTGAATTCGTCAGTCCTGCCAAACCAGTGATAATGACATGAAGTGTATCCTTGAGGATATGACTTGGCCTAGAGCCATTCTGATGATTCTACTACATGTTCATGGTACGATGCCGGAAAGGCTGAATGCCAGAACGGCTTCAGGAACGATCTGTTATATATTCGGGGTTCACGATGTGCCACTTCAATGCATATACTTTGAACACCGGGAATTTCTCGTATGGAGAGAACCTACAAAAGGTTTATTATTTCGATGTTCGCTACGATCAGTGAGCAGTTCCAATGGATCAGGTCTTGGAGCCATGTGATCTTCTGAGGGTATCTACTGGGCCTCGTGTTTCACATGATCTGATCCGTTGCGGATCCTGGTCTTTTCCTTATCCCCAGCTCGTGGAGAGCTTAGCCTTGTATGGTAAGCTTCTCTGTTCTCTCGATTTGTCTGCTCTGGGTCTAGTTCGTTCTAAGTCATAGTCTCATTTCCGCCAGTGGAGCATTCTTACCCTTGTCTTGCATGGCGTTGGTCTTGCATGGCGTTGCTTTCCGTGCTTGTCTTTAGGCGCATGCTATTCTTTTTGGGAAGAGTCTTGCCATTCCTGCATTATCATTTCGAAGTCGGGCCACGCTCTTGTTCCTCCGCATTCTCTTGGATACCATGCATTGTGTCGCTTTTTTTTCAACAGGATTGCTCTTTCTCGTTGGAGAATTAATACCTTCATACAACATAATATCTTACCCATGTATCATGGTCTAACGAATGGCGGATATACGGGTGCTTTGGATCTTTTATGTATATAACCCTGTTTTTGAGCCCTGCTGTTGACCACTTGAAGGCGTTTTTCTACACTTTGTTTTGCCGCCAGCGATATCAAAACCGGCCTTGGGTCTTTAATTGGCATGATTTCGGTGACCTCTTGGATGTCTTTTCTTGAATACTGTCTCTCTCCCCTCTATCTCTCTAATATCATTAGAGTCACATTGGCCGTTCGTTTTCCTTTAATTCCTCCTGTCTACATATGAGTACATACAGTACCTCTCTTTGAGTGAGGTTGGCTTCCGCTTCCAGATCTGTCAGGGATTCTTCAAGGTTATTTATTACCTGATGCACATATGTATAAAAACGTTGTTGAAGTTCTTTTCAAGCGATTTCTGCGGACTTGTCACCACATCGCCTGATGAGCTAACCTACTTAATATCGTCCCTAATGATTTCTGAAATATGAAAATGATGTCATTCACGAGTCATCCAAGACAAAGTTTACCACCATGCCTGCATTTTGAATTGATTACTAGAGGCAAATCCTGAGTCCAATTAATTACAGCACGCCCTTGGGGATATCATGGATCATTCATAAGTCATGTCATCAGGCATATGTCTCACTGCCCCTCCACAGCTACTATTATTTCCGAATAACCCGCACCGTCGTACCAGCTCTAACCGGAACCTCCGTTGCCTCGATCACCGTCTCCAGACCGCCAGCCAATTCACCACCGCCTTCCTCACCCTCGAAGTCCTCACCCCAGGGCAAGGAATCGACGTCTATCTCCCACCCAAGCAGGCATCTCAGAATGACGCCCGCCCCAGCCTTGCTCATGACCACGTTCTGCTCCTTGCACCGTTCGTCGCAGACGCATTCGACGCAGCCCTGCGGGGTGACGCAGAGGCAGGCCTCGATGCGTGCGACGGCGCGCCGGAGAAGCAGGTCGATGAACTCGAACGCTTTCCCTGCGATGCCGGAGCCAGCGGCACCGCCTTTGGCGTCGTAGAAGGTGAGACGTGCGGGACGTTGGCGGGCTGGGGGCTGTAGTCGTGGTTGCGGTGCAGTGGAATTCGAGACCGATTTCTGCTGAGGACGAGACTCATTCGCAAGTTTGAGGTTCTTTCCCAACTCCTTCTTCGCAACTTTGCATTCCGTCCGGACGTCTCCGGGGGAGGAGATGACGAAGGTTGGCATCAATGATAGGATGGCGTGTTCTGCGGCGTGGATCGCGGCGGCGATGTTGAGACGTCTCGACTCGAGGATCTCGAGAGCCCGCTTGGGCACATCGAGCCACATGCCCTTGCTCAGGATGTCGATCGGGGGATTGTCCACCTGCACCGCGTCGAGGACACGGCCTCGCTTGTCGATCTTGAAGAAGCCGTACACGACAGCGTGGATCTGGATCGAGCCGAAGAACGCACGCGAGTTGGATGTGCCGCTGATGTAGCGGATGGCTTCCGTCTCGACGGGATCGATGTCCGTGAAGTCGCGCTGCTGGGTGCTCCAGTCGACGTGCACGCGGACGACCCGCGCAAAGCGCCGCTCGGGGTTCAGCTCCTGGACCAGGTAGGTGTGACCCTGGTGCAGGAAGATGCCGCCCTCGTAGATGGTGAATAAGGCGCGCGAGTCCTCTACCTCTTCTAATACCACGTTCCGATTGTTCGTTGTGTCGATAACCGCGAAGCAGTTCTCTTCCGTGTCGCGGATCGCGACGCATCTCGATGGGTGCGGGCGGAACCGTTCGTGGCAGTGGTAGTATCCCAGTCCGTCCTTGATCAGTCTGGTAGCTGCGAATTCTGCGAGCTGCGGTCCAAAGTAGACACTATCCTCGTCTGGTCGGATGGGCATCTCGAACGCAGCGCACTGGACATGTCCTTCGAGAATCAGCTCGTTGGACAGGTCAACCTGCAGTTCGCAGTTTGGCTTTGTAAACAGTTCATCTGGATTCTTCATGTAATGCTGGTCCGTCGGGTAGCTTTCGCCAACCAGGACGGACAGGGAGTCCTTGTTTCTGCGACCTGCTCGGCCGCTCTGCTGGCGCAGATTCGATATCGAATACGGGAAGCCAAGGGTGATGACGGCGTCGAGTGAGCCGATGTCGACGCCCAGCTCAAGAGCGTTCGTAGCAATGATCCCCATCAGTTTGGCCTCGAACATCTCCTTTTCGATCTGCCGCCGGTCTTGCGGACTATATCCGCCTCTGTATCCCATGACAAGCTTCCCGACCTCCGGCCGTTCGAGGTTTTGAAACTCGTTCCTCACAGCTTGGAGGAGGATTTCGCACTGTTTCCTGATTTTACAGAATGCAATGACCCTCACTCCCCATAGCACCAGCTGGCAGAATAACCGCGCGGTCTCAGCTATGCTGTCGCCACGGCCCGAAGTCGGGTCTCCAGGGTCTTTGAACGGGGTGTTCCAGCAGATGAACTCCTTGCGACCGGAAGGAGATCCGTCGAAGTCAACCAGTTTCACGTCCTCTACACCGAATATGGCTTTCATGTGCTGTTCCGGGTTCGCGACGGTCGCGGAGCAGGATATGAATCTCACATGGCGGTTCCCGACCGCAGCGCATATCCTGCGCAGTCGACGCATGATGAAGGCGACGTGAGATCCGAACAGACCGTTGTAGACGTGGAGTTCGTCAACTACGACGAACTTCAAGTTCTTTAAGAAGGTACGCCAGGAGCTCTCCTGGGGAAGGATGGTGATATGCAGCATGTCCGGATTCGTGAAGATGATCCGGCCCTCGTCGCGGATGACATTTCGAGCATCCATCGGGGTATCGCCGTCGAAGGTCTCTACTATTATGTCTTCTAGGCCGTTCATATAACGTAAAAGATCCTTCATGCTTCGTCTCTGATCCTGCGCCAGCGCCTTGGTAGGAAAGATGTACATTCCTCTGCTGTCCGGATCCTTTTCCAATTCGTGCAGCATGGGTATCTGGTAGATCAAGGACTTTCCCGAACTCGTGGAAGTAGAGACAATCACATTATGCCCCTCGTAGAGATGATTGATGGCTTTAGCTTGGTGGGAGTAGAACTGCGTAATCCCCTTGGTATTATACAAGGCATTGACGAGGTCCTGCGAGAGTCGGAAGTTCAAGTCCCCATAGACGGGGGGCTGCGGGTCGAATACTCTGTGCCCGTCCGGGACGATCTGAGCAGTATACCAATCCATCTCTCGGATCTCAGCTATGATCTCCGATATGGACTTGCGCTCCTTCGGGATCTGCGGCGGCAGCTTTGCCGCTGTTGCAGGTGTGCTCATCCCGCTGCCAGGAGAAGCAGGAATAAACGCATCTTTCTCCTGCTCCAACCTCAGGATCGGATCGATCGCGTCGTCCTCGCATTTGACGAGGAATTCGTCGATCGCATCCGCGAACTTCTTATTCCGCTTCTCGATCAGACTCAGCATCTGCTTCTGGCTGTACACGGGCATCTTCAGATCCTCGTCCCTCATCCTGCGGGTCGGCTTGGTTGGTTCGCCAGTTTTAGGGTGCTGAACGTGCCGTTTAAGGTCCCCGTCGAGGAACTCGAACAGTAGGACCTCCTTCTTCTCTTCGTTTCCATCCTCCACATCGGTGGTCCTGGCGGCTTCTCTATAATCATCCCTCCCCTCCGGCGCGCCCATAACCTCCAACGCAGCCTCATCCACGACCTCGAACCGCACCGCGTGCGGAATCAGCACCTTGACTCTGGCGATGTCCTCCACGGTCAGTTTCCGCCCACCACCACCCATCTGCGCCTCCACGGCGGCCTTGATCTTGTCGAATGTAGTGGCGAGGTGTTTCCGCGTGCAGCAGAACGTGTAGACGATGTTCAGCGCGCGATGGGTCTGCGCGAGGCGCTTGAAGGGTTCCGGCCAGGGGGCGGAGGGGGTTCGTTTTTGCTTCTTCTTCGTCGGCTTGGAGGAGGATTTGGTGGTAGTGCTGCTGCGCCGGGTGCCATTGGCATTGGTATTGTCATTGGCACCATTGTCAGATTCTAACTTCTTCCTTCCTCGCGGACGGCCCCTTTTATTATTGTTGCTTGTCGTTGTCGCCGTCGCGATGGTTGCTATATCTGGTGTCACCGACGCCGGAGACGCCGCAGAAGTCGGGACGAGCGTAGTAGTTCGAGAGACCCCATTATCTTCTTCTTCTTCTTCTTCCTCTTCGGGACCCCGTTTCCTTTTCAGCCCGGTTAGTGAAGCAGAGGCAGCAGCAGGCATATTTGCTGCTGAGAGCGTCATGTCTTGGGATCCATGTGTTAACGTTGACAGTTCGGCGTTGGATGCATCGGCCGACGCCTCGCCATCGCGAAGCTCTGCAACCTGAGAGGTTCGGGAAAGACGCGTTGTCACGTGTCGATATAGCTACTGGGGGGATAGCGTATCGTATCGTATCAACCCTGCACCTAACTTGAGCCTAAGGCACCACGGAACTTTGTGTGTATAATTTGCTTTCACTATCAAAGAGACACAGATGGTTTTTCAGTAAATATCACTACTACCCTCTGTATCTCATCCATGGTTTGAAAGGTACTTAAATTATGCTATAACTGCAAAACTAAAAAAGCGCCTACTTATCCCCCATTCATAAAGTCAAAAGACAAAGCAAGAAGATCTATCCAGGCAGGCAGAACTAGAAGGGGGGAAGAAAAAGAAAGGATCCGCACCAACAATGAGAAATAGAAAGTTACTGATGTGAAGAAAACTTCTCAATAAGGATAGATAGATGGATAAAACCTAGCACCAATCACTCACTCTCACTCCTATCTACTGACACCGACACAAAACCCTTATCTTTTTTTCTCTTCCTATAACCAATATCTTATCGAGGATTCTACCACCTGGATTGAATTCGGTTGCGATCTTGAAGTGTTTTGGCGTCGAAAATCGATCACAGATGAGAACCGGTGAAGGGTGGTGCTATACAGAACATTGAGAGGACCTAAATTGCACCAGTCCAAACGGGGGTAAATGCCAGATCGTGAGCAATCAAAACTTTAAAGCCCGTTCATGGAACGCGCACAGTTCCCCACCGGCTTCCCAAGACGTTGGTGACTCTCATATGCCCATGCAGAAGCCGTAGATAGCCGGAGCTATCATCAACTGGCCCCGATATCGCATGAATATCAAGGTGACTGTAAATCGGAGGGCCCTCGTCGGTCCCATCCTGCGAATGTTGGAGGTTCTCAATGTTGAAACCTAAAGCATTACTATGACGGACGAAGATCAAGACGAAGGGAGGGATGGGCCAGACGATAGCCGTAATGGCTCCGAATTTCAGAGGATGCAAGGCGACAGTTTCAAAGATTTCTACCTGTATCTCTGCTGCAAGCCTCCAACCTCACAAATCCGCTGTTCAAAGATGCTGCTGCAGATCGCGCACCACGTGGTAAAGCTCTTTAGCAAGATCAACGCTTCCCGTCTACGGAAAAGTCAGTATCAGACAGCTAGATTTTGAATATAGGAATGGAAAATCGAAGACAGCAGCTAACTTACCCTAAGAAGGAGCGGAACCGAGCGACCATTTTCAACGCTCGCAATATTGATTTGTTTCGTAGTCGGTTCCTTTCCTGTTGGATCGCCAACCACCATACCCTTGAAGATGGGCGTGTTGAGCATCACGCGCAAGACACCGTCAGCCCGCATGATCATACGAGCCGTCTTCTTGCCCTCCTCCGGTTCCCTGACGTTAACCTTAAACGTGCCAATTCCACGCTCCTTCCATTCCTTGTCGGTGAAGTGGAAAAGCTTCGCTTTGCAGGAGAAGTATGTTGTCTCTTCCTCCTCTCCAGTCTCGACTACAAAGTTGAAGATGGTTAGCATAAGTCGGGAAGCGAGCCGAAAGTCGGATAGACGAGATCAGCAATTCACATACCGTCCTGCTTGAAGAATCTCTCATCCTCCTTCTCCTTTTCAAACTCTCCTACGGCCTGCTTGCTTTCAGCCTCTTCCTCATTCTCTTCCTCCTCGTCCTCTGCCGCCCCAAATGGCTTAGCCTTCGAGGTGCCTCCAAGAACGCTAGATCCTCCAGCGAAACTGGTGAGTCCGCCTGCTGGCTTGGGAGGAGCAGCAGCAGCAAAGGCACTAAATCCTGATCCAAAGCTGGAGGTACCAGTGTTCGCAAATGGAGAAGGGCCTGCGGCAGCTGCGAATCCTGTAGCAGCTGGTTTCTCAGATTCCGTCGTGGAAGGCTTTTTCTCAAAGACGGACTGCGCAGAAGCTCCAAGAGAGCCAAAAGGCGATTGCGCCGACCCCGCAAAAGAAGCAAATTTTGACGAGGCGAAAGCAGAACTAGAAGTGACATGGGGCGTCTTAGAGTCCTCTGCTTTAGTAGCGGGAGGTTTTGCAGACGCAAGAGAAAAGGGTGAAGCGGCAGACGTATTAGCGAATGCTGAGGGGAGGGATGTCTGTCAACGGAATGTCAGTGGAATTCAGTCCCTCATCACTTCAACACGGACAAAACAGACCTTAGATGCAGCATCGGACTCGGTAGTAGAGTCTTTTTCTTGGGAACTGTCGCGGTATCGCTTCCTTTCCGGCTCGCCTTCTGCTGGAGCCTTCTCACCAGGCGCTTTCTCTGGCTTCCCAGCCGCATTCTTTGCATCGTTGTCGAGCTGATCTATGCTCCTCTTCTTCTTAGGACTGAAAATCTGTTTTGCGGCATCATCGGCGTTCAGTGGCTTCTCCGGTGGGGTCAGCACGCCACTTGCTTTGCTGTCCCCATCCACGTCGTCTTCCGTCTTCGAATCGCGGGACCTCTTCCTCCTGTGGCCAGCCTCGTCTGTAGACCCGGCGGTCGCATCTTTATTATCGGTCTGAAGATCGTCGAACGATCGCTTCTTTCTCCCTCTGCTGCCAGCGCTACCCTTGTCGCTGTTCGCGTCTTCTTCCGTAGATTGATTGCCAGAGACATTGGCGGAGGATTTCGACGCTTCTTCAATCGTGGTCTCCTTGAGCTTCCGCCGAACTGGACGCTCGCCTCCGTCGTTATCGGACGCAGAAGATTCCTCGTTCACATCTGTTACAACGTCTCACTAGTCAGAATAATGAGAGCCTGATGAAAAAGAAGAACCGCGAAGAAAGATATTAGGGAATAAAGCGTATTCCTCGGGATTGGCATATCGCTTCTCTCGAATTTCCAGAGCCCAGGTGCTGAGCGGCCGTGTTGAGGCTCAAGGGTTTCGGAATCGCACTGTGTCCTCCGCATTTCCGGCGAATGCGGGGTAGGAGTCATTTCATACCTTTAGAGGGCTTCGTAGTATTCTTATCCATGTCTTCTGGGGTTCGCAGACCGCGTAAGTCTGGTGTTTATTACGGAGATGTTCAAGTAAAGGCGATGCCGCTCACCATTCAATCCACCGTTCCGCTCTTGGGTATCTGACGCCATAGTATCACACGACTCTTACGCTGCAGGACGATTTCCCTTTTCCACAGCTGGTCGAATGGATCCGGGGGGGGGGTTAAGGAGCAGGCCGTACGAGCTATGGGTAACACGCGGGGAGGGAGGGATCGCCACGGAAGGCGGAGGGTGAACTGTCAACAGGAAAACGGGCGACGGAAGATCCCCTGCACAATGACAATTGGGAATGTCAGTTTCTCAGCGACGGCAAAGCTGCGCGGGAGAAAGAAAGCCAAGCCCACCCGGTCGCGGGAGTCTGGAGGTGAACGAGCTGCGCAGCTGGAGTAGTGCCTAGAAATCCCACTTACGGCAAAATCTGCGAGAAACTGCAGGACCGAACGGGGTCGTTCGTAGTTTTTTTACGTTGCGCTGGCAAGCAGTCCGAAGCAAAAGAGACCAGAAGTAATAAATAACAGGCGGTTTCAAGGCCGCGAATCCAGACCTGACTTTGACCGACAGGCTACTAATCGGTAATTTAGCTGGTTCAGGACGGGCCCGCGACGGTCAGTTCCGCTATCGGTTTGGACAATGCGGCTGGCCGCAGTGGAGATTATCGACGGCGGGCGGCTTAGTAGGCTAGGGATCCGGGACACGGATTGCGAGAGAACAGAAGAAAGGCGGCCACAGAAGAGCGTGCTCGGACGAGAAACTCATGTAGAAAAAGGGCGGCTCTGATAGTGGGGAGAAGGTCAGGTTGGGCTGGGATGAGGCGAGCGATGAGCTGGGAGTTGAGCTGGTGTCCCGGTTACCGCTTCACCCCGCAGTGGGCACAACAACAGGCGATGGCTAGGGATGCTCGTGTCGTGCAGCCGGCTATGCGCTAGCCTGGATTTGCTTCGGACAATAATAGAACCATAGTAATAACAGTAATCTTGAGAAGATGCGTGGCGCAACGTTGGATATCGCTTCACAACTAGATTAATACAGGGAATTCACCGTACAAGGAGTTCGTTTAGTCAATTCTTCAGCGCAGATGTTTTCGTTCCGATCAGCCGTCCTCGTTCGCTGTAGTCCGCGACAAGCAAGACGTGGACTACACCACTTGGTTGCAAAACATAAGATCCCTCCTCCCTTTAGCTAATGAAACACAGACACCCTATTCCGATGTAGAACACCAACAAAGGATACACTGCAAGGCCCACGCGATTCCTCACCACTCCAGATCCACCCAGAATGCTCACTCCTGCAGCCAGGGACCACGCGACGAGTACGAGGTATACCGGTATCCGAGGAATGACCGGAAGGCCCAGAGCGCTGAGAAGCGCAGCAATCACCAGAGGGAACAGAGTGTAACCGATAATGCAGACCGATTGGAAAAACGAGCTAGCGGGCACAGAGTCAGCGAAGCACATCCTCAAGATATCGACGGAGTAAAAAGGCATACATATTTCCGCCTAGCAGTTTGATCTGCAGGGTAACCACCGCTTCACCAAGCCACACGATACAGAAAACCCCGGAGAAGACCAGAGACGATTGCTCTTCTTTTGCGCGCATGGAGAGGAACATGCTCAGAAGTAGACAGAAGACGAGCGGGCCCCTAGAAAACAGAAAAAACCATCAGTATCCCCAACCCACAGACTGCACCGATGGATAATTACCAGAGATCCCAGTCTCGCAGCCCTTCGCTCATGCCACCTTGCAGCACGGTATCAGCGTCCGGCCAACGTCCGATGAGCCCTCTCAGGCCGCCGCCAAAGCGATTGGCCTCTCCCCTCTCCGCAGCGCCAATACCACCACCGCGCTGCAGCATGCCTCCGAGCAGGTACTTCGGCCACAGGACCTGTCGCATCTTCTCCCACACGGCTAGCAAGTCTCTGGACAGCGTTTCCCAGACGCTTTCATCGATAGTATTCTGCGGTGCGCGACGGTCCTCACCGGGGATTGAAGAAGTCAGGTAGTTTGAGGAAACGCGATCTCTAGAGGAAGAGGATTGGATATTGCCCGTCAGAGGGGCGCGGTCGGAGGTGTTGTTATTGTCGTTGTGAAGAGGGTCATCAGCCTCAATAGCTGCTGCAATCGCGAATCAGTAAGACCAAACGGAGGCTGTTGTAAAGAGAGTAGGTAGAGGTGGCACACCATCATCACCAAACAGGTCATTGTCTAGCGTCGAGTTATCATCGCTGTGGTTATCGTAATGGTTGTTGCCCGATGTTCCGCTAGCCATCATGGCCATGTCTAGTTGTGTCGCAGCAGAGGATCACCCTCTGAGCATCCCCCCCTTTGTCAAAGATAGGAAAAGAACAACTTTCTGACAGCCCAACCTGCCAAGAATCAGCCAGCAGGTCACTGCAGGATAATTAAACAACGGTTTGCTGCGAGCAAAACCGGACGGCTGCACAGTCCACCTTGACACTTGTTGACGGGTGTCCTCGCGCTGGCCCAGGAGACGCTAGCGAGTGGCATTACGCAGAACGGACCCGCGCCTGCTGTGGCCGTGTCGCGGCTAGCTGGTCTGCACGCGCGTTTCACATTCCCCACATAGACCAGATCAGATAGCTGATGAATACCAGGTAGGTAATTGTCTAAATCCCCTTTCATTATATTGTACACTATATTCCGTTCAAGATATGCAGTAAGACAGAGCTCTATACCAAATATATGTACATTTCACCTTCTACTACCTAGATTGCATGTCACATCAGAACGCAAAAACCATCATAATTTGAATCGACCGAGACCTCCCAGACATTTTCCAGCGTGACGTACTGTACTATACAACTGTGGCTCGAAAGCCAGAGAAAAAGAGAACCACAGAAATGCAAACACAGCAGCCCGTGTATATGTACAGGCAGCGGAGAAACATAAGCAGAAAACGCCTAAAAATGCATCAATAACGGTACAAGCATGAAACAAGAGAGGAGTTTTGAATAGACATTTGCCGACGGTGTATATGGTTCAGGATATCATGTCATAATTGAGACGAAAGAGAGAGCAGACCTCGACTTCGAATGGTGGTTCACTTTTCAAGGGTAGCTCAGGCCTTCATCCACAGTAGGCCCGCTTCAAATAAGGACTGAAAAAATCCGTTGGCGTTTAACTGAGTTAACGCCAGTGGTTCGGGCCTTAGGAGGAATCCTCGGGACGCAATCAAGTTATCAAAGCGTGTGGCTCATGCTCGATCTTCATTGTCCCCCTTCTTCTGCTCCTCTTGCTGCTCATCCCTCTGCTTCTCCTCTTGTTCTTCCTGTTTCTGCTCTTCATGCTGCTCCTGCTTCATGTGTTCTTCTTTCTGCTGCTTGCCCTCTTTCTCATCCTGCTGCTCTTTTTCCTCATTCAGCTCCTCCGCCTCCTGCTCCATCTCATGCTCTCTAGCCCTAAACTCCTTCATCTGCTCCCTGGTCGCATACACCAATGTATTCTCAAATTTCACAACCATCTCCGGATCTGAGAACCTCCGCAGCTTCTTCGTCTCCTGCTGCAGCAGCTCCGTGTCAGCCTTGGAGCGCAGGTTCTCGTACTCCGGGCCCAGCAACTTGTCAATCATGGCTCTGATCTTCACCATGGCTGTGAGTGCGGTGTAGCCGATAATGGCTCCGTCGTTGTTCACCTTGATGTGGCGACTTCTGGTGTGGGCTTTGACGACCCGACCGTTCTCCATCGCGTCGTAGAGCTTCGCGATGTGCGGCCGCAGGTTCGCGAGGGCGGTGGAGCGGAGCTTGTATCGAAGTGCGTGGGCCACGCTGTTTAGCTTTTGCTTTTTAATCTCCTCATCCGAGTTGAGACCGTTGAGGAACATGAGCCACTGCAGGTTGCCCGCCAGGATCTCGACCAGGTCCAGGTAGTCGTCCACTGCCCTAGGGTCCGGGATGACAAGGTGCTTGTCCATCAGGTCGAGTATCCCGCTGGCATTGTTGAACACATTGATGTTGCTGCGATCACGGCGACAGCAACTGAGGGCGATGTGGAAGGTCTTCCCTTCCACTTGTTTCGCGGGGACCATCTGATCGCGAAGCAACTCGAGAGCAGCACGGCTGGAGCGACCAACTCTGAGCAGACGTAGATATTGATGGAACGCATGCGCATCTGGTTGGATCTTGTATCCCTGATCTTCCAGAGTAAGGTGCTGCCAGTATTCCTTGCCAGCACCGACAGCTTGGGTCATCAACCGGCAGGCCTCGAGGATAAAGCTCAGTTCAGCGTTGTCAGGCTTCAAGTATGTCGGACCTGAAGCTACCTCGGCGTTTTTATTCTCTTTAGAAACATCAGCTGGAACAACCGGATCGAAAAGACCATCAAAGTTTTCCTCCTCTTCCACCTCCTCTTCAGGTGTTTCAAGCTCCCCATTCTCATGTTCCCTCTGTTCCTCTGGCTCCTCCAGTTTCTCAAAAGGTATCTCATATGGATCCTGGGTCTCCTGGTTCTTCTCATAGAAGAGAGGCGCACGTTTTGCAGTTTCGTAAACGCTCTGCTCCGAAGGATGAGGGTCCGGTGGTTTTCTTGCGAAGATCGGAATCCCCATGGTCTGGTTGACCAGACAGAGCGCATCGTAGCAGTCGCGTTCGCTCGCACCGTAGACGAGCAGACTAGCCATCGCGTTTACCAGGAAATGATCCATCTCAAGTTGTCCATTCTTCCACCGCGTGATGACATCAACCCATATCCTCTTACCTTCCCTCACGCCTTCCGCCTTCCGCTCTATGATACCATCAACCTGGCTCGGGTGCATAGAGTCAACGTCCCGCTGCGTAATCGCCCGGATAGCCTGCAGGATTATAGTGTACGTCATTCTGTTCGGCGCGCCAGGTCCTTCTTCGGGAAGGTCACTAATAACCTCCCATAAGGTTTCCATGTCGCCGTGGCGCGCGCACACGTTTAGCATCGCATTCGTGTGAATGATGGAGCGCTCGACGGCGGAGTTGGGAGCGGATATAGACTTGTATATAGAGAACGCAGTCCGCACGGGTCTGATTCCCTGGACTTTTGCTTCTCCGATGTGGCTCAATCCATTAAGCATTATGGTGTATGTCCGCGAGGAAGGTCGTCGTCCTCTCTTTTTCATCTGTTGTACACCGTTAGAAGGCGTCGCTGCATCCGAAGAACTAATTGTCCACCCACCTCATTATAAAACTTAAACGCCGCCATCGGCGCGTTCTTCTCCATACAATACTCCATCAGATGATTCCACGCCACCCCACACTCCATGTGTTCCTTCTGGGCTCTCCGCACCAAAGCCGCCGCCATGGCCGGCTGTCGGTCCTTCAGCAACCTCGCGACGCGATCCGCCAGCTGTCGCGGATCCTGGAGCCACTTCAGTTCCATCTCAACCGCCTTCTGGGAGACGGTAGGTGTCCGGGCCTCCTTCCCCGTGTACTTTGGCGCGATCCCCGCGGCCGCGATGTCGAGGAGGAGTTGGGCCTCTCGCGGGTCGGCCTGGTCCCGTAGGTCCTTCTTGCGCCGGTTCCGGGCTATGAGATCGTCCCATTTCCAGTTCTTGTTGAGTGTCTGTTCCTTTGCCGGTGTAGGTGGAGGAGGAGGAGTAGTAGATGCATCAGTGGCCAGCCCTCTAGCTCCGGCTCCTACGGAAGCCCGTATCCAAGTCCCAGACGGCGCCCGTGATGCGGACAGAATCGAACGGCCCAGGACCCCTCTTCCTAGTCCTCCTCGAACTCTCCCCGCTCCTCGGAGCATCGTCCCAGGGTGTATTCTCATGCCCGATCCGCTCTGAACGCCAACCCCGCGGACATAGACATTGTTATACCGGAGCATCTAGATCTCTCGCGAAGCCTGGCTTCGGTGACCGTTGTCACCAGCAAAAAAGAATTCCGACCGTAAAAAAAAGTCTTCAATGATAGAACTATCTCAACCGTAGGCGCGATGGCGCAGCAACCGGCTATCAAATATTATCTCGTTTTATTCCAAGGGGAGGGGACGTCGCAAATGCGGTCGGTCGCCGGAGCGCGGAGATCGTAGGTTTCTCCGCCGAAGAAATCGAGAGTCGGGGTCGTATATCTTCCCACACAATGGTCAAAAAAACGTTAGACCTTACAGGATAAGGACCTGCAGGCGGAGCATTAAAAAATAACAAAAAAATAAATCGGTAACACAAAAAGAACAAAGATCGAACAGGACCGATTCAAAATGACAAGTCCGAAAAACCTGTCTTGGAGTGCTGCACTGGAAAGCCCGCCTAAGTCGAAACTTTTCCACACGGAGAGTTACTCCGTCCCCGACGCAGTTTGAAGTTACATAAGATACCGCCGTTACAAGACGCTAACACTAACTTACGTCCACTGGATGTAACTTCTGCTAACTACCTACTAAAGCCAGGCCCGGCCCAAACCAAATGTAAGGTTATCTATCATAAGTCACCACCTTTTTTTCCACCGATCAGGCATACACTTTGAGGCCCCACGCTACTGCGTGGCGATCTATGGAGTACCTATCACTGTCGTTCGTAGTCCGAACGCACCTGGCTGGATCGTGTACGGTGGTATCACTGTTATCAGTAGTATCGAACACTAGCTGAAACTTTGCGAGCTATGACCACTCTCTAAATGGATTAAGTGTGTATGAACATCTTACAGCAGATGTATATACAACTCAAAAGATCTAAAGTACAAGAAGTAAGGCAAAATAAGATGCGACTATTTTAATACAAGCAAGGAACGCCTGTCCCGAGACTCTGGGACGGGAAGTGCCGTGCGGGCGCCAATTTAGTTGAGCCTGCAGAGGCCGGTGTCCTGCACTGCCACCCGCTAGTCTTGAGAAATCCCCGAAGCAAGTTCCAAGGTTCTGGTCACCATAGCTATCGGCAGGTATATTTTTTTGACGGGAAATACTAAGATGATCTCATGCTGCTCCACTTTTTAAGCAAGCATATCTCACCCTAAATGTACCGCGCTTAGAGGCTTTCTGGAAAGATGTAGTTTCAAAGGCAATTAGATAGACACCACTTACGATAACAGCTAATGCTATCATGATACAGAGAATAACCAATAGTATATAATACATTCAAGACGCTCCTGTTTCAAAACGGATCTTCTGTACTGTTTCCACATCTTCATCCCTAGTTTATCTGTCTCAACTTGGCTCCACATGCAGGATATGACACGAAGAACCATATCATTCTCGTACAATCAGAACGCCGCCTTCATGTCTTCCCATGTGTCTGCATGCATAAATGCACGCTCTCAATTCCCTTCCCTCTCCATTTACATGAGACATCCTTCATAACCTGAAAATTACGGTTGAAGAACAGGCGGAAAAGAGATGCAAACACAGGTCAAATCGCGCGACCATGACTGGAAGAGCAGATGCGATGGGACGGTAATGGAATGGAAAACCATAACGCAGAAGCCCAGGGTAACATGAATATTGGTCGAGAGAGATGAGCAAGCGAGAACAATAGACATAACATAATCGAGGTACAAGGACGAACAGGCCAAAAAGAAGGGAAATCTGTAACACAGGACACGGGTGACAAAAATGCTTGGTTGATGCAAAGTTTCCCGCCAAAGCCCCTAAAAATCAGATCCACCAGCCAGTGTCCACGGAAAACTAAAACTTCCCTTCTTTTTTTTTGCATGAGCTCTCTAAGTCAAAAAAACAAAGCGGGAAAAAAGAGCAAGTCGCAAAGTCATTCTCTCTTTGACCAGATCAATCGAGGGCTGAATATGGTATCACGTTCGAAAGACTTTCGGATTAGATTCGGGGTTGCCGATGCGGGATTAAAGGAGATTAAAAAGATGCAGACGCATAGCAAGATGGATAGCCATTGTCTATTGATAGTTGCTGGATTGGTTGTCTGGCGCTAGAGAATCAGCCGTCAGCACCACAATGTGAGACGATATGTTCCATATCCGAATCCAATGCGATGCTATCCTGGTCCCGAGGATACGAAGAGAGAGCAAGGTGGTAAAGACGGCAGCTACTTACGTTGCTGGTACACCTGGCTGGTCTGCCCATAGGGGGAGTTATGGTAGTTGGTCGAGTACGCCATCTGCCCATTGCCCTGAGGGTAGACCATGCCACCAGCGCCAGCGGCACCGTACTGGCCAGGTACTTGCCCGTCAGCGGGTTGGTACCCGATAGGAGGCAGCTGAGGTCGAACACCGCCCGGGTATGAAGGCGGCTGGGCAGCCTGTGAAGGGTCAGCGGCAGCACCGCTCTCAACTTGCTGCTGTGCCTGAGCAGCAGCAGCGGCACGTTCACGCTCCTCAGCAGCCTTGCGCTGGTTCTCCTCCTCCTTCTTACGAGCCTTCCACTCCTTGCGAATTTCCTTGAATTCTGTATTTTGAGCAGGGGTTAGCATTCTGTCTCAACAGGTGCAAGCTTAACAGAATTGATATTGCACAACGACGTCATAAGCATGGCTTGGTGCATTTCGGCGGTCTAACTTCACGCCGTTTTGCGCACTACTGCGGTCCCGCATCACCCAACGCCAGCGCCGTGTAACGCGACTAGCGTGTTAAAGTTGAACTAACCGCATTGAGGAATTCGCGACAGAACATCAAAACAGACAGCAGACAAGAAGCAGAAAAGAACCTACCTTCTGGAGTACGCTTCGATCCATGCGACTGCATTGTTACATGTGCATTCAGATGGTTCAGAGTACCATAGGCCTTCTCACAGCCGTTCCACCCGCACTTGTACATGCGCTCAATCTCCTCGTAACGACGGCGAGGGCGCTTGTGCTGCTGGGCACCAGGAATGGGGACAAACGAGTAGACCTGTTGGGAACAGACAGTTAGCCCATGAACGTGGACGCGATGATTGTAGACTTCGAGTTGAGTCCTGCAGCCGGTCGCGCAGACCAAACTTCAAGGTACCCAACCCAGAAGAAACCAAGTGCGCAGCCTGCAAATCATGCGCCAAACCATAACAGACGTACCTGGCCAGGGCGCGGCCCTGCGGTCGCAGCAGGGGAGGCGGAACCAACCGTTGTGGCAGGAGAGCTATAAGGCCCAGGCAGACCATGCTGATGTTGTGCATATCCATGCGACCATTCCGGACGCGCGTACATCTGAGGAGGTGGTGGTGGAGGGTGTCCTTGGTACTGGGTCAGGTCATGACCCTGGGGTTGATAAGGAGAGTAGGGAGGAGGGTAGGTCGGGCTAGAGGCCGCAATCGAGGGATCTATAGGAACGTCCGCGTCAGACTTTATGTTCGAAGCATTACGATGGTCATTTTGCTGCCCATCGTGCAGGGTGGTCATGGACGGACTTGTTGCTTGAGCCATACCTGCCGCGCCGCCGGCTTGGGTATTAGGCGCGTGATGGTATTGAGGCTGGCGGGCCAGGTAGTCCGGGAAGGCTGGTGACCGCCCGGAGGGTTGGTTCAGACCGTAGTCTGACTGCGGCGTGTTTGAGGAGGAAATATTGGCGGATCGAACCTCGGGCTGCGGCGTGTATTGGGCGGCGGCGGCAGGACGAACCTCGGGTTGAGGTGTGTACTGAGCGGCAGCAGCAGCAGAAGCCTGGTCTGCAGCTGGTGATTCAGAATTTGCGTCGGGCAATGGTGGATATGGAGAGTGCAAACCTGACTGCGCGAAATCAGATGCAGGCCTGTCCATATAAGAGTCGCGTCGCGCTGCGTTTTCCCCGAAAAAAACCCTCCTAATAATTTCCCTCGAGCCTGTTTAGACGCGTTGCCACAGACGATGAGCTTGTGTTGTTAAGGCAAATCGAGTGATCGCGTTGAATAGAAAGACAGGAAGGTTGTCACAGGGAACTGTGGCGAAAGCTCACGTTCTTAACGTACTTAGAAATAGTGGGTAAGATGGACTGCAGCTCGGCGACTCGAGTGATGCCTCCCAAGACGACTAAGGTGAGATTGGTTTAACAAACACTGCACCAGAAATCTCCTGCTAAAACAGAGACCGGTGTAAATTGTCCGATCGAAGCTTGTGTCGAGTCGGACAGTGAGGGTACTCTCTTTCCCTTGAGAATGTGGTGTTTTGTTCAGGATGCTTAAACCTTTTAGTCGCCTTTTTAGGGTGGACGTAGGATGCCTTGCAGGTGGCGGTGGGCGAGAGAGCACGAGGAACCAGCGGGAAATGATGGTCCTGTCTGAGCTCGGGCGGGTTGGGGAGGGGTGAGGGTTTAGAGGCGGCCGGGATAGGGCAACTAAGGTGCCTGGCGAGGTTCCCAGCTCGACGGTTGTAGTGCAGAGACGATGCTTCGACCGTGGCAACGCGGTTGGTTTTGACCCTAAAATCAAGACGGGGGAATGGGAGGAAGTGTGGTCGACTGGACACGACGGGTACACTTGTCGCGGAAGGGGGAAAGAGACCTGGGCAGAGGAGGCGGCCTAAAAGTCTTCGGACGGCAGACCAAGAGACTTTCGGTAGGAGAGACGCAGGTAGGGCACCTCGTGGGATCCGTGGGTGCGGTGGATCCCGTGGAGCCCGTATTTTTCGCCTTTGGTTGGCAAGGGAGGCGAAGAAGGGGGCTTGCTACTGGAAGACACTCCGGAGTATTGTTTGCGTTGCTGCTGGTCCTCGGGCGGAGCACTGTCTCTTTGCGGTGTCGTTTTTGGCGAGTAACCGACAAACGAGACCCACTCTGATGAAATATCAAGGCCCAAAAGGCAATTTTCTTTTAATTCCTTTCGCCCTTCCCCCCCAGTATTTGTATGGATGCTGTTTTCTTGCTCCGCTGTTCCTCCCCTGACCGTCTGCAGTGATCACGTAAAACCGAGTACTTCCACGATACTGGGTGGCGAGCCTGAAACCTCTTTTTATCCCACCTTCCCTCGAGAAAAAAAAGTCAATGGGAGGGAAGTTCGAGGGTTCCGACAGGGAGGGAACGTGATAGCGGAACGTTGTCGATAGATACTTGTAAGGCCTGATAGCCTGCCCGCACGTCGGGAGGGACGGTGCGCGTGTAGACTTGGGGAGATTGCAAAGGCTGGAGTCGCGGACGTGAACCCTAGCGCCGACAGCTGTGGGTTAGAGACCCAGGATTGTTGACAGCGTCGCAGCACGCAGCGACGAGCAGGGCTTCCAGCAGGCGGATGGAGAGCTAGGATACCTAGCCGGCTCGGACGGACTGAGAAGGGCTTAGGGCGGCCCTAGTAATGAAGAGGCGTAGCGCAGGTCGGGGCAAGCGGTGACAGCGCGTGCAAGGTTGAATCTGGAAAGTGGAGGGTCAACGGGGGCTTGTTGGTTTAGTACGGTCGATGGTTGGATGACAATTTGCTAGTTCAAAAGTTTCTGAGATGACGCTGGTGGTGATGGTGCTGATGACAGGTTTTGTCGGTTGGTGCTTGGGAGGGGAAGATGACGGTCACTGGAGGAGAGACAGAAGAGAGAGAGCGTGCCGATGAACGGGGGGGCCCACGTCCTTCGTCCAGGGTACCACCGCCGTACAGGAAAAGTACGGCCGAGTCCAGGTACTGGGTACACCCGTCTCTCGCTGGGACCGCTAGCAGCAGTTTGTGCAAACTTAGTTGGACCTAGCTGGCGGCTCTCTTCGACTGGAGATAAGTGCTCCGTATCGTCGGGAGATTCCCTTTGGCTCCCCTAGGCCTAAATCCTCTTTCGTCTCTGCGCTAGTTACAACTTTACGTACCGTATGCGTGGTGTACGGTGCGCAAGTCAGGAACGCGTGAGTGGAGAGGCTCAGAAAAAACCGTTCGTGACACATCCAACTGTGGCTGCCAAGTGAGATAGAAAGGTTCTTATGATAGAAACAGAGTAGAACCCGGGTGAACGGGGACGTTGATTCAATTGAAGGATCAGGTGTGACTGCAATTGCAGCGCGACGGAGAGCAGTCCCGGCACCTGTAGATCAAAGTACCCTGTACCGAGTACTGTGTACTTTATCTTTCGCCTTCCGTACTCCGGTGTACAGAGCGGTATGTAGCGGTGGTCGTTGAGATGTTCCGGTAGCGTGGAGAGAGGGGAGGCTAGCAGCAAAGCAGGCGTAGCGCAGGCGTGTGCGGACAGACTCCGGAGTACGGAGAACGGGCAGGAACACTCCGGGTCCCCCGTTCCGCAGAGAGAGGGGAAGGTGCCAGCGCAGGGGCGATGTCAGGTGTCTGGGCTCAGGGATGAGGGACGTCGCTGGTTGGCCAGCGCGGTGTCTGTCCGCCGTCTTGGATGGAGAAGGTGCGAGATGCCTGTTGGCTGCATCGGGGGATGGCAAGGGAAGACTGCAGCGCCGTCCTCGGAAGGCGTCCCCCAGGCAGGATGCGCGCTGGACGGTTTGCCAGAGGCTCTCGACAGGATTGGCGAGTGAGGCCGACTAGGCCCCACGCCGCCGGAGCCGAGGGGCCGCGGTCGGTGGGGGCGAGAGCGCGGCGGCCGCTTGGTATGGGTATGGTATGGTAATCTATCGCCCGTATCAAGGATACCGGCAGGCCGTCGTGGAAAGACGGAGAGGCCACGGAACAGAACCAGTCCTGAGAGAGCGTTTTTAGTGGCCCCTGCAGAACAGACTATACAAGTATAGTTAGCGGCACGATGGATAATAACAACAACATTGTTTCCCGTGGCGCCTCTCTCTGTGAGATGTCTTCAATGCGTGCTCCGTACTGTACAGCGTACTATGGAGCCAGGTATTCTGTGTATAGATGGTGGAATAGTATGGACCTCCTGCTGTTCGGTGGGACCTGAAGGTTCAGAAGAGGTCATGTGCGCGTCTGTCGATCTAAATATCCTTCTCCAGCATTATCCCAATTTTTCCATTTCTCAGAGTTCTCCAGAGTCGACAAGAAGCCAAGGGACAAGATGCCTCCACGTCGCATCTCCCAGCCCGCCGCACAATGGAGCAGCATGTAGAGGGGCTTCTATTCTGGGAATCATGCATCCCCCGTAACTCCCCGACCAGTCTTGTGTATGCCTGCGGCTTTGTGTGTGAGGGACCCCAACTCCAAGCTCACACCGGTACGTCGGGTTGTACTCCGTACGTCAAACCTGCCCAAAACCCACACACGCCGCCAACACCGACACCGCTACAAATCCCGCAGGACAATTCCCATCTTCCTGATCAAGCGCCGTGCATGACACCAAACGGCTATGCGTTAATCTTGGTGCCCGCTGTAAGGCACGGTGAGACAGCCATCGGACCATCGGCTCTGAGAGCGCGGTTTACCCCGTATGGTGACCGTGTAGGAGATCCATCTGATCTGAGCGCGTTTCTCGAAAATCATCTCCCGTCCGAGTGCCAGCATTCCGTACAAACCTCACAGGGGCCCACCAGGCTCTATGCAGGAATTGCCGTTGCAAAAGATGATATCGCGTTGAAGTCCTCAAAAGAGAAGGAGATTACGAAGCAGCATGCCGTGTTCGATCCCTTTGTTGTGGCAGCGGGACGATAAGTCGCTCGTTCTTATTTTGTGTCGGTATTTTATAACAGACACGGGAAAATATATCCTGTTTGTAGGCCTTGAAGTGTGTAATCCAGAACAATAACAGCAGCATGTCCTTGCAATTCGCACACCAATCATGTGTGCCAATAGTGAAAATGATGGAATCCGTGTGAGCTGCATGTAGTAATAAGTAAACAAAGTACAGACTGGTAATCCAGTTTAATGTGACTTCATGCTCAATCTAACACGGCGAAGATAATAATTCCTGCATTCAGGGCGGTGAATAAAAAAAGAAAAAGAAAAAGAAGCACATTTGCGGCCCTTGGCGTCGTAACTGGTTGATAAGAATCTCACAGCGAACACCTGTCATTCTATGCTGTATGCTGTACAGAGTACTCCGTACTGCGTACTCCGGGTTTGAATACTCGGCTGCAAGCCCCAAAACTGGGTTACTGAGCTGTCTGAATAGTTCAAAAGTCTATCTCGGTCGCTCAGACTGCTCGAATCGACGTAACGAACTTTAAAAAATTTAGGAACAGAAACGGCTCTACCAAAAGAGGAAAAGCCGCCCAACTGCCAGTGGATCCTGAGCTTGAGCTTAAATCCCAACGATCGGGAAGACCGTCAGACGGGTAAATCGCGCTGGCCGTTCAGATCAAAAGAAGACGACAGGAGGACCGAGGGAAAGAGATCTGCTCTATCTCAGGAGGAGGCTGTGCAATCTGGGGATGATGGCTCTCTAAGCCTCCTCTTGGATCTGTTCTATCTTAGTGTGCCGTGAGATCACTATAGATCGCACAAAGTACTGCGAACGACTGTCCAAGTGCAGAGCTTAATGGATGGACTGAGGCTTTCAACCCCGTGTTCATTAGTAAGATTCTGCCGTCTCGAACACCGAATTTTACCTCTGAGAGCTTTTTCCACAACAGGACTTTCTACGGAGAGCCCGCGGGCCCTTGAGCCTCTCATCTTTTGCTTGAAAAGAAGCACGTACCATGAAAATCGGGGAATGGGAATCCCGTGACAATGTGATAATAATAATATGTTTACTCTTCGCCAAGGTCAAGCGTCAAAAAATTGTTTTTGTCCCCATACTGATTTGTGGGGCGGTGATACATATGTGACATGGAGCGTGTATGCGGCTGTATCGCCCCTCTTCATGTATGGACTGTACGGGAGCACTCCGTAGTCGCTTAGGTGAAAAATTAAAAACGGTAAACGGACAGGCATTCCCGCCCCGCATAACCACTTCAACCTTTCTTGTGCTGCAAGTTGAGCAGTCCAATCTGGCGGTCAATAATAATCAATAGCTTTCATAGCTTCTTCTGTGCATAGACAAGGAGCCCCCCATTCGAATCATACCCAATGATCCAGTCTTCATCCTCAGGTTATGTATGTACGGCCGGTATGTAGGTATGTATAAGATCTCCCTGCTCCTCGCGTACAGTACTGCGTACACGGTAACAATACGTCTCTTAGTCGGCCGAAATCCAGGGAAACGGCTTGCATCGTTACATGTTCCATGCATGTTCTACGGTCGCTCGAAAATAGCCGGCGGTTCGAACGCCAAACTCCATTGCTATGGCCAGTGATTGATCCCATCTTTTCGGCCCATCTTTAGGCCATCGTCCAGGAAATCATTAGCCGGTCAGGCAACCCCACATGCGCAGGACGCGCCAAGAACCAGCGTGTGCGGGTTTCTAGGTGTCGAGGTCCCAAAATCTCACCTGCCGAAAGCTGCATGCGCTCCCCTCGAGTCACCCTCGGCTTTGGCTCCTTCTTCAAGTCTTCTTCTCCGATGCTAGACGGGTGCAAGAATTGTGTGATCAGAACGTCGGATGACTTCCGTAACCGATCGGCAAAGCTGTGCAAAAGAAAATAAAAGTAACATGTCTGGGAGGGCCAAAAACCCAAAAACTCGTCACTTCAGAGCTCTCTACTCTTTCCGGCACCGATGCCAAGCACATCATTATCGTTGCTTTATTTTCAATCTTGGGATCGCTCTTGGCACGAGATGTCCGTGTGGAAGACATTCGGCACGAGCTGCCGTCTGCAAGGCCGGTCGCGCCAGGGGCATATCCGCGATAGGAAGATGGTCTTACTCCATACACTTTCTTGGCTTGAACGGTTGAACCGTGGAAGCGAAAAGTGGATTTGCGGCCGATCAGAAGAAAAACCTTGAAAAAAAAATAGGAATAATAAACAATTCCAATTTCCACAAAATGCAGTGGAGAAGCGGATGTCTTTTGCCTTCAATGCGATTTTTAACTTTTGACTGCCACCGGAAGGGGATAACGATAAACGGAGTACTCCGTAGATAGCAAAAGCAACTGGCTTATCTCGGTGATAATAAATCGATGGCTGAGTTAGGCAGTTATCATTATTGATCATTGGTCACTATATCATGCTACATATAGTTCATGCGAGCATGCGCCCGGGAAGCGCGTTACCCATTGTCCGACGGTTTAACTTAAGTCAAAGAAAGAAAAGCCTCTCGTCCTAGAAAATTCGATTTGACCATCTCCGTAAACGAGAATCCCTCGACACCGAATCAGATGTTGGCCTACTTGTCACGTCCATCGACAGACTTTCGCGAGGAGTCGAGGACGTTATTTACCCATGCCGCGCTCACCGAACACTGGTACCGAGAAGATCAGTGTTGCATTCACATAACGATCGGAATGCAACCCTGTTTGTTTATTGTCTATTGTCTATATGTATTGTATGCGGCGTACTCCGTTCCCGGTGCCTTTCGTGTACAACGTCCGAGTACTGCAGCGTGAACTTGCATAAACGCGGGTGCAGTGTGCTCGCTTATTATCATTTTCCTGGAGAACGGCAGCAAGCTTCCGTCCGTCTGGAGGCGCTACTGTACTCCATAGTCCGTTAACTCCCTCCCCCTTGTCCTCAACAGCTGGCGGCGGCGTTTCACTTCGAGGTCGACGGTGCTGTGCGAATAGCGATCCGACTCCCATCATCCATAGCGCTGGTTTCAACTTGCTTATAACGACAGTGGTCAGATATGGCCCGACAGTGTTCCAAGAAGCCCGATTCCTTCTCGAAGAACACGAGAAAAGCCGTAGAAGCTCACACTCTATCGGCTCTTTGCCAGTTTTCAGCTCAGCAGATAGACAAGAGTTTCTTTTATCCGTACATGAGAGACTAACAATAAAGATATTCTTGCATGTTTGAGAATACAAACGCCTCCGATCGAAGAATACCTACAGTTCTACAGTAAGTTACATCGTACAGAAAGAGTACTCCGTAGTTGTTGACCGCCGGGAGCCAACAACCATTACACTGGAGACTTTAGCCTCATGCCATCCCTGGGATGATCTCACATCCCGTTCTCGGGGATCCGAACACAGTTGCTACTACTTTCAGTTGCCAGGGATTCAGGGATCGTTTTATTATCCGATCATTACTAAGAGGATTGTATTACATGGATACCTGCCTAACCGTCCAACGGCTGCAGCCTACTGTACCCTGTACATCTGTGTACGGAGTGTACCTCTCGTACTCAGGTACACATAGCAGTACCTTCTCCTGGACGGTGAACTGCGACAGTGCACAGTGTTCCATTATTGAATTGCCTCCCTCATGACCACTACTAAAAGGAAACTCCCAATCTCCGCCCAAACTATTTATTATTATTGGGCACTGCACGGAGCAAGTTTGTTCCATATCCATACAGGAGTAGGTACTCCGTATTCAATCTTGTAAAATTCGTATCAATCAGGTATAAACCCATAAGTTTTGAGTTCACGTTTTTAGTTAGTGCTGGGCTCAGACAGTTTCCATTGGAACTTCCCTATGCTACTAGGTACTAACTACTAGATCCCGGGGCTGCCCCCCCCCCCCCCCCGTACCTGGCCTTACCTTAAAAGTGACAAGTGAACGGGCACCAAAGTTGACCGACAAGTGGCGCATGACGCCATGGGGTTGAACTTGATACACAAAGCTGGGCTGGTGTGGCTGCTAACTGGGCCGGAGCCTGGCCAGGCCAGATCTTTTTGAAATATGGGACCACCGGGCCCCATCTCCAGTCAAAGATCAGCCAGGCTAAAACTGACCGGGTACCCTGTGTCCTTAGGTACAGTACTCCGTACACAGGTACGGAGTACATCTCGGGGATCCTTCTTAGACCCCGGCCACTTAAGTTCTCCGAAGGACTGAAAGTCAAACTATAACTCCGTACGGAGTATAGCTAACCAAGATCTACCAATCTATCTATCTGGGTATTTATCTATCTCGCGGCATGCGGTTAATAATGTTTAACTAATAATAATAATGAAGGCTCCTGACATAATAATCTCCATGGATTTTTGTCTCACATATACTTGAATGATATTAAGACATGTGGCCGCTATCCATAATATAGATGAAACTTCCTTTCAATAAAAATGATTCATGCACGAGACAAAAATGCTTGTCTCATTGGGAAATAATAAATAATGATAATAATAAGAATAACCCCCTGAGGAGAAAAGAAAAAAAGAACGCAAGAACAGAGAACAAAAGCAAAGCTGCCATACCACTTGCGGGGTAGCCCGTAGCTCTCGTTGGCTTGAGCCTTGAAGCTAGTCTCAGGAGCGCCACCCAATTGATTGCTGAGCTGGCTGGCAAAGGACTGGATGGAGCTGCAACTGCATCCTCCCTTCGGACTGATACTCGGAGAATGCAGCAAGACTGCATGCAGTATGCAGCGTGGAAAAAGCAAAAACAGATCGGACAAATCAGCGACAAGTCAACTTGCTGGGATATAGGGCAGCAACTGAAGTCACTTTGCAGGCAGGTAAAACAAAAGCAGCACTCCCCAATATGCAATTAATTCCAAATGATAGTTCCACAGGGAACGGAATACGATTGGGACTGGAGTGTCGACCTGATGAATACTATTGCACCGTTATTCCAGTACGGACCTCAGTACGGAATACTTCCCCCTGTTACGGTGTATGGAGGGGGTTCAGTTCGGCACAGCTTATCCGAAGCGCATTGAGAGTCGAGGCCCACGAAGAAAGACAACTGGCCGCAAAGCTGAGATCTGGCTCAGAAGCTGAGAGAAGAGCTCAGGTCCAGATGGAAACTGGAGATGTGGGGAAAGCATATTAAGCACACAAATGAGAACAGATAAGATGGCTTTAAATTTTTCATATGTAATTTAGTGTTACAGCACAGTCCAAAGGCCACCGACGGGGCAGACGAGAGGGGGAGGTCTTGTCACGTGATGAGGGATCAAATCAGCAGAAATGATCCATCTGGGTTCTTGATCCAGCATAACCCTTGATCCATCGGACAAGTAATTCCGGGGCAGAACTCATTATGTATATAAGACGCAACACCCACGGATATGCACTATGTACATTGGGGTAACCATTTTTTGGGACGTTGAGCTGTACAGTGTCCATGGAGTCGATCAAGTTGACGCGCAAAAGGACTTTGCAGCATATACATCTTTATATGGACTACACCCGGCAGTCGCCAACACAATAGGCAAGATCTCTTTACCGGTTATCAGTAGGATGCCATCAGCGGAAATGCAAATTGTTTTGTTAATCTCGGGATACGAACCGACCCTTCGTTTACTTAATGTGCATGCCACAACTGTAGCTTCACCATACAAGGCTGTTACCAACAAGTTCCACTCCGCTTTCAACGCGTTTATAGACAGTCTTGAGCGATCAGACTACAAGATTGGGTACCCGGATGGCAATTCTTCGAATCATTCTCCTGCAAAAGAATACTGAGCTTTTTTTAAATGCCTAGATATGGAAGTGCACGAAATCGAAGAACTGTGATTGCTCATTTGAAGGATACTGAAGTGGCAGAAGTTGAGAATATGGCTATTGTAGGTAATGTGATGCGGAGTTTTATCTATGTTGATGAAACCTCGTATTGCTGTTACGGCACAGCCTACAGTATCAAGGCAGACCAAAGAGGGGGATGTCTCATCACGTGACCATAGATCAAATCGCCTGGATTGATCCATCTGGGACTTTGATCCAGTCGACTCTATGATCCATCATCGACCTTGATCCAAGGATAGGCATTTCTGAGCAGGATTCAGCATGTATATAAGACGCTCCTTAACTATGGGGATTAGGACCCCGTGGTCAACTTGTCTATCAATCTAGCTTATACAGTTGTCTAAAGGATCTAGCAAGACGTCCATTTTGAATCTCCAGTTCAGAATCGAACTTAGAGGCACGTCACATTTTCTATTTCCACTTGTTCCCTGTTCCTCAAGATAAACCCCCACGAGATCGGCCTAGAGTTCTAGGCCTCCCGTGACATATGGATTAAGCCTTTGATTCTCTTTCTATGATTTCCGAACAATCCTTCACTCTTAACCTCGTCCCTTTTGCCCTGCTTATTCCAGCCTCCCCTACAAAGAGGCTTGATTTTTCATCCCTGTTTAGTACTAGCTGTATAATTAGAATAATATCTATATAGACTTTAGTCTCTAGCTTAAGATATAAATTAGAGTTATAATATTAGAAGCTCTGGTAGTGAATAAAGTACTTAAGACTAGATATACTCTCAGCTAGATCTAGTGTAACGGCGGTCCTAGGACTTCTAGGTTGAGGCGCGTTGGGTTTATCTTGAAGGACAGAAGACAAGAGGAAAAGATAGATAGATAAGCCGTTACTAGCAATGTTGCTATTGGGATTGCTGTCTGAGTTGACCACGGGGTTCTAATCCCCATGGTTAGGGGGTGTCCTTATATACATGGTCCTTTGACTACCATTCTGACTACCATCTCATGGTAGTCTTCGATGGTAGTGACTACCTTTGTCGACTACCACCTCATGGTAGTTTCTTATGGTAGTTCCATGTGATCAGAGATGCTCTTATCTCCTGCCCTGCGGGGTAGCATGCTCATGCAAGGCCATGTTGTCCATGTTGATTGTAACACTACTCCCTCTCTTCTAGCTTTTTGTCCCAAAAAGTACTTAAATCCTGCCATTCTCCCTGGTCCTAGTGTTGAACTTCCTTTTTGTAAGTGTTTTATCATGCCTCCAAAACACAATCGTTACCGTGAGTTTGGTCGCCAGGCTGATCATATTGAACAGAATGGTCTTCCTGTTGAACATCCTTGTAAATATTGTTATTCACATCATCTTTCCTGCATCATGGATTCAAAGAGTCGCAACTGTTCGTCTTGTACCTGTTGAGGTCAAAAATGTGAGAAGCAATTCCATAGTGATAAGGAGTGGGATAACCTTTGCTGTTCTGAGGATCAGATCAATGCTCAGTTGGAGGAGGCGGAGAACCAGGTTGAGTTTCTTCTTGCAAAGATTAAGCACTTGCACAAACAGTGCAAGTTCCTTAAAGAGTGTGGATTGAAGATGTTGGATCATGATACTGCTGTGATGGATAAGTCAAATAAGGATGACCCCTTATCTGCTGAGGATCTTGCTGAGTTGGAGTGTTTAGCCAATAAACATGAGAGTCATCAGCAGTCCGGCAATCCGCAGCTCTTTGAGGGGCTTTCTCCTGGTTTTGTTGTGGAGTTCCTTGCTTCCAGAGGTCTTGAGCAAGAGGTCCCTGGCAATTTGCAAAGGTCCTAGTGGGACAGGTCCTGCAGGTGCTGTCCTCTGGGGCGACCTCACTTCTTTCAGGGTGTCAGATTCTCTGGTTTTGGGCGGTCCGGATTCTGGAGGTGGAATTCTCTGAGGAGTTTCTTGCACCCATCACAGTTTTCTATGGGTTGTTAAGAGTTCTCAGAGTCATCATACCCTTTCCATTTCAGAAGGTACATGAACTGTCCATCAATTATGCCACTGTCTAACACTTTCTCCACTTCATAGTCCTTGTCATCATCAGGGTTTTCTGGCAGAATTTCTTCAGTCTTGGTAACTAGTTGGGCATCTTTTGGTGCTGGTTCCAATAATGATATATGAAAAACTGGGTGTATCCACATAGTATCTGGCAATTTAAGGCAGAAATTGACCTCTCCTTTCTTTTCTGCAATTTCAAATGGTCCAATCTTTTTAAAATCCAATTTGTTGTTGGGTCATTTTATTTTAACATTTTTTCAAAGGAGGTACACTTTATCTCCTGCCTTTAGCTTGGGTCCTTTCTTGTGGTGCTGATTGTAGTACTTGGCAGTTCAGTAGGCAATAAACTGGATATTAAGGCTTAATTGCTGATGGAGTTCCTTCAGCTGGTCAGCCTGAAGAATTCCTTTCTGGGCCAGAATTTTGCTTGGTTTTGGTTCCTGGTAAGCAGTTGGTTCAAATCTGTAGTTGGCGTAGAATGGTGACTCTTGGGTTGTTTCATTCTTAGCACTGTTATAGGCAAACTGAGCCAGAGGTAGTAGTTCTACCCAATTGTCTTGTTGGTAGTTAATATAACAGTGTAAGTATTGTTCCAGGGTCTGGTTTATCCATTCTGTTTGCCTGTCAGTCTGGGGGTGAGCTGTTGTTGAAAGCTTATGTTTGGAACCCAGTTGGCGCGTCAAAGTCTGCCAAAATCCTGAGGTAAATAACTTGTCTCAGTCTGATACAAATTCTTCAGGTAATCCATGATTCCCAAAAATGGTCCATAAGAATGTGTATGCCAGTTCCTTGGCATTGGATGATTTCTTGTATGGTAGGAAGTAGGCATACTTGGTCAGTCAGTCCACTATGACCAGAATGGCATTGTATGTTATTCCAGTCAGGGGTTCCTTTGATTCAGGCAAGTCTGTGATAAAATCCAGTGATATAGACTGCCAAGGTCTCTCTGGTGCTGCCAAGCTTTGTAAAAGACCATATGATGCATGTTGTGCTGCCTTGCTCTGAATGCAGAGGTCACATTGTGACACTATTTGTTGCACCATCTTTCTCAATCCTGGGAAGTAGAAATTCCTGGTGATCCTTTTGATAGTTTTTTCTATCCCCTGGTGTCCATGAGCTGGGGCTTTATGGATATCTCTAACTAGATTCTCTCTTAATTTGGTGGGAACATAGACCAATCCTCAGAATAGGATGATGTCTCCTTCCCCCTTGGTTATATTGGGATTGTTCTTGATTCTGTCGAGTTCCTTTGCCATTGAATCCTTTTGGTAGGCTTCCTTAATCTTTTCCATTCAGGTGCCGGGTCCTAGCCGCAGGGCCGGTGCAGCTTACCTTTCCAAGATGAGGGTTCCATCAGCCTCCTGCCGTAGAATCGCGGGCCATGGTGTAGGCTCTTCCTCCTGGTAGTCTGGTCTTCAACTGAGTGCATCTGCTCAGGCATTTTCTGAACCTCTTTGGTAGGTGATTTTGATGTTGTAAGGGGCTAGCTCTTCTGCCCATCTGACCTGTTGTTGGGTCAGTTCCTTGGTGGTGGTGAAATATGCCAAATTCTTATGATCACAGTATATCATAACTTGATGCTTTGCTCCTTCCAGGTAATGTCACCATTCCTGTACCGCTGCCATGATGGCCAAGAGTTCCTTATCATGGATGTCATAGTTCAGTTCTGGTGGGGTCATCTTCCGCAAATAAAAGGTGATTGGATGCAGTCATCCCTGCTTGTCAGATTGGCTGATACATGCTCCTATGGTGAAGTCTGAGGCGTCTGTTTCCATAAAGATAGGCTTCTCTGGGTCAAAGATCCCAAGGACTGGTGCCTCACAAAACTTCTGCTTGAGGAGGTCAAATGCTTCTTGTTGCGTGCTTCCCCATTCAAACTTCTGATCCTTCTGGGTAAGTTTCATCAACAGTTCCACTATCTTGGAGTAATTCCATATGAATTTGTGGTAGAAGTTGGTGAAACCAAGAAAAGATTGTGCTTCCTTGACTGTTGTTAGGGCTGGCCATCCCTTAATGGCTGCTACCTTCTCTTCATTCATTTCCACATGTCCTGGGGAAATCATGAAACCAAGGAACTCTGTCTTTTGGGTATGCCATTCACATTTTTCAGGTGCAACTGAGAGCTTCCTTTCCTTCAGAGCTTTAAGAACCTTTCACACATGCTGTTTGTGCTCTTCCAAGGTTTCTGAATAGATGAGGATGTTGTCTAGGTACACCATGCAAAAGATATCCAAGTATTCTTGCAAGGTATTATTGACTAGACTCTGGAATGTAGCAGGCGCATTGGTAAGACTGAATGGCATAACTGTGTATTCAAAATGCCCTAGTCAGGTCCTGAAGGTGGTTTTCCATTCCTCCCCTTCCTTTATGCGGACCAGGTAGTACCCTTCTTGGAGGTCTAGTTTGGTGAAGTATTGGGCCTTGCATAATCTATCCTGTAGTTCTGATATGAGTGGTAGAGGATAGTGATTCTTGACTGTGATATCATTAAGTTGGTGATAGTCCACACAAAGTTGTAATTTCCTATTCTTCTTTAGGACAAACAAAATTGGATACCCTGCTGGGGACATTGAGTGTCAGATATATCCCCTCTCCAAGTTCTTTTGGATATATTCTTGTAATGCCGCATGTGCCTTTTCTGAAAGTGGGTATATTAGTTTGAAGGCGGGCTGCGTCCCAGGCTTCAATGGTATCTCATAATCCCATGGCTGGTGTTCTGGCAACTGTCCTCTGCCCTGTTCTTTGAAGACTTCCTCAAAATCCCAGTATTCTTTTGGGACAGCTTCCATTTTGTTCAGGGGCAGTTTAATTTCTTTTTGTTCCATAGATCTAATCATCATTTCTGGTGTGTAGGTGAGATACAAGAATTCTACTTGCTCTCCCTTCTTCCACATTTGTGCCATTGCATTTCTGGAGATTTCCTTAATCTCCACAGGTTGTTCTTTTCCTCCAGGTTGCCTTTCAGGCCTTACACCTCTGTTGGGTTCTTCTGCCATCTGCACCTTCCTCATCACCCAATCTATATGGGGATTGTGCGTCTTTAGCCAAGGTATGCCTAAGATTATATTGTGTCCCAGCATTCA
Source organism: Thermoascus crustaceus (assembly GCF_041956765.1). Taxonomy (NCBI): domain Eukaryota; kingdom Fungi; phylum Ascomycota; class Eurotiomycetes; order Eurotiales; family Thermoascaceae; genus Thermoascus; species Thermoascus crustaceus. Next base: position 530,264 of record NW_027192527.1, on the reverse strand, counting down.
CATAATGTCTAGGTTAATCCTTTCCTCTGTTATGGCACAGCCTAGGGATTTCCGACAAGACAGTGAGGGGGAGGACCTGTCACGTGACAATGGATCAAGAGCGATGGCTATGATCCATCAGGGCCCTTGATCCATCCGACCTCTTGATCCAACATGACCCTTGATCCATCCATAGTCATGATCCACCAGATAGGTATTTCCGGGCAGAACTTAGGATGTATATAAGACACTCCTTAACCATGGGGATTAGGACCCCATGGTCAACTCAAATAGCAATCCTAGAGTTAATATTGCTAGTAATGACTATTATCTATCTTTTCCCTTGTCTTCTGTCCTTCAAGATAAACCCAACGGCCCTCTGCCTAAGAAGTCCTAGGCCCATTGTTACACTTTGACCACCTTTCTTGCAGAAGGCAAGCAGGGAAAGAAGTGAAAATGGAAAACATCACCCCCCAGGAAGTTGTTTGAGTTCTTAGAGAATTACAGAATCAAGTCAATTGATTGGAGAACCAGCTGCAAGAATGGACTGGTGAGAATACCACCCTTAGGGAGCAGGTTAACCAGCTGCAGGATGAGCTTCAAAACCAGATCAATGGGAACAACCAGCTCCATGAACAGATTCACCTACTGGGACAGCAGGCTGGGGCAAGCACCAACCATACATCAAACCTTGCAGCCCAGGACCCTACCAACCCTGATGTCAACTCCAAGACCAAGATTGTGAAACCCGACCTCTACTATGGCAACTGAAAAAAGCTACAGACATTCATCTCCCAGTTGGAGCTCTATTTTTTCTTTAACCCCCACAAATTCCCAAATGAAGAAAGAAAGGTTATGTTTGCAGCAACCTACCTACAAAGCACTGCAGCTCAGTGGTTTGACCCCTACCTGAAGGACCACCTAGAGAGGTCACCTGAACAACAACAAGCTGAAACCACTGAGACCTTCAACAGCTTCAATGCATTCCTGACTCAGATCAAACAGAATTTTGGGGATTTAGATAAGGTAAAAAAGGCCACCAGGACTATCATGTCCATCCAGCAGAAAACATTGATCACCAACTATACCACAGAGTTCCAACAAGCAGCAACCTTCCTTGGAGACTGGTCAGAATGAGTGCTTATGGAACACTACTATCAAGGACTGAAAGAGGAGGTCAAGAATGGGCTCCTTGCAGCAGAGGAACCAACTGACCTCAATAACCTGATACTCATGGCAACCTGAATTGACAACTGACTCTTCAAATGACGGACTGAGCAACAACAATTCAATCCTTTTCAACAAGCCCCTTGACACACAGGAAATGGAGGTGATGCCATGGAACTAGACAATGTGACTAGAAGAGAACAGAGCACCCAGGGAACAACAAACAGACAAGTCAGAGGGCCCAACCCCAACTGGACAGATGAACAGAAAAAGCACTATGAGCAGAAGCTGTGTATCCACTGCAGAAAGAATGACCATATGGGTTGGAAATGCCTGGACAGAAAACAAGACAACTGAAAACAGATATCAGTCACAGAAAGGAACAAGCATGCTAGATTACCATGGACAGCCTGCTATAATAACAACTGCTCTGATCATTATGCCTCCAAGAATGTGACAGGATGGTTTCCGAAAGACCCCAAGAAATCAAAAAACTAGAGGACCCTGCTAGTATGGGACCCTTGCAGGAGTCTTGGTCTAGGTCCCTGAACCCAGCTACAAGCACGCGAAACAGAACAACACTCAATGGAATGGACTTATTGAAACAATTGGTGATCACTGTCAAGATCAATGGGAAGAAAGCAAGGGCCATGATCAACAGTGGAGCCATAGGAAATTTTGTCAGCAACACATTTATCACCAGGAATGGGATCCCCTTCACAGGAAAGAAGGAGCTGTATCAGTTATCTACAGTTGATGGATCTGCCAGCAGCTATGGAGGAGGATGGGTGTGGATGGAGACTGACCAGTCCTCCCTGAAGATAGGACAGCACAAGGAAAAGATCAACCTTGATATCACATGGATGCCAGGACATGATATAATTCTAGGGATACCATGGTTGAGGATACACAACCCACAGATAGACTGGGTAACAGGAAAAGTGCAGTTGGCAGAAGAATCCAACAGAGGTATAAGGCCTGAGGGGCATCCTGAGGAAGAAGAACCACCAGTGGAGATCAAAGAAATCTCTCAGAACACAATAATGTGAATGTGGAAAAGGGGAGAACAAGTGGGAGTCTTGTATCTCACCCTAGCACCAGATTTGGTGATTGGATCCATGGAGCAGAGAGAGGACCAACCACCCTTGACCGGAATGGAAGCAGTCCCAAAGGAATACTGGGACTTTGAAGAAGTTTTCAAGGAACAAGGCAGAGGACAGCTGCCAGAACATCAGCCTTGGGATCATAAGATACCCTTGAAGCCTGGAACGCAACTGGCATTCAAACCTATTTACCCACTCTCTGAGAAGGCACATGAGGCGCTCTGAGAGTATGTTGAGAAGAATCTGGAATGAGGATATATCTGGCATTCTACATCACCAGCTGGATATCCAATTTTGTTTGTTCCAAAGAAGAATGGAAAACTCCAACTTTGTGTGGACTATTGCCAACTTAATAACATCACTGTCAAGAACTGCTACCCCTTACCACTCATCTCTGAGTTGCAGGATAGATTGTGGAAGGCAAAGTTCTTTACCAAGTTGGACCTTAGAGAAGGGTATTACCTGGTGCGCATAAAGGAAGGGGAAGAATGGAAAACTGCCTTCAGGACCTGGCTAGGACATTTTGAATACACAGTCATGCTGTTTGGTCTTACCAATGCGCCCGCGACCTTCCAGAGTCTGGTCAACAATACCCTATGGAAATACCTGGATGTCTTTTGCATGGCCTATTTGGATGACATCCTTATCTACTCAGAAACCTTAGAAGAACACAGACAACATGTGTGGAAGGTGTTAGAAGCCCTGAAGGAGAAAAAACTCTCAGTTGCACCAGAAAAATGTGAATGGCATACCCAGAGAACAGAGTTTCTTGGCTTCATGATCTCCCCGGGACATGTTGAAATGAATAAAGGAAAGGTCACAGCCATATAAGGATGGCCTGAGCCAACAACAGTCAAGGAGACACAAGCTTTTCTTGGATTTGCCAACTTCTATCAGAAGTTCATATGGAACTACTCCAAGATTGTGGAACCCTTGACAAAGCTCACCCAAAAGGACCAGAAATTTGAATGGAAAAAAGAACAGCAGAAGGCATTTGATCTCCTTAAGCAGAAGTTTTGTGAAGCACCAGTCTTAGGAATTTTTGACCCAGAGAAACCTATCTTCATTGAAACAGATGCCTCAGATTTCACAATAGGAGCATGCATCAATCAACCTGATGAGCAGGGATGACTGTATCCAATTGCCTTCTACTCGCGAAAGATGACCCCACCGGAATTGAATTACGACATTCATGACAAGGAACTTCTGGCCATCATGGCAGCAGTGAAAGAATGGCGGCACTACCTAGAGGGAGCAAAGCACCAGGTTGTGATCTATTGCGACCATAAGAACCTGGCATACTTCACCACCTCCAAGGAGTTGACCCAAAGACAGGTCAGATGGGCGGAAGAATTGGCTCCCTATGACATTAAGATTACCTACTGAAGAGGTTCAGAAAATGCCCGAGCAGATGCACTCAGTTGAAGACCAGATTACCAAGAGGGAGAGCCTTCTTCACAACCTGTGATTTTCCAGCAAGAGACAGATGGGACCCTCACAGTGGACAGGCAAGCTGCACCCGCTCTAAGACTAGGACCTGGCACCTGGATGGAAAAGATTAAGGAAGCCTACCAAAAGGATTCAATGGCGAAGGAACTCGACAGGGTCAAGAACGATCCCAATATAACCAAGGGGGAAGGAGATATCATCCTATTCCAAGGATTGGTCTATGTTCCCACCAAATTAAGAGAGAATCTAGTCAGAGACATCCATGAAGCCCCCACTCACGGTCACCAGGGGATAGAAAAAACTATTGAAAGGATCACCAGGAATTTCTACTTCCCAGGATTGAGAAAAATGGTGCAATGAATAGTGTCACAATGCGACCTCTGCATTTGAAGCAAGGTGGCATGACATGCACCATATGGTCTTTTACAAAGCTTGGCAGCACCAGAGAGACCTTGGCAGTCTATATCACTGGATTTTATCACAGACTTGCCTGAATCAAAGGAACCCCTAACTGGAATAACATATGATGCCATTCTGGTCATAGTGGACTGACTGACCAAGTATGCCTACTTCCTACTGTACAAGAAATCATCCAATGCCAAGGAACTGGCATACACATTCTTATGGATCATTTTTGGGAACCATGGAATGCCAGAAGAATTTGTGTCTGATAGAGACAAGCTCTTTACCTCAGGATTCTGGCAAACCTTGACCTGCCAACTTGGCTCCAAGCATAAGCTCTCCACAACAGCTCACCCCCAGACTGATGGGCAAACAGAACAGATGAATCAAACCTTGGAACAGTATCTGTGCTGCTATATCAACTACCAACAAGACAACTGGGTGGAACTTTTACCTATGGCCCAGTTCGCATATAACAGTGCCAAGAATGAGACTACCCAGGAGTCACTGTTCTATGCCAACTACGGGTTTGAACT